>NC_136430.1:432225999-432825999 GCF_052849685.1 Lactuca virosa
ATTCATGACTCTCTAACAGAATCCGTTTTCCAGAACATGCCTCTATAATGGCTTATGGAATATACTTAAAACACACACGAATATAGATTGCAAGTGGTTTCTTTACCTAGTTCAGGTGTTCCATCATCCTGAAATTTAACTAATACCACTGTAACAGGTTTGTTGGTTCGAAAACTTTGGAACCACTACTCTAGTACTGGTAACAGACTCATTATAAGGCTTGGTTATCTACCATTCTACTTAGATTATAATGAACACCAGGTCACCAATAGCCCTCTTGCAAGGCTTTAACTATCGTTCGAACAATCTGTTCCTATGTCTGCTAATGATACGTCATGATACCATCCAACTACTGAGATTTCGATGCCAGATCTCTCTTGTCATCATCCTCATCGGGCCTGAAGACTCTCGATCAACCCTTCGGTGGTCTAAAGACTCACAACCATTATCCAACTCCCCTGAAGGAACCCATTCATCATCCTTTCCTTGATATCTACTTATCACAACAGATCTTTGTTTTTAAACTTTTGAGGCTACAACTGATTAGAGGTCCTTAATCTACATTGTATAGATGCTAAAGTCTATTGTCCTATATTAACCAACGAGTGTTATAATTTGACTATAGTCTTTTATCATCTTACACTTACTCCTTTAATAAATACTAATCATAGCACGCGGTCTATCTTGGAGCCTAAAATGACATTAACGTATACGCAGTTGCACTCGTGACCCGTAACTGAACTAATGTATCTAGAAAATTACATTGGTCGCTTACTATCCTTTTGTGATCTCTATTGCTAACCTAACTCCTTCATCCAATAAAACTTGGAAAAGCTTTGACAAATCTCTTACTGTTTTACTTAAATTTAAAATCCCAAATGGAGTACTTAGATCCTGTCTTTTCAGATCGAACTACAACAACTTCTCATATGACGAGGCGTCTCCAATGTTGAATCTTCAACAACTACCACCGCTTACAAAAGCTTTAACACTGAGTCACTCCTCAAATAGAACTCTTGCCAATTACGCTAGGGACTCCTAAGGTCGTTTGGTTGTGTAAAACGGTTTTTAGTTTATAGGAAAATAATTCAAAAAATAGGTGAAGTTTCATTTTCAGTTTTCATTGAAAAATTTAGAAAATGTGTTTGATTACATGTTAAAACTGACTGGTTTTTCAGTTTCCATTTTAGACAAATTAGAAAACATGTTTAGATTTGTATTTTATATCATTCTTATTTTCTAATTTTTGTTATTTCAAATAATATAATATCTAACATGTGTGAACATACAATGAAACAAAAAATGAATATAAGAATCAACATAAAAATCATTGTATGATCCAACATAAAAAGGAACATAAAAAGAAACGTTTATAATAAGACAATTTTTACTAATTTAAAGGTCACAAGATTACAAACATCTATGAGACGTTTTGCTTACCTTTCTCATAACATATTATCATTTGAATATCTAGTTGAAGCATTTCATCTTAACAGTTCATATCTAAGCAAAAACCCTCTAGAACTATGTTCAAACCTTCTTCGAGGGCTTAAAAATTTACATCACCATATGTAGCGACAAAAGTATCATCCCTATCCTTTATCCATATATAATTATGTAATGTATAATATGCATGTGGAATCAACATTTGATATCTCAACATATAGTTTGGTATATCTTAAGAACACAGTGCAACACCCCGTTTTCACTCTATGGTAGACTTTAATTTGATCGTTTGTTTATAAAACTCAAAGTAGAAATATATTAATTTTTAGCCAAAATAATCATCATAAACATGTATTCGACTTCAATACAATTTCCATAGATATAAAGAACGCTTAAATCTGACTTCGTATGAACAAGTTATGATTCTTCGAAGTTTCACGTTCAGCCATATACTGCAAAACGTTTCATAAAAAGTGAATAAGGGATTGGTTGCTTGTTAGCCTAAGTAATACAAACAAAAATCGTAGTAATCGGAAAAGAGAATGCATGCATATAAAGAACACCTACATCTGACTTCGAAAGAGGAAGATATGATTTTTCGAAATTTCGGTGCAATAGTGTGTGACACAGAAATCAAAATTTAAATTGGTCGAGTGTTATCCAAAACAATATAAACTAGAGTTAAAGATCTCATAAATACCGATTTGTTGATATAAAGAACATTGAGAACGGAGTCTGTGTGAAGGAGTTATGAATTTTGCGTGGTTTTTTGTAGTGTAAACTTCATAAACTGTAAAATTTAAATAGAATAAGAATTAGCTGATAGAGTCTAAATGAAAGTTTTAGTACTCATCAATAGCTATGTGTGGATATAAATAACATCAAAAACGGAGCTCGTATGCGAAAGATATGATTTTTTTGAAGATTTACGATTTTACTCGGCTAGAGCAACACATCACCAGCCACATCGCGACACGTGTCATTTCCAGATCCGTATCTCCTATCTAACCATAGGCGCAACATGCCATGGGTTGGTTGCACAGCGCTCCCCGCCTGCAGAGTTCCTATAAATAGCAGGCCAACCTTCATTATTCTTCACACTCAATTCTCTCTTTTTAGTCCTAATTTTAGAAGCTTTGTTCGAGGTTCCGAAGAATCTTACTTTAGTGAGGATCTGAGGTATCAATGAGTCTGACGAATAGAAGCTTTTAGGTCAAAGTTCTACCTGAACAGATCCGGTCTTTTCTCTAGAAATTTCTATAAGTTAAGTTGCACTTATTGCGCTTTAACTATAAATTATATTTATATTCATAGTCGTTGTGATGAATCTATAAATAAGATCTATCAATAATTATAGTCATATTATTGATTGGTCTACTTAGGTGAATGACGTCTAGGCTAGATTTAGTGAGTGTTTAAAGTGGGATTTCCAAACAGTATACTTTGTATACCAAACGGACCCTACCTCCGATATGATCTTACATGGTTATTCCTTATTTGATAAATCTCAATGTATTCATTGGGATTGTTGAGGAATCCAGGAAACAGTATAAATATAAATGAATATTGAAGCGAAATAATATTCGTACTTAGGTTATTTAAAAGGGATAAGTTGATGCATTAGCCCAAAATCTAGCTTCCTGGGTATCTTCCACATTTATCAAGTGAGTTATCTCACTATACTATGTATTACAATATATATCCATGTATGCTAGGATATAAGAGCTAGTAGTATAGTCTTTAGGTGCTTAATGTTGGTGTACTTGAAGCTAGTAGGGTAGAAAGTATAGTTCATATATGTTTTTAATATTATAGCCAAAAGTATAAGCCTCTATATGCTTAAATGTTATTGTACTTTAATTATGTGTTACTGTTAGAATAAGGGTTGTCGGCGGAACGACGACAGGTCAGGAGCCTATAGACCTGAGTGTTGACGACGAAACGGCAAGTAATTTGTAAGTCTAAATCCGTATTTTATTGGTGGATCGGCAAAAGGTCATGAGTCAATTGGCGGATTGGTAAAAAGATCGTGAGCCATTTGGTGGATCGGCGAAAGGTCGTGGGCCAATTAGTGGATCGTCGAATGGTCGTGAGCCAATTGGTGGATCGTCGAATGGTCGTGAGCCATTATTTGTATGCATGTATATGTATTGTGGTATATGATATTTTGGGGAAATCACTAAGCTTCATGATTAACCAGTTGATTAAAAAATGTTTTCAAGTACTTCTTCGGATCATGAGAATGGCAAGGCTCGACTATACAAACGCGTGTTGGCATCATGTTTTCCGCATAATGTAAGTATACTCTTATTTAATTGAACAAGTAAATATGAAAAATTGTATGGTAAAAATGGGTACGTAAAAAGTTGGTATCATATCCATGGTTTAAGAGAATTGGATGAACACTCGTGTGATTCTATAGTTAAACTAAGGATTTGAATATCTTAACAAATCTTTTAAAGAAACAAAACTTTATTCAAAAGAAAAGAATGTGATGCGTATAGTCAGCCAGAGCTCATAAAGGAAAGTGATTCCCAAAATACCTATATTGTTATGTCTTCTAATATATGAACTGTTAGAAATGCATGCTAGTACGTAAGCCAAGGTTATTTTCAGGAATTACAGGTTAAGAATTGCCTGATACTTAAGATGTCTTATAACTTAGAGATTTGGTTGTTATTCGCTGCTTAGAACCTATATTGATATTAAGTAGTTAATTTGACAAATATGTTAGGTTGCATGCTCCCGTAATTAAATAGTTTTAGATTGCTTGATTAGGCCCTATTGCGCATCTCTCGTTTGAGTCCAACCGTTGTAGTGTCGGATCTTTCAGTCGACAAACTGTTTGATTTTAGCGACATGTAATTGTATTCATCAGATAACCAATTAATATTGACAGAAGTTCTTAATTAGCTTATAGCAGGGTGAAGTGGAGGTAATCCTAGAAGGAGGGTCTAGGAAGTATAGTATGTACTTGATAGGGTATATATTCATGAGGTAGGTTGTCGGTAGAGACGTAAAATCCTAGTTGAGTATAGGAAGATCTGTTGTATGTGCTCATATATATATATATATATATATATATATATATATATATATATATATATATATATATATATATATATGTGTGTGTGTGTGTTTAGCGATCATTGTGTGTAGTGTTGAAAAGTGACTTGGAAACTACGATGCAATTCTCGGGACAAGTATGAGTAGGTGTGAAAGGTAGTTGAGGCCTATAGTACCCGAAGCAGAGGACTATCACTTGGATCGGGAGGAGTTACAAAGTTACTAAGCCACTGGTAGTTGGGTAGGTAGTGTGACTAACACTATAAATTTGTTTTACGTTATTTCCGTCATTGCCTGTAGATGGTGATGTCTAGATTAGTGGCTCTAAGTTCGGGCCTAAGTGGACATAAAAGATTGAGTCCGAATAAATTAGAAGTGTATAAGAGAGTTGGTTCTAAGAATCCCGTCCCATATAGTACCGACTTTAGTCATAAGATTTAAGAAGAAGGTAATCAAGGTGATTGTCCTGGAGAAACAGGAAGGATCGAGTGTATCCAAAAACCGTTGTTGTTACTAATAGTTCAACTAGGTTAGTAATACCCACTTATACCATTTAGATATACGTGTTCATTATTGCGTTTCTAGACAACGTTGTGCTTGTCAAAATCATATTCGATTTTTGGTTGTGTTATATGAGAAGATCGACAGCTATCAGCATAAGAAGTGATGCTACGTCAGGAAGGTCAAAGTCATTATATATGACAATCAGAGTTCCTTCAAAGTAAAAAAAAGTTACAAATCACGCAGGCAAGGCCAGTTTGGACTTTGGTCAGTTACGGGTAGCAGCAGACAATGAGTCGAACCCAAGTGAGGAGAACCGACCCTTAAGGTAAAAGTGCAAAAGTTAGTTCGACTTTTGGTTTCAACGTCAAAATGTAGGAGAGGTGCAGCACAAGTAGTTGGAGGTTGATAGTCTCGGTTACGTTATGTGGAAAAAAGAAGAAGGAAATATTCTACTAGAATACTCATAGGCTATAAGTTTCTAGGAGTACTTCTCAAGTAAATGTTGACCTTTCCTCCCAAGCGTCTGGTAGGATTTAGGAACTACCAAATTCTCGAGTGCGACCCAGATAGCCAAAATAACAATATAGGTTCATTCCTTCAAGGATGTAGGATTTATCTTCGCAACATAAGAGTTGTAAGATAAGGAATTCAGTAGGTCGCGTAGTTCGCCATAGAAAGCATCGCGCACTCAAGACATATACCAGACTTAGAAATTTTGGTTAAAACCATAGTATGGATTCAATTATCTCGTGCCAAGGAATTGAAGTGGTAGGATCAATGTCAAAGGAGAGAGAGTTTCTGTCGTACGACCGTTTCAAGTCGTCGTCTGAGGCACGCATAGATAAAATAAGGGACGTCTAGAAGGAGATCATTTGGGATGGACTATGTCCATTAACAGAGGCATTAATACCTTTCAAGGGATTGCGGATGTATCAGCAACATATGTGATAGGATTGGTGGATCAAAATTTTGATCCAGGTTCGACTAGACAGTCTTCTTGTTATCGGTAGTAGTTGAAATTAACTAAGAGTCCCTAGCGTAAACTGGAAAGAGTTCAATTTTAGGAGTGACTCATTGTTAAAACTTGCATGAGTAGTTGTGGTTACTATATATTCATCTATGGAGACGCCTCGTCAATTATGATGTTGTATTAATAAAAGATCGACCTACAAAGAAAAGATCTAAGGATTTTCTCTGAGATTTAGAAATTGCAGTAAGACGATAGGATATTGTCAGGGAGTTTTTCAAGCTTTTAGGGTAGAATGTTTCGATTGGTGTTTAACACAAAAGGATAGTAAGCGACTTGTGTAAATTTCTTAGATAGGCTCGTTCAGTTAAGGGTCACGTTAGGTAGATTGTCGAGTGCAACTTTATATGCATCAATATCATTTTAGGCTTTAGGATATACTACGTGTTTGGTATAGTTATTCCTTTTTCCGATAAGCATAAGAGTTATACTTTAGCATTCAGATTAAGGACCTCATATCGGTTGTAGCCTCAAAAGTTTAAATAACGAATATTTGTTGTGATAAGTAGATATTAAGGAAGTATGATGAATGGGTTCTTTCAGGACAGTGTGATAATGACTGTGAGTCTTCAAGACCACCGAAGGGTTGATTGTGAGTCTTCAGGCCCAATAGGAACAATGACAAGAGATATCTGACATCGTAATCCCAATAGTTGAATAGTATCATGACGTGTCGTGAGTAAGCATATGAACAAATTTCTCGAGCGGTAGTTATACCTTGATACATATAAAGTAGTTAAAGCCTTTCGATAAGGCTATTGGTGATTTGTTGTTCATTATAACCTAATAGGTTGAAATATGAGAAAGCCTTATAATGATTCCGTCACCAGTACTAGAGTATTGGTTCCAGAGTTTTCGAACCAGTAAACACGTTACAGTAGTTTTAAGTAAGTTTCAGGATGTTAGAACACCTGAACTAGGTAGAGAAAACCGCTTGCAAATCTAGGTTTGTGTGTGTTTTAAGGGTGTATTGTAGAAAGTTGTCATAAGACACAAAGTTAGAGCGATATACCATAAGCATTTTATAGAGGCATGTTCAGGAAAGTGGATTTTGTTAGGATGTCATAGATAAATTTCCCTAGTTTCTTCATAACGAGTCGACAAATGTTCCTAGTTATTGGAACAAATTGACATTTTTCGTCTAAAGGCGATCATCCTTCATAGAGTATAAATTATGGAAGTCTAGACCGACGAATTTACGGTTTTAGAAAACCTCGCGAGGAGTTCGAAATTACGTCCAATGTAGAAACCGAAGTTATACGGGAAATATCGATGCAACAATGTCGTCTAGATCACGAGTTGATATCGATAACTCCAATAAGATGACATCTAGGTACGCTAGGAGTAGGATTTTAAGGATGGAATCTTTGTAAGTGGGGGAGAGCTGTAACACCTCGTTTTCACTCTACAGTAGAATTTAATATAACCGTTTGTTTATAAAATTATAAGTATAAATATATTGATTTTAGCCAAAATAATCATCATAAACATGTAGTAGACGTCAATACGATTTTCGTAGATATAAAGAACGCTTAAATTGACTTCATATGAAGAAGTTATGATTTTTCGAAGTTTCACGTTCAACCCTATACACAAAAACATGTCGGAAAAAGTGAATCAGAGATATGTTGCTTATTAGCCTAAGTAATCTAAACAAAAGTCGTAGTAATTGGAAAAGCGAAGGCATGCATATAAAGAATGCCTAAGTCTGACTTCGTAAGAGGAAGTTATGATTTTTCGAAGTTTTAGTGCAACAGTGTGCGACACAAAAATCGTAATATAAATCGGTTGAGTGTTAGCAAAAACAATGTACACAATAGTTAAAAATCTCGTAAATACCAATCTTCGATATAAAGAACATCGATAATAGAGTTTGTGTGTAAGAATTATGAATTTTACACGATCTTTTGCAGTGTAATATTCATAGACTGTTAAATTTAAAATAGGATGAGCTTAGTCGACGGAGTCTAAATGAGAGTTGTAGTATGCTTCGATAGCTACACATGGATATAAAGAACGTCAAAAACGGAGCCCGTATGCGAAAAATGTGATCTTTTGAAGATTCGTAATTTTACCCGACTAGAGCGACGCATCACCAGCCATATCGTGGCACGTGTCATTTACAGAGTCGTATCTCCTACTTATCCATAGGCACGACGCGCCATGGGTTGGTTACGCAGTGCGCCCAACATGTAGAGTGCATATAAATAGCAGGTCAGCCTTCATTCTTCTTCACATTCAGTTGTCTCTAAAACTTCTCTCATTAGTCACGATTTTAGAAGCTTTCTTCAAGGTTCCGGAGAATCTTACTTTAGCGAGACTATGAGGTATCTAGGAGCCCGATGAATACAAGCTTTCGGGTCAAAGTTATGCCCGCACAGATCCCAACTTTTCGCTATAAATTTTTGTAAGTTAAGTTGCACTTACTACGATTTAAGTGCAACTTAAATTTATATTCACAGTCGTTTTTATGAATCTATAAATAAGATTTATCAGTAATTCCAATCGTAATATTGACTTATTTACTTACAAAAATGATGTCTAGGCTAGATTTAGTAAGGTGTTTAAGTGATATTTCCATACAGTATACTTCGTATACGAAAATAGACCATACCTCTGATATGATCTTACATGGTTGTTCCTTATTTGTTAGATCTCGATTTATTCATTGAGATTGTTGATGAATCCGGGAAATAGTATAAATACAAACGAATATTGAAGCACAATAGTATTTGTACTTATGTTGATTAAAAGGGATAAGCTGAAGCATAAGCCCAGAAGCTAGTTTCTCGACGATCTTCCACCTCGATCAAGTGAGTTATCTCACTATACTATGTATTACGGTGTGTGTTTATATATATATATATATATATATATATATATATATATATATATATATATATATATATAGTCTGTAGGTGCTTAATGTTTATGTGCTTAAAGCTAGTATTGTAGAAAGTATAATTCCTATGTGTATTTACTAGTAGAGCCAAAAGTATAAGCTTCTATGTAATTTGGTATTTTTATATGGAGCAAAGACCTACAACGCAATATTCAAAAACCACAGTGATAGTGATGCAACCTATCAATTTTTAAACTTAGGGACTAAAATTGTGAATTCAATCAAACCATATGGACCATTTATGTAATTTACTCTTTATTAATCTTGTACGTTACTTTAAATTTTGAAAATTTATTTTTTTTCTTGAATTTATAAACAATATATTAAATCAAACATGTTTTCAAAAAAAAATCATAGAAGATTTTTATGAAAAATAAGGTATTTTTCCACTGCTAAACGTTCATTTAATCGATTTTCAAATAGCAAAAATAATTATTAGAAAATAACATACATTTGATTTTTAGTTAACAGAGTATTGAAAATTTTATAACCTATTATGTAAATTTGAAAAACTAAATATCAAAATTTCATGTAACTGAATTTTGTTATAATCTGATTAACACCCTACGACTAAGTTAATTTAATCAACAACTAACAAGTGAAAAACTAAAGATCGAAATTTCGGGTAACTCAATTTTGTTATAATTCAATTAATACCAGTATTAAGTTAATTTCGTTATGGATCACTTTAACAAATAACAGGTAACAAGTATAATAGAATGAATGAATTTCTTATTGCTCATTGTGAATCCCTGGTATTGCAAGGTTTGGAGGAGATGAAGGTGATGATACTAAGCATACTCTTTTGGAACTGAGTTGCATACATATGACATGATCAACCATTAATTAAAACTCTCAAGGTTTGACTTGAAACATCTCTATGGTACACCAAAATGTTATCCGGTAACCCACCAAGGTGTTGGTTTTAATTAAGAAAATATGCATAAAATATTTAAAAAGATGAAAAAGGACAAATTTAGCCAATTTCTTAGTTACTTTCCTAGAAGTAACCAAAAATTAAGAAAATGATGTTTTTAGCCAATGAAATTACATACGGCAAAGGCAATGGCTTGCGTGTGATTTCTTCATGGGCTATAATTTCTTGTGGCCCAACATATATTGGTTGGACATCAACAATATCTCATTTCCACCGGTACAAACGGCCTGTAACTCATAGTTTTTTAGTGTAATCTCTAAATATTATTAAAAGAGAACCTTTAATTCACCCATGAAACAATCAGGATCCTTGATTGGAATTCAATTATAAGCTATCTACCCTTTGATCTGTTTGATGACGTCACATTGATCAAAATATAGACGCGTAACTCACAGTCGTACATC
This sequence comes from Lactuca virosa, assembly GCF_052849685.1. NCBI lineage: Eukaryota > Viridiplantae > Streptophyta > Magnoliopsida > Asterales > Asteraceae > Lactuca > Lactuca virosa. The sequence continues at coordinate 432,236,286 of NC_136430.1, forward strand.
TACATGTTAAAAACCCTAATCTCCTCTGCACACCATCAACCGTCGTCAAACCACATCTCCTATGTCTCTTCTTTTTCTCTCTTAAGTCTCTGGCAGCTGTTTGTTACCACCACCCTCCGTACGTCGCCTTTACAACTTATAAGAAGGTAACCTACCATCGCTTCCCCATTACCCCTCACGTGCTTACCTAAAACTTCTTCCCTCTCAACAGTATGATCGACTCCCTGTAAAAACCTAGCCGGAAACAATGTGATTACGGATTTAGAGCGCTCTGATTGGCTTGGACAAAAGGTTATAATTTTCTCCTCTTTGAGTTGATTTTCCTGCTGAAAATTAAATCCGAAGAATGCTTACTCATCTTCAAAATCATTTATGATTGTATGGATGATTGTAGCGTATTACAAAACCATCTCCCCAATCGTAACTTGGAATCCTCCTGAAACCCGATCGGGTAATCTCTTCAACTGGATTTACCATGCTTTTATTTCTTTAATCGATTAACCCCTTTGGGCTCAAAGGAACCCCTGATTTTGGCGTGAGTGGAAATTTGCAGCTCCGCTCACCACCCATTCAATGAAATGCCTCAGAGGTTGTTTCTGTTTGATTTTGCCTCTGTCATGAAAAGATATAGTAGGTTGTTTGGTCTATCCCCATCTTATTCCTACCACCATTCAATTGCACTTTTGTGTCTTTTTGTTTTAGCCTATGGATGCAATAAATGTGTGGGGTGCTATTACTAAAAATTCAACCCAAAAACCAAACCAGCTCAAAATTTTCCTTCTTTAAAAACTATAAATACCATTTGTGATGTGATTTATATGTGTAGGAGGAACTCCGTGTTAAATATGATGAAGATGTTGGTGCGAGTTTGCAGACATATTCTACTTTAATATGTGACATGGAAAGAAGAGGTTGAGAGGTTAGGTGATTATGTCTAACATTGTACAATAATAAATATGTAAGGAAGTGCAGGCTTGCATGCTTATGGAGGTAAATCATATTTATAAGTTTGTAGCTTATTTAGTATTGTTACCAATCTTGACTTTGGCCTTTATCATTATATAAATATCAAATATATAAGGGACTATTAGCAAATCGACTGAAATAAACACTCTAATTGTATATGTGTTCAACTTCATTAAACAAATTTGAAATCCCAATAATCATATTGGGTAAAAGTCACTTCGATTTATTGGATTCACACACCATAAAACTTGTGAAATTAGTTTGTTACCTATAAAGAAGCGGAGTTTGTTTCTTCATCAAACACTTAAGTGTTCTTTAAGTAGGTTTACTTTGAACTTTTATGTGTGAACTTGCAAAGAACACATTCTGAAAGACACCTGTTTCATTACAAATGACATTTTACTAAAACTCAAAGAAAGAAAACTCATTAAAAATCTATGAATTCTACAGCCATCTCTTTCAGGTTCATTTCCATCTTCGCTATGGCATTCAAAACTCAGATTGAACACCACTAAAAGGGATCCATTATTTCCTTGTGTAAAGTGTTAAAAAATAGATGATGAGAAAGAGAAACCATCTTTTGAGAAACTATATGTTGAGAGGGCCCATATCATAGTTACAAAGACTCAATATTTGGGCAGGTGAGCCAGCTTCAGGTGCCCGCGCAAGTATTCTCAGGCAGGATTATTTACCAGAGGGCACAGTCAGTCAAGCCCGAGCAGCAGATGTCCCTGGGCCTACTGACACATCATCTGTATCTCCATCTTATGGTCAAAATCTAGGAAGAAAAAGGAAAATGAAAATGTACAACAAATCCTCAACAACTCCTGCTTCCAATTCCACTGAAAGAGATACAGTTTAGATCAAGAAGATGATTTAAGTGAAGATTTAGATCAAGATTTGAAAAAGTTAAGTGGATATGAACTTGACAAGAAGATTGGAAACCCTCACCCTTTTATTGATCCTCAAAAGAGAAAACCAATTAAGGAGCCTCTTACAAGTGAAGAGTTGTGGTGGAATTGGAGAAAACCAGATAAAGAACAATGGTCCACGTGGCAGAAGAAACGACCTGACGCTGAAACAGTTAGTAAAATTACTTATATACCCTTGAAATTATTGTGAAATTACTTATATACCCTTATTGTTTGACTTCAGGTGTTTTTCAAGGCCATGGAAGAAACTTGTCAAATTAAGCTTTTTGGTGAAGAGCCAACTTTGACTGAAACTGCTCTTTACAGAGCTAGAAAGCATTTATATAAAGAATAAAAGTATAGAATCATGAATTCCATTCCATTACTTTTGTGATTCCATTCCAATGAATGATGCAGGCTGCAGGCTGAACGTGAGAGATTGCAAAAAGAAGGTCCATTAGCATACTATTCAGAATGGGTTAAAGCATAGAAAAATGACACATCACGTGAAGCTATTGAAAAACATTTTGAAGAAACTGGAGAAGATGAAAACACACAGCTTATAGAAATGTTTTCATGTCAAACTGTTGCTGAATATCGCATAATGATGGGAACTGATCATTAGATTTCAAGAGATCCATTGGCTATGAGGATGAGAGAAGATCAAATTAAGCAAAGTAAGTTTTTCAATTATTAAGTTAATGCATAATTAAACTTTTGACATATTTGCCCTTTGTTTTGTAGTATGGGGTGGAGATTCGGTTTATCCAACAGTGAATTATATCCAAGATCCAGATCAAGTGATTGATTTCAGAGGTCCTGATTTTCATGAACCTACACCTAATATTTTAGCTTATTTGCAAGAGGTTAGTAAATTTCACTTTAAAAAAAAATATTCTTCCGTGTATAATTTGTCTTTTATTAAGCTAACAATTACTTTTGTATTATTGATCAGAATGGGAATACAACATCAAAGGAGGAAATTGATAAAATATTGGCCTCAGAGAAGGTTAAAAAAGTAAAGGTAATTGATCAGAATATTGGCCTCAGAGAAGGTTACTTTTGTATTATTGATCAGAATGGGAATATAACCGGTGTCTGATGATGAAGCTATGGCTAAAACTGTTGACATAGGTGAAAAGGAGGTAGTTTATTGTGCCATGAGTGTTTTTATTGTTATAATTGTAAATATAATTATTATTATAATAATAATAATATTGTTGTTATGTATTTCCTTTTAATAGGATAGTGATGATGAGGGAAAATTTGAGGACGATGAAAATATTACACGCAATTGGAGTGTATGGAAAACTACTCCCGAGCTTCGCAAATCAAAGGTAATCATTGATTTCTTGTCAGAGAAAGATATTGAAAAAAATAAAAGAAGCACATGCTGAAGATGAAGGTATTCACTGATTTCTTGTCAGAGAAAAATAAAAGAAGCACATGTTGAATAATAGCAAAATGCTTTTATTTCCTTACCAATAATAGTGATATGCAACATGAAATTTAGTAAGCACTTTACAAGTTTGAGGTTATTTATTGCTATAATCAGTTAAGAAATATGAGCACATTGCTAATTTTCTATTATGTTTAAAAAAATACGTTGCTATTACAATTAAACATAAAATACATTGCTTCTATTGTAGCATGAGTAAAATACATGTCATTATTATTTATCTCAATTATTAATTAATATTCACTTTTTTGGTAACTATTACTATTTTAACAGTTTATAAAAACTTATAGTGAATGTGTTAATGTCTTTTTTAATTTTTAGCTTGTATTTAATATGTTTATGCTGCAGTTTTTTCTACTGTCATTTTTTTACATTATTGTTATTTTTATGGTTCGGTAGGTTAAAGAAACACGAGACATACAGTGAGCCAATAAAAGCCAAAGAAGAACTTATATTTCATGTTGGCTTCAGGCAGTTTGTCACAAGGTAGCATCTGTCTCCTTTTTATGATTTTTTTTCAACTACCTTTCAACTACTTAAAATATCTATGTACTTGTGTCCTTTGTATGATTTTGATATAATATAATTCATATGATCATATCTTGACCAGAAATTAAAAAATTTACAGGCCGACTTTTGCAACTGACAGATTTAATTTAGAGAAACACAAAATGGAAAGATTTCTTCATGCAGGACGCTTTTCTATTGCTTTAGTATATGCTCCAATCACTTTTCCTCCTCTTCCATTAAATGTTATGAAGAGTATAGGTGATTTTTCCACACCTGCCCTTGCTGCTATTGGCTCATTAAAACGTATTGATCCTGATAAAAATTTTCTGAAAAACATCAATGTTGACTGGGTAAGATACAATTCATATATATATATATATATATATATATATATATATATATATATATATATATATATATTCTGAGTTAAAGTTGGGGATACTTGAGAGAAATAGCAACATACTTTTATTTGTTTTTTTATATCTGCCTATTACATCATTATATTTTCATTTTTTCTCATTAAGGCATTGTACGTCAATTTTTTATATATGTGTTATTGCTATAACATAAGTACATTGCTATTTTATGCATTTAATCCTTAATTTTTATGGCGTTGAAATGAAAATAGTTTTGCACCCTCCATACCTCTAAAATTGTAACAAGCTCTTGCACCAACTTTGTAAAGTCTATTGAAGGTTGTCAAATGACTAAAATAACCTTCCACAATGACGAAATAAGAGCGGGTTGTTTTTATAGTTTGTATAGTATTATTGGGTTGAAAGATTTTGTGTTATTTATTGTGCTTAATGTAGATATCCTCAACGTGTTTCAAAGTCAAAAGTTGCAGTAAGATATATGTTTCATAGCCCTGAGGATGTCAAATGGTTCAAGGTACATGCATGTACATTTATTTGCAGTAGTCAATGATAATTTTTTTTTAAAAATTGCTAGCCCAAATAGGTGGGATAGAGACTTGCTCTTGATCTCGTATGTCTGTAAAAGACGTAAATGTCCTTCGCATAATAAAATTAAAGCCTTTTTGATGTTATTTAATAATTTAAATGCACCCCATGGAAGTTTGGACAAAATTGGGTCGCCGTGGACTTATTAAAGATCCCGTTTGTACGCATGGTATGTTCCTTTTGATATTGATATAATTTAGTAGAAGTTTCAAAAATACATTTATACAATAGTAAGAAATGAAAGTAGGATGTGATGATGAACAAACTACATATAAATTAGATTGTTATACTTTATGTTATCTATTTTTGTAGGTGCGATGAAATGCATATTAAACGGTGTCCTTCAACAAAATGACACGGTGTGCATGAGTCTATTCAAGCAAACATACCCCAAATGGCCCCAACATTGGTTCCTGATGTCAATTTGATTTATTAGATGTGTGAGTGTCAGTCACGTTCATAAAGGTCCTCCTCCTCTGTCTTTACTTTATAGTTACAGAGAGAATGACAACTTCCAACACAACCATGGGAATGAAGCTTTGGTTCAAATTGTTTTCCTGCTCTACTAATCATAGCGGGTGAGAAAAAAAAGTTTTGCTTGTATATATGTACTGTAATCTCTTTATTGTATGTGGTTTCAAAACTAAAACAAAATTTGGATAATAGTGTTTACGGATTATGATTGATTTCTGTAAGTTGGGTGGTTTTGAGGTTCAAAATCGATTGTAATTGAATGGTTTATAATTTATTTGTTTAGACGTTCTTTTACTTTTAGGTTATTTTTTCTTACATGGATTGGTCATTGGTGTAATACTTTACGATCATCATAACATGTAACTTCAACTTCATACGTGATATGTGACGAGACTTGACATACAATAATCGATACAGATTCTAAATGACAAGCTATACTAACCAATTTAGATTTATAGATTACCAGTTCTACACAACAACAAACTATTACCTCCTCTGTCTTTACTTTATAGTTACAGAGAGAAGGACAACTTCCAACACAACCATGGGAATGAAGCTTTGGTTCAAATTGTTTTCCTGCTCTACTAATCATAGCGGGTGAGAAAAAAAAGTTTTGCTTGTATATATGTACTGTAATCTCTTTATTGTATGTGGTTTCAAAACTAAAACAAAATTTGGATAATAGTGTTTACGTATTATGATTGATTTCTGTAAGTTGGGTGGTTTTGAGGTTCAAAATTGATTGTAATTGAATGGTTTATAATTTATTTGTTTAGACGTTCTTTTACTTTTAGGTTATTTTTTCTTACATGGATTGGTCATTGGTGTAATACTTTACGATCATCATAACATGTAACTTCAACTTCATACGTGATATGTGACGAGACTTGACATACAATAATCGATACAGATTCTAAATGACAAGCTATACTAACCAATTTAGATTTATAGATTACCAGTTCTACACAACAACAAACTATTACCTCCTCTGTCTTTACTTTATAGTTACAGAGAGAAGGACAACTTCCAACACAACCATGGGAATGAAGCTTTGGTTCAAATTGTTTTCCTGCTCTGCTAATCATAGCGGGTGAGAAAAAAAAGTTTTGCTTGTATATATATACTGTAATCTCTTTATTGTATGTGGTTTCAAAACTAAAACAAAATTTGGATAATAGTGTTTACAGATTATGATTGATTTTTGTAAGTTGGGTGGTTTTGAGGTTCAAAATCGATTGTAATTGAATGGTTTATAATTTATTTGTTTAGACGTTCTTTTACTTTTAGGTTATTTTTTCTTACATGGATTGGTCATTGGTGTAATACTTTACGATCATCATAACATGTAACTTCAACTTCATACGTGATATGTGACGAGACTTGACATACAATAATCGATACAGATTCTAAATGACAAGCTATACTAACCAATTTAGATTTATAGATTACCAGTTCTACACAACAACAAACTATTACCTCCTCTGTCTTTACTTTATAGTTACAGAGAGAAGGACAACTTCCAACACAACCATGGGAATGAAGCTTTGGTTCAAATTGTTTTCCTGCTCTGCTAATCATAGCGGGTGAGAAAAAAAAGTTTTGCTTGTATATATATACTGTAATCTCTTTATTGTATGTGGTTTCAAAACTAAAACAAAATTTGGATAATAGTGTTTACGGATTATGATTGATTTTTGTAAGTTGGGTGGTTTTGAGGTTCAAAATCGATTGTAATTGAATGGTTTATAATTTATTTGTTTAGACGTTCTTTTACTTTTAGGTTATTTTTTCTTACATGGATTGGTCATTGGTGTAATACTTTACGATCATCATAACATGTAACTTCAACTTCAGACGTGATATGTGACGAGACTTGACATACAATAATCGATACAGATTCTAAATGACAAGCTATACTAACCAATTTAGATTTATAGATTACCAGTTCTACACAACAACAAACTATTTTTTAGTGTCACCATCAAATCTAATATAGATTTTGGGACTAATAAACTTCTCTTATTTGATTTTGGGACTTTCTATATTATTTCAGTTCATTTCATTGAAAGCAAGAAAAATAAACTACAATGTATAATTTTTCAACCCTTGGTGTGAGACCCGTGTACTACACATGTTTATTAAAAGGACCAAAAGTAACGATGTGAGCAAAAAATGACCATTCACGCAAGTTTTGGTAACCACAAGGACCATGTTCATAATAACGACTGAGTTTGTAACATTTGGTAACCACAAGGACCATGTTCATAGTATAGACCATTTATGTAATTTGGTCTTATTTTAATAAATACTAATAAAATTAATTAATATGAATTTACAAATGGAATGTTACTATCTACATTTATATGCATTAATTAATATATTAATAGAAAGAGGAATTCATAAATAGAAGGTTATTATGTACATTAATTAATATATTAATAAAATTAGTTAATATTAGGTTGCATTTAATAAAATTAATTAATATATTAATAAAATTAATATATTAATAAAATTAGTTAATATTAATTAATATACTCTTACTTTTTGTTCCTACAAATCTTCCTACCCAATTAAATGATGGCATGTGTCACATTTAATGCTCATTTAATGATATTTTAGTATACTAAAATGACACATGTCATCATTTAATTGGATAGTAAGATTTGTAGGACCAAAAGTAGCAGAATATTTAATTTTTCTAAAAAAAACTATAAATTGCAACATAGACAACTATTTATAGTAGTTATACCTTATAATTAAAGTTATTAACATAATTAGCTCAAATTACATTGAATCATTGTGAGCAGGTTACATTTTTTAAAGCCCGATGGTTATTTCTCGATATATGATTGTATCCTCTAATACATACTTTCAGAAATTACATAAGAATTGATTTGTTTACAACATAAAAACAACAATGATTTTGTTTTACAACATAAAAAACTATTTAATATCACTACATAATAAAAAACAATGATTTTGTCCGTAAATTTTAAAAACCATAAATTAGCAAGGAATCGGTATAAGGTATATTTTATTTTAAACATGAAATTACTTTAATACATATCAAAATTAGGTGTAAGACCCGCGCTGTCATCGTAAGACTTTGTTTGTATTATATTTTAGGTATATTATTTTAGTTTATTTTATTAATGATATGTTATTTTCTTTGTAGTGATCTGCTTAAGCATCAGGTGGACTATGATTACTTCCACCTAGAATTGTTTGCTTCTACTACATGAGAATTGAGGGAGCTTCGTAGTATTCGGTTACCATCTTCTATTTATACTGTTTCGGATGAGGCAATTATAAGTGGATGTTTGGTTTACTTCTTATTGTCTAATAATGACATTTTGCGATTCGATGTATATTCCGAAGAATATTCAGTGATATATGCACATTATATTATTAATGATTTCAACTTGTATGCATCGAGACTTATCAAGTTTGACGGAAAATTGAGATATTTTTCAATAAGTGGAGATCGTTTGTGGGGTATTTGGGTTTTCATTCAGAATCTGTGGGTTAAAATAGATGTTTGTAATTACAATGTCGGTGCACATGAATGGTGAGATTATCGAAACAATCTCTTTTATTTCTTTAAAGGAAATACGATTGAGTATGTCGATCCGACACATCGTTCTCATTAAGTATTTTCATTTTGTTCAGATTTTGAGATAGTGACTATGCCAAGTAGAAATATATGATTGTATATATTTTAAATTACATTAGAAAATCGTTGTTTTTTTATAATGAAGATATTTATTATTTCATATTAGTTTATGATTGAATATATTTTTTTTTTAATTTGTAGTTTTAATCGTCAACTCATGTTTTATTTTGTCTAATGATATTAACTTTTTTAAGTTATTTTATCTTATTTTAGTGTGTTGGCTTTTTATAACTTTACATGTAATTTTTTTATATGTTCGCCGCGTTTAACGCGGATCATAATCTAGTAAGATTCAAAATCACTATTTCTTTTTATATAATTTCTTTACATAGATAAGAATATATTGTATAAAATTTTTATGTATTTTTATAGTCAAATATCGCAATTAAAATGTAAAAAATCACAATAAAAACATATGAAATTATAGTCAAAGTATCATGCTAACAAAGTGAAAGATTACACATGAAATCATGGATTAGAGAGATTTTTTTTTACACTTACAACAAAATTGTAGATAGGTTCCACTAATTCGCAGCCCATGATTATTTTGAATGATGACGAAGAGTCTTCTTCGATTTCATTTATTATTTTGATTTTTTTCCAAGGTCACGTTTAATAGTTTATGTCCGGAAAAGTGTTGTCTGAGAAAGTGGTGTATGGAAAAGTTTTCTGACTGGGAAAGAAACCATGTTGTCTGATTTACTGTGTTGAATGATGAAAAATGACAATATTACCCTCTTGTTATATACTGTGATGGATGGAGTTGCTGAATAATTATAAAAACATACAAATTGTCAAACAAAATCAAAATTTACAATAATCATTTATATATTCAATTAGAATGCCGATTAAGTTGTTTTTAGTTTTTTTTTTCAAGTTGATGTTGCATTGTTATTCTTTCTAACATTTTTTTTTATAATTCAACATGTGATTTTTGACCCGCTTTATGTCTAATAGTTGTGGGATGAATGCATTTTTTTAAAATATATTAGGATGATGATGGTGTTTTCCAAAAAAAGAAAGAATTAATCCAACAAAAACGAATTAAAAAAATAACTAGAATAAGTTAATAATCCAATAAAATAATATTTATTAATATATAAATATTATATGTTTATAAACAATATTTATTAATATATAATAACCCAATAAAAAATTAATCCATAAAAAGGAAATAAAAAAAGAACTATTTAAAAGAAATTAATAATTCAATAAAATTTAATACATAAATATTATATATTAAAAATAATATTTATTAATATATAACAATCCAATAAAAAGTAATAATAAAATAAAAACGAAATTTTAAAAAAATACATTTAAAAGAAATTAATAATCCAAGAAAGAAAGAGGCAGGGTTTGGGGCACAATTGTTTTCCAGCCTATTCAGCCAGAAAGATATGGTTTTGGAGCTTTTTGGGAAAGACATATCTTACCGGGAAAGTCTCATTTTTTTGTGCATATCAAACAGTCTTTCCGGTCCATTCAACCAGAAAGATCTGTTTGGACCTGAAAAGATGTCTATCAAACGAGACCTTAATTTTTTACTATCTCTAGAATATTATTTTATACATCAATTTATGTAACGGCTTATGAATAATTTTAGTTTCGAGCCGAGTCAAACTGTCTCTCCATCGGCTGGTTGGTTTTCATGTATATTAGCTCCACTGAATTTGGATTTACTTTGTCTTCTCTCTGGATAGTGCCATCTTTGTCTCACTCCAACAACCTTCTCTTTGGATACGTGTCATCTTTTCATCACATCGTAATTTCACATCTTTCCAAGTTTTTTTTTACCAAATTCAAATTAGTTGTCGACTTCTCGAATGCGCACCTTCTGTATTATGTAGATTTCTTATCTCTTATTTGTTGGGTGTGCCATCTTCTTTTCTGTCTTTCTAGGGTTTATGTTTCCCATGTGAACGTTGCTTTATATATGATTGCTACGATTGTTGCCATACTTGTCGAAATTTTGTATGCTTAATTTTTTACCATATGTTATTTGTTGCACTTGTATGGTTTGTGTTGCTTATGTACAAGTGCTAGTTTATCTTATTCTTGAGATGTTGTCTTTAATTTGATTTTTTATGTGTCAACTGTTTCGTTCCTTTGTTGCATATTGTCGTGTTGTATGTTTTTTGTAACACCCCGACTCCCAGGTATATTTTTAAATTTTTTTTTGCTTATTTTATAGAAGGAACTCGACGAGTTGGAGGCCCCAACTCATCGTGTAGAACTTAGTCAGTCCGCGTGGATTATTGGATCTACTCGACGAGTCGGAGGACCCGGACTCGACGAGTAGGAGCTGGGAGATGAAACCCTAATTTTTAGGGTTTGCACCCTATTTAAACGATCTTAAGTCCTTTCCTCCAGTCCCTTATCACCCCTTGACGGCTAGAAGAAACCCTAATCGCTATTAACCTTGTTCTTGAGTGTTGTGATGCTTAAAGAGTAATTTTTGGTGCATTTGTGAAGAAGGTGTGAAGTATAAGAAGCTTGGAGCAAAGAGGAGCTAGTGGATCTGACTCTACTTCTTCTTGGCATCATTTTGAAGGTAACAAGTCGTTACCTTGGCTTATCTTTAGCTAGATCTCTTCATGTTTGGGTTTAGGGCCATCTTTAGCACCTTTGGAAGTCATTTCGGGTATTGGGGCAAGATCTAGAGTTGCAACTTCAGGTCTGGACTCCCCTGGGTCCCTTTAGCCATAAAGTTATGAGATTTGGCAAGCTTGGGTCCTTCCCTTTGAGTTAACCTTTCCCTTAGTCTAGTTTTGGCATTTAGGACCATGCATGTATGTAAAGTTTGCAACTTTACGTAAGAACCATGCCCTAGGAGGTTGGATCTGCAATATGGAGCTTTGGGGTGGCTTAAAAACATCTGTATAAGAAATGGATTGCATGAACTCGACGAGTCGAATAGACGACTCGGCGATTCCGATGATGATTGACATGTTGGATTAGGTGTCTAAGCCCAAAACTATTTTGGTATGTACTTGACCCGATTGTGAGCATGGTCCTTTTGGGTTGCCTTCACCAAAGCAACTTGATAGGATGATTTGTGGAGAAAGAGATTGATTATGATTTGTTAATATATTATATGAATAATATATTAAAAGAGAAATCATATTGTTTAATTAATATTAATCAAGAATTAATTTTGTGGCTAAAAGACATTAAATAAATAAAGAGGACTAGAACTGTCAATTGTGTGATAGTTTAATGTTGGGCTAATGGACTCCATAAAAGATTGGAGTGGACGAAATCTATGGGGAAACCCATTAGCATTCGTCCAAGGCTTCTAAGGAGGGAGTCAATGGGATGCTTAGGGCCTAAGCAGTCAGATTACGGTTTCCTAGTTCAAAACCCTAATAGCCTCACTATATAATGAATCCCTAAGGCCCCAAAAACGTGTGGAAGTAATCCCTAAGGGTTCTTGGACGTTTTTGGTGCCTCCTTCTTTTCTCCTAAGTCATCCTCTTGCTGTTGGTGTTTGTGAGTCATTAGAGGCGTGGCACTTGTGACACTAAGCTTTCAGAAGTTAATTACAAGGAGGAATTGATATTGTTATTGCTACATAACAATCAAGGTAAGATCTAAACCCTAATTCATATGTTAATTTGATTATTGTATGCTAGATCTAGGGTTTATGGCTTTGGATGATTATTGCATGTTCATTAGACAAACTAGATCCAAAGCTTTAGGATTTGCATGTACACCATAGGAATGATGTAGTGCTCAAAACCCATCAGTGGTATCAGAGCCTAGGCCGTTTGTTTGATGTAATTGATGTTTTTCATGATCATTCATTACTGAAAGTCAAAAATTCTGCCTTCTGGAGCCTGGACTCGTCGAGTCCATATGTGCACTCGCCGAGTCCAGTGGGAACTCGACGAGTCCATCCCTGAGTCGACGAGTCAGATGGTCAGAAGGAGGAATTTTCGAGATTTTGCCATATTTTGTTGTGGGATAATTACCAAAAATGTTTTTCATTAATAAAATCCGAATTTTATCAATATTTGGTGATTATCCTTACCAAAATAGAAGATAATTGTCAAAATTAATATAATTACTTGTTTTATAAGATAAATTTTAATTACTTGTAATTTTGTTTTGAATTATCTTGCAAGAAATTAAATTAGGTCATATTTAGATAATCACCAATTAATTGTTTAATTGTTATTATTTGTAATTTGATCTAGAATGTTCTTGATAATGTTTTGAAAAGTTTCAAAACCTTTCCTCAAGTTTTGGAATTTAAATTTTTATTAAAAAGTTTAATTTCGAAATATTTAAATTCTATACCCTAATGTTTTGAAAAGTTTCAAAACTTGCCCTCAAGTTTTGGAATTTAAAATTTTGATTAAAAGTTTAATTTTAAAATATTAAATTCTAAAACCCTAGTTTTTTTTTGAAAAGTTCAAATTACACCCTTATGGTTTTATTAAGTTAATTAAGTGTATAATTAAAAGAGAGTTAATAAATCCATAATAATTTGGTTTACATTTAATTAAATTAAAAGTATAATTTATTAAATAAGACCATATAGTATTTTAAAAGTGTAAAATACACCTTATACTATATAACATTTAAAAGTCTAACATATTATATATGTATGAGTAAAGAGTCAATCTTACCGTTAGTAGGTCTCATTCACGAAGCTGGTCTCTAAGGGGTGTTTAAGGAAATTGCTTATAAAATGGCGATTGAATGGGTATACACTCTTACCCACCACACTATTGACTAGTGGAGGGTCGTTAGCCGAACGGGTAGGATAGGACACACCCTTCCATTATAAGTATAATAAAATACGAAGTAACTAAACGCTTTTATAAATTCCCAAATCTTAGTTACTTTAGGAAAAGTGAATATGATGCAATTCCATGGAATTACACTTTGTACCCTTGCCGAGACAGTTAGTGGAGCGTGTGTGGTTAACCGACACACTAAGTTGGGATTGACATTGGTAGCAAAGGGTGACTCGATGTTTGTCATAGATCAACGGAGCGTGTGTGGTTGCCCGGCACATCGATTAGGTGACTGCAACATTGAGGGCACCTCGTACATTCGCATGGTTATTCACACCTTATTTGTGATCCTCAGCATCCCAATCACAAATGAAGGGCATAATCGAGATTAAACATGTCATTGAAAAGTTCAATGAATCTCAAAAGATCTAGGAGTTTCGATTCATTTAAAACTTAAACCTTCAATTTTCGTTTTCATGGTGGAAATTGGTAAATCGTCATTTACCTACCTTCAAAAGTTTTGCGGTTTGGATTATGACATCCCTCTTCCAAGTTGTAGAATATTGTGTTGGGTCCTAACCTTAATATCTCATTTGAATGTTTTATTAAGGACTCAATCAACTAACTTGAATTTCTCCCGTTTTGTAGATGTCAAAGTCTGACAAATATGGTCTTCCGGAATCCTTAGGAAAAAAAGTTTTTCAAATTAAGATGATGTTCCACGATTGGATTGTGGAAATGGAAATCATGTTTCACTTCCTCCACCTCCTCCAATAATTCTCCCTGACCTACGTGTTCGAAGACTTGAAAAGTTCAAGGTCACTCAAGCCCTATTGGCGAAAAGATACGAAGATGGAAAGTCGGTATGCGCTCATGTCTTGGATATGAAGTTGCATATTGATAGATTGGGAATGTTGGGTGTCGATGTCTCGGGGAAGTTGACTGTTGACTTGGTTCTTCAGTCATTTCCCAAATCATATGGTAAGTTCGTTAGAGAGTACTATATGATGGACCACGACGTGACCCTCATTGATTTGACTTATTTGCTTATTGCTGCTGAATCAGAAATGATTTGGCGCACTGGTCGAGCAAATTTGTCTGGTAAATCAATGTCCCAATCTTCTATGGGCAATGGCAACATTGGAAGTCCAGAAAAGTTTTCTCTACGCAAGAGAAAGGCTGAGTCTGAGATTGTCCCGTGTGCCATTCCGAAGAGGTCCACATGTTTCTATTGCCAAGAAAAGGGGCATTGGTTACGAAGCTGCCCTGATTACCTGAGAGATCTAAGAGATGTGAGAGTCAAGATGTATGACTTTGCTTCAGGTAATATCCACTATCTGGCTCCATTAAGTTCCTTTTTAGATTCTTAATACATGATGTGATATGATTACATTTGGTGTTTTATAGGATCGAAGAAAAGAAATGAAGCTTAAAAGAAAGAAGTGAGCTGAATCTGGACATGAAGAAATGGATTTCGATCGCATGATTCAAAGATCAGATTTTTTAGCTGCTACTTTAGAGTTAAGACAGATTGCTAAATAATATTTACATAGTTTTCATGTGTAATCGCATTGTAAGGACAGGATTTTTTCCTCAATAAAATAAATTTTGATTTTATCTTATTTATGTTTCCTTGTGATGGATTTTATGAAAATTGGTGTTTGAATGTTTCTATTTTTGCAATATTGTGAATGGATTTGCTTTTTAGTTATGTTATTTGTGGTAATGTCAGAAATTTACCAAATAAGGAAAGATTCTCATCGCCCAAGTTTCAATTGGACAGAAACTTGGAATCATGCAACTGGTATTATGTGATGAATGAGAACCTTCGTATTTGGGAAATTGAGACTAATTCATTGTTCACATAAGTATGCGACTCATGTGAAGGACTAGGAGATCTGGTACACAATGTTGTACACTGGTCGAGTCCATCACAAAGAACAATAAAATATTCGTCATGATTTGCTAAAAGATTAGTAAATATGGTTATACTTACAAGATTAAGTATGATTCTGAATCATTGGAAAGGTTTCAATGAATAGCAGAACGAATAAGAAGAATCAATTAGGCAGAAAGATAAAAGTTTCTCCAATATGAAAAAATGGGAGAGTACTTAAGTATCTGTTTTATGATTAACTTAGTGATTGTATAGCCATGTCACAATTGTTCCTCTAAGTAAATCTTAGTGCACTAGTATGGCTAAGAAGAGGAATCGGAAATTGTTGAAATGGTTAAATCAATAGGTGAATCATACTTCGTTCAAAATCAAGTCTTAGAGTCATATTACAAGATTGTGACTTGAGTGACACATCTTAAGAAGTTTTAACACACTCATCAAATGTGAAGTAGGAAAATGTTTTCTTGCTATTGCACGCTTGAAATTGGTAGGTTGTGATGTCGTGGGTAAGACAAAGACCAACTAAGACCAAATGTGTGTAGTGGTTTGTCTTGATAAGAATCCGCACTAACTCTTGAATATTTGTTTGTCAAGAAATGTTTCTTGACAAGAGAATCTTATATGTCAAGAGGTCAGTGGGAGTCTAAATGATCTTGAAAAGTTTCAAGAACTAATCAAGGGTAAACCTATTGTTAAACACTAGCACACGACTTGAGGTTTGTAACCTATCGTGTTGACATAGTTTTTTGTTTCTGTGCCATTCCAGTTTAAGTCAACTATGCATATGATTTCTCTGAGTTCTCAATTGATTGCATAAAGGCAAGGCATCCTGATCAATGGAAAGTACATTGATAGGTAGGGGTGAGCTGCTCGAAGACTTGGAAGAAATGGTGGGACCCTTGATGGCAAGAAATAAAGAATGAACAAGTTCTGTCCATAAGAGTTTGGATTTGTCACAAACATTATCTTATGATTATGGTTATGACAAATTTACATGGATAGGAACACATACACCATAAAATCTAAGTGTCATAAGGTTTCTCTCCTTCATGAAAATGATTGTGAGGAAACGCTTTCACTAGGAAGATTTTAATGAGATAGCGATTATGTAAATTGCATTCTCAAATTCGATTATGACTACGGCATCCCTCTTCATAGTTCGACTTGTGAGATTTGACAATTAGTTTGAACATTCGAGACTTATTGTTATAAGTTCTAGAATTGTTTAGGCACACATGTGAGCTATCTAAGGAAAGGTGTATGAGTTGTTTTCTAAAAGCCTAGATAAAAGATTGTCGAAGCGTATCGTATTAGAAATATGATCTTTGGAAATCAATAAGTATTGTTTTCTAGAAGTTTAGCAAATTTCTGAATACATGTCAAAGCTAGTGGGAGCATAAGTGTTATGCTGGTAAGGATATAATCATCATGTTAGTGGGAGCATGATTATTATTTTAAGTATTGCAAGTTAGCAATGTTAATTATAGAAAACAAAAGGTTCACTTTGCAAAGTTGCAGGGGTTGAAAAGTTGTTTTGCTATAATTAAGGGAGAGAATATTATACTTAGTTTCGAAATCTAAAAGCTTAGATCGAGAAATTTTAATCAAATTTAGTCAAGGATATATTAATTACGGTCTCAAAATTCGATTATGATCACGACATCCCTCTTCATAGTTCGAATTGTGAGAATGTGACAAACAAAAATATTATGGCAAATGGCTGATAAAGTATCATGCTTTTATGTAAGACATTATGAATCGTATCCCATACGCTTCTGGTATAGGATCGATTGCATATGCTGTAATATTTGACCGTTCTAAAATTTTCCAAATGCCTAGGGCATTAAGAGGGAGAAGGACTAGAACCAGATTTGACTAAAATAATTAAACAACTATCAAGGATAATCTAAGGTTCGCTAAGGATTGGTCGCTTGTGAGCAGTTGGAAGTATAGTAATGAATGGAGCACAATGACATTATTATGAATAGATATGATTCTATTAATAATGAGTTGCCATATGGCAAATATGGAAATGTTTCCATATTGGGAGTTGGATATTGAGAATCCATGTCTAGATTAGAAACTTTTATGCAAGAAGGATGTTCAAAGGAATGTACTTTGAATGTGAGACTTCATATCTATGGAATTGCCTTGTAGCAATATCCAATAGAGAACTTTGTAATTTCATTGGCAAAGTCTTGGTGACTTTTGTGCAATAAGATTACAAAAGGATCATTGTATAAAATGTTAGAATCTAACATATTCTACTAGTTGTGAGAATTTTGTGTTCTTACCCTAACGATAAGGATTAGGGATTGTGAAATGAGCATCATTAGAAATGTTTTCAATTGATCTGTTTCACAAAGTAAGGATCATAGGTAAACAGAGTGTGCATGCTTGGTGCATGGGACAACTGCTGTTATAATTCAAGTAATAAGTTGATTATCCGAAACATTATACAATGAATAATATGTAATAAATATGGCGACTAAATAAAAGGAGTTTTATTTATACTCAAAAGTTTGGGGCCATATTGGATTCGATTATTCTTGTGTTTCACTTTGCATGTTTTGACTTCCCGAATAATAATTATTCAAACGTTCCACAGTCGTTCATATTTTAGAAGTAGGTATGAAAGAAGACCGTCGTGAATTGGCTTGTAGAATGTCTAAAGTGTATTAGACATAGCAAAAGTTTGCTACAACGTTCATGAGTGCTTATGAATTAAGATTTGAGCATTGGATTAAACCCACACTCACTTGGATCGCTTCATGGATTTTATCACGAGTGATTGGTGAGACGATAATATCTTATATTCTTGAAACGAAGACGTGTGAGTTGTATTCTACAAGTTGGTTGCACATTGATAATATGTAAACGCACCAGTAACTTGGTGTTATAAAACATATTGTTGTGTGTGATTTGATGAGTATGTACAAGCGAGCATTGAGTCCAATTTTATCCGTTCCTTTTACCCAATGTGGGATAAAAGCGATATATGTGGGCCCCTCGATGACTTAGTGATGACACTCTAAGCGCTTGGCCAAGCCGGGACTGAGTTGATGTGTTCAATTGTAGTCTGTTGTCAGTCGTCATAAATCGGAAATCGGGAAACAACACATGAGCAAAGAGTATAATTAAATTCCATGTCTCAGTTCATACGATATCTAGAATGGAGGAATATATGATCCCTTATCTAAAGGACGCGTTACTGATAAGATCAGAGTTCGACAGCGACTTTTGAAAGCTACGATTGTTGATCAGGTTCCGAAGTCGTATCTGTAAAATAGTTATTAGACTTATCCAAGTGGGAGACTGTTGGATTAGGTGTCTAAGCCCAAAACTATTTTGGTATGTACTTGACCCGATCGTGAGCATGGTCCTTTTGGGTTGCCTTCACCAAAGCAACTTGATAGGATGATTTGTGGAGAAAGAGATTGATTATGATTTGTTAATATATTATACGAATAATATATTAAAAGAGAAATCATATTGTTTAATTAATATTAGTCAAGAATTAATAAGAATTAATTTTGTGGCTAAAAGACATTAATTAAATAAAGAGGACTAGAACTGTCAATTGTGTGATAGTTTAATGTTGGGCTAATGGACTCCATAAAAGATTGGAGTGGACGAAATCTATGGGGAAACCCATTAGCATTCGTCCAAGGCTTCTAAGGAGGGAGTCAATGGGCTGCTTAGGGCCTAAGCAGTCAGATTACGGTTTCCTAGTTCAAAACCCTAATAGCCTCACTATATAATGAATCCCTAAGGCCCCAAAAACGTGTGGAAGTAATCCCTAAGGGTTCTTGGACGTTTTTGGTGCCTCCTTCTCTTCTCCTAAGTCATCCTCTTGCTCTTGGTGTTTGTGAGCCATTAGAGGTGTAACACTTGTGACACTAAGCTTTCAGAAGGCAATTACAAGGAGGAATTGATATTGTTATTGCTACATAACAATCAAGGTAAGATCTAAACCCTAATTCATATGTTAATTTGATTATTGTATGCTAAATCTAGGGTTTATGGTTTTGGATGATTATTGCATGTTCATTAGACAAACTAGATCCAAAGCTTTAGGATTTGCATGTACACCATAGGAATGATGTAGTGCTCAAAACCCATCATGACTGTGGTTGGGTTCTGCATGGACTCGGCGAGTCAGTAAGGGGACTCGACGAGTCTGTAAGGGTTTCCCCCGACTTATGGACACGCATGGACTCGACGAGTTGGTTGGAAACTCGGCGAGTGAGTTAGGGTTTTATGACTTTCTGAGTTCTTAAGGAACTCGACGAGTCGGGTCAACATGGACTGTTGACTTTGACCGTTGACTTTTATTTTGACCAAAGGTTGACCAGTTTGAATTCTGGGGGTATTTTGGTAATTTGGGAATTTATAGAAGTGGATCACCGGTGGATGTAGGTGTTGGACTTGGAGCTGCATTTGGTGAAGTTTGATCTTATCACTTCGAGCTACTTGTGAGGTGAGTTCTTCTCACTATATCAACAGGGTCTACGACACCAAGGTCGACCCTTTTATGATTTGTATCCGGGTTATAGGATGGTTGCTATGTTATTGATCGGTTAGATCGGTATCCTGGTTATAGGATGGTTTCCATGTTAGTGATCTGTTAGATCTGTATGACTATCTGTACTTGCATGCCAGCGTATGATATTTATATGCACATGTTTGTTGGGTTGGGGATTGGGTTGAGGCAGGTCCTGCTTTGTGCTGTAGGCCAAGATACCCACGACATACTGGATAGACTGCAGACCCGGTTAGGGAACACTAGCCAGGCCGAAGGCCCGACGAGCGGTCCAGATAGGCTGAATGCCCTGAGATGCGGTCCAGACGTGCCGATGACTCGGAGAGCGGTCCAGATAGACTGATGACCTGTGAGGCGGTCCAGTCAGACTGATGGCTCATTATGCATGTTGTGTTTGTTTATATGATACAGTTATATCTGAATGACGTTGGTATTTTGGGGGAACTCACTAAGCTTCGGGCTTACAGTTGTTGATTTTGTTTCAGGTGCTTCTGACGATCGCGGGAAGGCGAAGGCGTGATCGTACACCTCCTATGGTTTTATGATTTAATTATGGGATACTCTGACATTGAACTATTTTGAAAACAAGTTTTGTAATAATCAATTGGTTTTGAAATGTTTTAAAAAGTTTAAATTTGGCATGATTTTTATGAATGTTACATTTTTTTTTGTCTTTTTGGTGCTATTTTTTTCTTTTATTGTAGGCTACACACTTATGTTGTTGTTTGTCTTAACAGGAGCCCCTTCAAGAACCTATTTTCAAACCCATTTCAGGTCTTTCAATTCATAGCAAACTGTTTTTGGTTTTCTTTTGTTTGATTGGTGCATATGTTTTGGAGGGGAGTGAAATTATATTTTCTGAAAGGTAAGTGGTTGAATTTACATTTAGATACGATGAATTTCAATTTTGGAACCAAGTTTAAGTATGTTTTATTCAAGAGTAAGGCATGTATGATAACCATGTCTGATGCAATCACCAAGTGATAAAGAAGAAAACAAACAAAACTCGCTTCTTCTTTTTTCGTAGTATATGCTCTTTTGTCCCCACATGACTGTTGAATTCAGAGATTGAAAGTGTAATTAGTGTTACCTATAGGTTAATGCTTTGTTGGTAAAATTAAATAAAATTTACTTTTCTATGTCAAAAAAGCAAGAGCATCAATAGTTTTGTTGGAAGGGCAGTCGTTGACTAATTTCTAGGCATGCAAATAACTCAACATTCAAAATTGTACACTAGACGATGAGGATTTAGAATTACAAACATGTACTCGGAATGTTGAAGGGTTGGATTACAATATGTTACAATGAAAGGGACTTATCATGTAACATCATATGGCCATTCCAGGTTATAAAGGTTGTTTGATCTACATTTACTCTTAACTTGCCTTCTTACTTTTAACTTTTTTTCATAAAGTTGTTGAGGTCCGGTAATGGTGACTCTCCAATTGTTACAAGTGTGGGTTTTGAATTTGGGAGGTAAGATTCTAATATCTTATTTCCATGAAGTTCGTTAATGATGACTCTCCAATTGTTACAACCTGTGAAATTATGTCAATGTTCGTCGGTCAATCTACCACAAACACTCAATGTAATTGACATAATGTAATATATTCCATTTATTTTAATTCAATTAAAGTATTTATACTTAGAAATGCATGCAGAATACCACTCAAGTCTTCATTGGACATATATCATTGACAAAGAAACACTATTCATTATACATAAGTAATAATTTGATACACTGAAAACAAGATTTGTGTATTAAGTATTATTATGTATAAATATTACACTAAACATATAGTAAATGCAAATACAATTCCGTAGATATAAAGAACGTCGAAAACAGAGTCCGAATGCAAAAGTTACAGACATTTAAAGAAAACAATCTGTTAAATAACAGTTTGCGGTCTGGAATTGCCAGAAACGACTCTTTGAACACTGCGTAGGGTACTTTAAAACGTCAATTTTTGGTTCTAAACATTTTTTCCATAAACACCAATCAATATATTATATGATTTTGGAACTAAATCATTTTTCTCGAAAAAACCTGACACCATTGTGGATAAGAATGAAACAAAACATTACTGGCCTCCCGTAAACGAATCTTCAAATGATTCATTGGAATGGCTATGCATTTTGTTAAGTAAAAACCTTTACATTTTATGAATCAGACAATATTGAAGTATTTGATTATACTCTCGAAATTTCCGTATCACAAAGTTTTGTACTTTCACAAAAAACAGTCGAATAGCCGCAACCGGGAACCCACTGATAACTCACTTCAAAAGCTTATTTGACATTGCTATGCTATTTATTAGGTGAATATTTTTACATATTTCGAACTATAATTTCATAGGCAACGAACTAGTTTTTTCGAAAAAAAAAAAGTAAGTTGTCGGACTGTCGCACGTGGATCGAGGTAGCGCCACTTCTCGCAATTGTAGTGGTGCCACCTGTCGTAAATCTGGTGGACCACATTGCCACCAAATCCCTATAAATATGAAAAAGGATCAACCCCTCTCCTCCCCCCCCCCCCCCCACACACACACACATATATATATATATATATATATATATATATATATATATATATATATATATCCCTCTCTCTCTCTCTCTCTCTGTGTTTCGGGCCAACCGTCGCCCATCGCTACCGCTGGCAGCCACATTTTGTGTCGATATGATGCCGACGACCACCCCTTCTGCTCCAATCAAATCTACGACCACCTCCCTACTCCGACAACCTTCATTTCCGACAAAAAAATATTTGCCGATGAGCTTTTCCGACGACCGACAACCACTGTCAACCACCATATAAGTTGAAATAGTACTTATATGTAGACTAACACATAATTGTAGAGTTTACAAATATATAATTTTATATAAGTCCGTTATGCACTCATACACGAAAACACATACTTTTAGGTTATAAAAAAGTATATTTTTATATAAGTTAGGTAGGTACTTATATACGATATACACATACTTTTTGGTCAAGAAAAGTACATTTTATGTATGCTGGATCTTGATATGTCTAGGTAAATTCTTCTACCCATTTTCCAACACTCTAATTCCATGCTTTCAATTTAAAATGATAGAAAATTTATTTAAAATTTTGAAACATTATGTTTCTTTGGTTACCAATATAGAGAGCTGATGCAACTGCAACAAAATTTACAGGCTATTGTGTTTTATGTGAATCCTTAGGTGGGTATGTACACTAACCAAACTGTATTCATTTTTATAAGTTTTGTGAACATTAATATGGAATGATGTGAGTTCATATGGGATTCATATGAATCATTTGGTGGGTATTTGATACGAGCTTTCATATAGTATTGCAGTCTCACCCTCCTGATGTGACTTTCAAGGTTATATTTTTATATTGACTTCAGTGTATACCGACTTCATCCTCTTTCTTTCTCTTTCCATGTTTCCCCTTTTTTGTCTCATTAAGTAGATTTTTTCAAAGTAATTTACATATTCTATTACTTTCATAATATATATATATATATATATATATATATATATATATATATATATATATATATATCTAAATGAATCTCATCCAATGATTTTTTTTACATTAGAGTATAATAGAAGGTCAATAAGCATGTAAAAGAATTCATGTAAACATTAATTTGTTACCTTAATCCACCAAGATAAACTATGAATTAATCCAAATTTTCTATGTTCGGGAAAATTTGTCTAGGTATGTTGTATTATTAGGTCGTCCTAACGTTTAGAAGAATTATGTTATTATCATCTTCAGTTCAAATTCTTTTACTGAAATATGTCTTTCTAGGAAGTGTAAACGGAAGATATAAAGAAACTTTCTTAAATTTTGATGATGAATTATTAATATTTTATTTATTAACATATGCAATGTACTACATATTTTTATCCATTATATTTATAGCAACATACTTGCATTATCTCCACCCACAATAATAAAATAGTTATATTTCTTTACTGACAATAACAAAACGTAAGATATAAGTACAAAGCCTATATAGATAACAAAATGTAAGTACATTGCTATTATTAGTAAAACAATTTTCATATTATATGTTCAATTTTGCATGACTTTCATGAATCTTGATTCTTATTTGTAGCATATCTCCATCAATTCTTTCGATACGGCGAAATAAACTCTAATGGACAAAATCAGAGGTGGAAATGCTAAAGGCGCTTGATAGTTTCTAGATTTCCCAAATTATTTGCTTGCCTTTAAAAACATTTACATATAGAATCATTTTTAAAATAAAAAATTCATATATACGTCGACACTTTTAACATAGTTCATGTTGATGACTGGGTTGTTTTCGTAAATGGGAGATATGGGATCACCTTGGACCTGGTAAAGGATATGATTAAAGATATTAGATGTAAAGTTAAGAAGGCCTACAAATCAAGAGAACATATAATGAGCCATATATCGGATACTTTCCAGAGGTAAATGAATTTATAAATTCAGGTATTTGTTAACAAATAATAAGTCAAAAGGATAAAACTTGTGCTTTTTATATTTTTTTAACATGCCACAATTAACCACCTTTTGTTAAAATATATTAAATGTCTGAATGGTGGAGACATTAAATGTTTGCATAGATAAAGTATTAACCGGAAAAATGATGTATGTGTGGATGAGTAAGGCTACTCGGCGTTGCCCACTCCCGTTATTATGCCTAATAACACCTAATAACGCCAATGAACACCGCCCCCCTCCCATGTTATTCCATGTTAAAGGCATCCCCGTTGCTTCCCGTTACCACCATAACATCTCTTAACGGCATTTCCTTCTTTTTCTCCTAGTAACGCGTGTGGGGCGTTGCCCATACCCACCACTCTAATGTTTCTTTTATGGACCAGATGAATCATTTGAATGTAAGTAAATAACCATTTTACCTTTGTGAACGCTAACATCTCTATATAGTTTTATAAATTAATTTTACTAGTTGAACGGTTGAAAGAATATATATTCTAAAATACTGGTGAATGATATTCTAAATTGGAATTGTAATATTTTCAAACGGGGTTATTCGCTTATTGGTTGTAATGTGTAGCCAAATAAGAGCGAAAACATTGGCATGGTATAAATCAGTTTACATGTCAAAATGAAAATGATGTAGTAAACACAAACCACTTCCATCCACATTTTTTTTTCTTTAAATAATAATTGCTAATTGATAAACATAACTATTAAAACGATTGGGCCTAAATTAGCTAAACCCAAATTGAATCCATACTTTTAATCATAAAACTAGGCCCAAGTGCAAGCCCAATATGAAGTACAAAAACACATTACTCCCCCATTTGTATAATTGTATGTAACCCTCACCTTTGGCCGCCGTTCTGCCTCCAGAAGCTCCGATTTCCATTCTTCTTACTGTCACACACACAGTTTGCTTTTTCGATCTCTACAATCTTCAACTTCAATGGCAAGCAACGATCCAGAGCACAAGGAGGAGGAAACCGTCGCAGCCGAAGACGAAGACACCGGAGCACAGGTCGCCCCGATCGTCAAACTTGAAGAAGTCGCTGTCACCACTGGGGAAGAAGACGAAGACGCTATTCTCGATCTGTAATATTTTCTTTTCGATCTGATCTTACTTTGTTCTGCTGTTTATGCTACTAGTTTTGAAATTTAACTTTTATTATTTTCAATTTTTAGTAAAGCCAAGTTATATCGGTTTGATAAGGATGGAAACCAGTGGAAAGAACGAGGTGCTGGTTCAGTTAAGTTCTTAAAGCACAAACAAACTGGAAAAGTTCGTCTCGTTATGCGTCAATCTAAAACCTTAAAGATCTGCGCCAATCATCTAGGTATGGATAGACAACTACCTGAATCTGTTAGATCATATTATCGATTTGATTATACCAAATCCTGGATACGTTGCTGATTCACATCTGCTATGTTATGTAGTTATACCTACCATGACTGTTCAAGAACACGCTGGAAACGAAAAGTCATGTGTGTGGCATGCTGCTGATTTTTCTGATGGCGAACTCAAGGATGAGCTTTTCTGCATTAGATTTGGATCAATTGACAGTAAGTTTACTTCTATTCGATTATATTTGCATCAGATTACTTTTTACTCAAATTTGAGTTTAAATTCCAAGCTATGATATGTCTAGAAATTTGGGATTGATATGATGTCTCAAGTAAAAGGTCTGAGCATGATATGGTAGTGAAATGGAAGGGAGACGTTGGTAATCTCTAGAAGAGGGCCCCTGTCCTTGTTTAAGTTATAACATTGTGACATTCGCAACCTCTTCAATATCATACAAAACACCATTTGCATATTCTTTAGTATGCTTTTGGTTAAGGGTTGTAACAAAAGGCGTGGGTTGCATTCTAGTATTGAATGCCAACTTAGACTTCTCCCTACATTCTTGTCCCCCATCCTTCCACTCCATTTCATGCACATGATCACAACTTTCATGCTGATCATCCCTTGTTTGAATTACAATTTGTGTTTCTTTTGTTTATATCATTGATTCATTGCTGTAATGTGTATGATAGATTGCAAGAAGTTTATGGAAACGTTTCAAGAAGTGGCGGAGTCCCAACAAGGAAAAGAAGAGAACAAAGATGCTTCAAATGCTGCTGGATTGCTTGAGAAGTTGAGTGTTGGAGATGAAAAGAAAGAAGAAGTGAAAGAGAAAGAGGAAGTGAAGGAGACTGAAAAAGCAGCTGAATCAGAAGAGAAGAAAGAAGTTGAAGCAGCTTCATCTACATAAGGCATCATCATGTATCTCACATATACCAGGTATTGTAACATCACCTAATGAGAGGTCTTGTTGAGTCAGCATCTGTAAGAGATGATGTTGCAAGAATGGAGTCATTTTGGGTCAGTTGGGTCAGTCGGGTTTGGGTTTTGAATTTGTGTGATGGGTCAGTTTGGTGGGTCAATTGAGTCTGGTTGAGTTTATTATGAGTATAGATATAAATTAATAGGGGTGGGGTGGGGTGGGGTGGGCGAATGGATTTTATGTTACAGATGTTATGGTACGTTTGTTGGGTTAATGCATATGCATACGTCTGTTATTTGTTTCTACAAAACTCTGGTTTGAGTCATTTTGGATTTTATTTTATATCATTTTCTTATTTAATGTTTCTCACTTCTTTATTTTATTTTATATCATTTTCTTATTTAATGTTTCTCACTTCTTTATTTTATTTTCTCACAAGAAAATTGAATCCAAGAACTTGTTTTTTAAATAGCACTACATAATTATTGTAGAAGTTTGGACGAGTAATAATTTGGGTCAGAGATGGTCAAAACTGAAATTTATGGTTTTCCTTCTTTTAGACGTGCTAGATAAAATTACACAATTGGTCCCTATGGTTTGGTAGAACTTACATGATAATTGCAAATACCAGAAAGTAGGCATACATATCTTTCTATCAATGTTTGACACACAATATTTGGCTTTAGATTTTTGTGAGGATTTTTTTTGGTGATGTTGACCCTTTAATTTTGTGAAATTTTGCACTTACTTTCTTTAAGTTTTGATTATTGTGGTCGTAATCAAGGCATTAAGCATGTTACATTCTTCACCTTACATCTTTTTTGTATCACATTTAACATTGACAAAACTACAAAGTTGGTCATTGTGGTTTGCGAAAAACTGTGGATAGGGTTCAAAAAGTTCTCTTCGCTTGAAAGGTCCAAAGGTTCAAAAAAACTTGAAAAGACGATTATGTCATTTTTTTTGTATTTTTTATATTTATTCTCATACTATTCTACATTAAAAATAAAAAGAAAATGAAAGAATTATCCCCCCACCAACCATCACCGTGCTCTCTTTCTCTTTCTCTCTCTCTAAACAATCACCTAATTCATCTTCTCTGATCATCCCAAAAATGAAAGAATTATCCCCCCACCAACCATCAACGTTCTCTCTCTCTTTCTCTTTCTCTCTCTCTCTAAACAATCACCTAATTCATCTTCTCTGATCATCCCAAAAACCTTAAAATCCATATTCAAACCTAGATTTAGCTGATACGATGAAGATGATTGCTCAGGGACGACATCCTCCTCTACCAATTTTTCTTTGGTTCTGAAGATGATGTTCTTGAGAAGAAGAGATAAGTGAATGAAGAAATTATTAATAAAAAAAAGTTGGATCTCAATTCCACCGCCACCAGTACAGAATACAACATGTTTTGTTGTTCTTGAACAACTTCAAAAGACCCCTTTGCATTTTTGTTGTTCTTGAACAACTTCAAAAGACCCCTTTGCATTTTATAACTGAAGCTCGCGTTCTCTTGATTGTTTTTCAAGTATTGTTCTTGGAGATGCTTTCATGGCTTCCTTTCAGAAACCCTAATTTGTCAGTTAATTTAATGTTTGAATCGGTCAATTGAGCCATCATCCCTTCGGTTGTTTTAGCCCTAGCTTCTATTGTGTAAATTTTATCTTTTAATGACTTTATAATGCTTTCTATTTCTCTTACATGTTCTTCAATCGATTCGTTTGTTGAATTCGCATTCTTCAGGTTATATTCTGATTCGTTGACTTTTTCTTCTAGCGATTTGAATTTTTCTCTCAAACTTAAAACTTCAAGATTATCTGCAATAAGTTGGGTGATTTTTCTATTGAGTTTCTCGATTGAAGCATCTTTTGTGTTCAATAACTTGATACAGCTTTCAAGTTTTAACCTAAATCCATCTTCTTTGTGATTGAAGCCATTGAGATTAAATTAAATGAGTTGATATTGAGCACAACAGAAGCATTCTCGGCTTCCAAAAACGACCCCAAACGACTTCTGCTGCTTCTTCCATGATAAACACGACTTGTTCTATCAATCGTAATTTTAGCTTCACATCTTCGTTTTGTTTTGATTCTGTTAATTTCTTCTCGAGATCAAACAATGTGTATCTAGTTTAAATTGCAGACGAGGAGAGAGAGAGAGAGAGAGAGAGAGAGAGAGAGAGGATAACTCTTTCATTTTCTTTTTATTTGTAATGTCAAAATAGTATTAGAATAATTATAAAAAATACAAAAAAGAAAATAAAAATGCATAATCGTCTTTTCAAGTTTTTTTGGACCAAAATCAAAGGAAATTCTTGATTTTGGAATTTTCATGCAAGTTGAAAATTTTTTGGACCCTATTCAAAGTTTTTCGCAAACCACAGGACCAATTTTATAGTTTTGTCTTTAACATTTTAAGCATATTATGCAAAAAAAAAAATCCTTAAGTTTACAAATATTTTGCAAAGAAACCCTTAAGATTATAAATCTTAATAATGGTCTGGGTATGTTATTAAGGATTCTCAAATTGACGTCGCTTCCTATAAAGACCAAATGGAATAAAATCTCTCTTAGGGTCTGTTTGATTTGGTGTTGATCGGGTTCGATCTGTCTAACTTGGTTCGGTTAGAGTGTTTGATTTGCACCTAACTCGGTCGATACCTCTTACTCGGTCCACAAAATTATTCAACTTGGTCCGATAGAAATATAATGCTAACCGAGACTAAAACATCATTTTCTGCCGATTTGCCCCCTCCTTCCCACACATTCCTTTTTTCCCACCTCCTACGTCGGTGCCTCCCCCCAGTTTACCTCCGTCTGGGTCGCTCCTCCCTCTTTTGACTTACACTGTCGTCCATGTGTGTGTTAGGGCTGAACAAAAAACGGTGCCACCATCTTCCTCATTCCCCTCCATCTGCGTCGCTCCAATTGCTAAATCGAGATATCGAGAACAATTTTGATCATGTCGTATGCTCTAATATTCACATATTCAAATCTTGTTATTTTTATTGACAGCTTGTAAAAGCCATTAGGATCAATTTTAACTGTTTACATCTTTGCCCTTATAAATGTTGCACCTATTCATCGATGTGGATGTTGATCATTGATGATATATATAACTATAATGGTGCAGTTAAATTCAAAGCCTTGTCCATGTTTCATATGTTGATATTTTTTATTGGCAATCAATTTCCAGTGGTTGGAATTCGAGTGATTCTAATTCAAACTCTATACAATTTGGACTACAATCAAGTTCATGGAACCCTATTCGATCAAATTATCATTTGTTCCTCATATCCACTGGGGCATTTGGATTTTATGAACTATTTATGCTGATTTGAGAGGAATTTTCAATTCAATCTTATGAGACTAAGACCGAAATACTTGAATTGTGATTGTTGAATATATTTACGATTTGTGTCTGTCAACCTCTCTTTAACCAATAATCTTAAGCAGACAAATTTGGTTTTAAGCCATGAACCCTCATATGTTCAAACACTTGAATTGCATCTTGGGTCATCTTTGAATTTACGTAGAAGATTACTAACCAACTCAAAACATGTGAATTCACATTTTGGTCATCACGTGGAGAGCACATTCAAAATCGTGGGTGAAGATAAACAAATCTCTCAAAAGCAATTTTGTCTTGCAGTTCGAGTGAACTTTTAAAGTGTATGTTTTGTTAAAATGTGAATCATGGTCCAAAAAAGAACATCTTCACATTGGTATTTTTGGTCAGCTTTTGTTATTAATTTTCTATTGTTTATTGTTGATGACACGATGCCGATGGGTTTTAATTGTATGTTGTTATACTTTGAAGTTTGCATTTTATAATTTTTTATATGAAAAGTTTATTTATTGTCTTTAGAAGGGTATTGTAGTGTGTAGATGTTAATGAACTTATCAGTGTATATATGTGTGTATGCCAAAAATATGTGTATATTTGTGTAAAAACAGAAAACATAAACAGAGAAGAATGATTTAAAAACATAAAAAATATTGTTTAAGGGTAATATAGTTATTTTACACAGGCAGTTAGATGCAAAATCAAACAACAAGTTTTAGTCAAAGTAAACTCAATTAGAACTTCTAACTCAGTCGGCTTCTAACTCAGTTCACAACTATCAAATGACCCATTAGTAAGGTTAATACGCTTTCCTACCAAAACAAATTTATCTAGTTGTGATATTGACATTCATTATTCTTTATATCCGATTTGTAACAACTCTACAAAAAGATATTCGACATATGCTCATTAAGTGTTTGTGACGTCCCAAATTCTTTTCAAATAAGTCGTTGGTGTGCTATATGTTTGTCTAATCTTATTCTTATATGTGATTTACATGTATTTTTTGGATTCGTTGTATATATTTATGGCTCGTAAAACAGTTTTAGAGTTGATCATGGTCACCATGTGGTTACATTATTTCCATGCAATTAATTTTTTTAAAGAAAATAAAATTATTTTATATGTTTAAAAAGTTTGTATTTCAGAAATAATGTTATATTATATTTTTTTTATAAAAATAAATATAGTTGTATATGTTATCATTTCTAAAACAAAAACATAAATATTTTATATGTTTAAAAGGTTTAACTATTTTAGGGTAGTTAATTATTAGCTAAAAAATGTTTTTTAATTTTGTTTTGAAAAGTTTTAAGTATTAATTAAGAAATATATTTAAAACTAGATAAAACTAAATATTTTTTAAAATTCAAATATCAAAAGTTTATATCGAACCAATATAAAATTACCGTAATTAAAGGTAAAAATATGTTTTGGTTTTAATTTCATAATATAAGTACGGTAAAATTAATATATGTTTATAATCTTAAGGGTTTTTTTTTTTTTGCAAAATAAACTTAAGGGGTTTTCACAAATAATATTTTATGGTAACCTGGAAATTTGCTATTACAAGTAAAAATGGTAAAACCAACAAAAAAAGTGACAGGTTTGCGGCATAAACGACCAAAAATCCGTCGGAAGGTAAAACCGACATTTTCGGTCAAACTTAAGAGTTTTTATGACATTATCTCGACAATTACTTAAGCATGCAATTCTAATAACTTAAAATAACGCATAAGATTCCAAACACATAGGCATATGGATGTTACGACTTTCAAACATTTCTGATTTTCAAAGTTTAAGCGTAGGAGTGGATAATCCAATCTTAATTTGTTTAAACAACTTGTAATATCCAATATTTTTTTTAATGTTTTTAGTGTTATGGTTGTAAAAATAATCATGACATCAAGGTAAGTTTTTCAAAAGTGGTCCAAAACAAAAACTTTTTGTACATGTCATAAAAGAGATACCTAAGACGAAAAACGTCTAGACACAAAAAAAAATTCAAAAGATTTTACCAAAACTTTTACTATACTTTCCAAAAGTTTATATAAAACTCTTTACTTTACTTCTAAGAAAACTTAACAAAACTCTTTTCTTTACTTTTAGACTCTTTGACCAGTTCTTTATTTTTTTTTTCTTGAAATCATGCAATGCATGATTTACAACTAGTGCTTTTCTTGCTAATACAGTAATACTGTTAATTATGTTTATCCGTTAATTACTGATTTTAGATTTTTATACCGTCTAATCACCTTTAGTGATACCCCAAGCCTAGACCAAAACGACAAGAACATATCAACCTATCTTGCCTCTTTTTTCCATAAGACATCTACCTCACGAAGGAGGTATCATCCCGGTAGAATCTTCTTATATTGTTACCAAGACATCTCCCAGTCTTACTTGACACTTATGCAACTACATTTAGTGTACACATGCTCATCACCTTTCTTTTACGCAATCCATTCACACAATATGCCTTGATATGCATATGCTACATATAAGCTTAAAACAATTTGGAAACATTAATAACCTTGTATAAAACCATAACAAAAGCTTTAACATTACCAAGTTGTAATTCATTTAGTATGCTTTATAAACATTTACACTCGCTTTGTAGGAAAGCCTTTTAAACCTTTAAACTATTGCTTTATAAGAAAACCTTTCAAGCATTTCAACCAGTGATTTTATAAGAAAGTTATCCATACATTTAAATTAGTGCTTTAGAAATCTTTCAAACATAAAAATATTTTATATAAGTCATGTTCCCACATCCTTGCTTTGCTCTTTAACTCTATTACCTTACTTTCCTATAGAATCGATTATTCCATAGTTATTTTAATAATTCATAGTCCTATGTTATATTCATTAACCAAGCTTGTTATGGCTTATAACACTTTATATTTAGCACTAACAATGGTACCCATCTTCAAATTCAAGCTATACATCATTAGCTTGCTAATCTCTATTAATGATATGTTAATCGTTCCATAAACAAGTTTCAAAACTCTGTATTACCAATTTACACAACTTGTACTTTTCATGTTATGCATTAAACACTTCTACCCTTTCAAATTTCATGCTATTGTTGGAAATAATGTACAACATCATTAACTATTGGTAATATTTATAAATAATAATAGGATCCTTTTAGGTTTCCCCAATGACACAAATGAGAATTAAAAGAAATAGAATTAAGGAGAAAATTAGTTAATTTATTTATTATGTTTAATAAATTAATCATAAATTATTTTTGGAATTAACTGAGAATTAATTAATTCAAATGGTTGAATATTAATTAGTTAAAAGATTGACTAATTGGAATGTTCCTAAACCCTTATGGAATAAGGAAAATTCGAATTCACTCCATCCCACATGGGATGGAAGATTAAACTTGACAAAAGCTTTAAGGCTATACATATGGTGATAATGGTTTCATTCCTACTTGCACCCTGGCTTGAGATTTCGCCAACTTCTTGCCTCCCTTTCTATGTGAGAATTTCTTAACCCTTCCTTGGACTGTATAAATTTTAACTCTCTCATAGTTTTCTTTTCGTTCTCTTTTTGGAGTCTTTGGTGTGATTCCATTAGAGGGATTTTCTGTTGGGCCTTCTCATCCAAGCAACATAGTTGGATCAAGAAGGTTCAAGAATATCAAGATCAAGCTACAAAGACATTATTAATTATGTATTTCTTTAGTAGATTTACAGTTTTAAAGTAGGTTGCTATAATTAGTAAAACCTAGATCCTATCATGCATGTACACATAAGGATTATTTGTTTATTTCGTTGTGCTAATATAATGTGTATAGATGTATTAAAATCCCAACAGTGGTATCAGAGCCTTTAGGTTTTAATTATATGCACTGCTTTGTAAAATCAAAATCATTTTTTTGGATCTGCGAAGTTCGCAGCGTGTCCCTTACGTTTTCCAGATTTCCAAAATTTTGGGACTTTCTGAATACTTAAATGGATAAATCTAATAATTATTTAAATTATTTAAATCTAAATATTCAACCCAAGATTAATTTTAAATATTATTTAAATAAAAAATTAAATATGAATATTTAATAAATTAATTTTGATTATTGTTTAATTAGAATATGATTTAATTAGAGAATTAAATTAGAATATTTAAAAGATAAAGATACAAATTTAAAAGGTTTAAACTTATAGTAATACTATATATATAATGGATTATTACAAACATGTCCCTTTACATGTTTAGCAGAAACATCATCATCAAACCATGACTAGGCTCACTCAATCTGATGATATAAGAGAGATTTAAGAAGGTCTCATCGATTCTGAATAAAGTCGGTTTTTAAAGGCTCTTAGGCTTACTACCATTGTCGCCTCTTTGCATTTTGAAATTTGAGTTACCGAAAGGGTTTGATAGGATAAGTGTTTAAAGTTAAAAAAGTATCAGCTAAAGTATTAAAATGGAATGAAAGGTTAGTAAATCAAAATCCCGATTTATAAAATGTGAGTCATAAGCAACCCATGAAAACACACATTTTCTATATATTCTATGAAGGAATATTTGGTTATCAAAACAACAAGATGATAATACCACCCATCCAATTTTTTCTATTGAAATATATTATTTTAGTGCAGACTGTCATACACCCATTCACCCTTGTTTGAAACACATGAAGATGACTTTATACCTTCGGACAATTATGATCCAAATCATGTTGACCTTAATGAAGATGAATCATTTCATAACAGTCAAGACAACTCACAAGTAGCTTCAATTCCTACAAAAAAATCTCCTTATCTTTTAATCCATGATACTAGAAATAGTACACGTATAAGAACTCAACTCGTTTCGCATAAATATTATGTCATACATTCTACTGTAGAACCTAATGGAACCACTCAAACTTCAAAAACATACTTTTCTCCACACTTTCCACCTACTTTTCTGTATATTTAATATGTCTTACTTATTAAATGTCACAAGATTTTTTTAACTTCAATCACCAAAATCAAGGAACCTAATTCATACAATGAAGCTTCTCAAAGTTTAGAATGGTGAAGGCAATGGAAGCAGAACTTGATGCCTCTGAAGAAATTTATGCCCCTACCAAATAACAAGAAACGTATTGGCTCTAAATGGGTCTATAAAGTGAAAATTCATCCTGATGGAACAGTTGAAAGGTATAAAGCAAGGTTGGTAGCTAAAGGCCACAATCAAGTCTATGGTATTGATTATGTGGACAATTTTTCTCCAGTTTCCAAAGTTGTCACAATCAAAATGTTATTGTCTCTTTCAACATTAAAAGGTTGGCATTTACATCATCTGGGTATCAATAACACCACCACAAGGGTATACAAAAGCCAAGGAAGGATAAGTATGCAAGTAGAATAGATCCTTTTATAGTTTGAAACAAGCCAGTAGACAATGACACATTGAGTTTTGTAACAAGCTTATAAAGTTTGGTTTAACGCAATCTAGACATGACCATTGTCTGTTCACCATAGGGGAATATAAATACTTTATGGCACTAGTAATGTATGTTGATGATGTCTTAATAAAAGATCCAAACAAAAGTAAAATTGAAAAAGTCAAGTAGTTTCTTTACAAAGAATTTACCAATAAAGATCTGGGTGAAGCAAGTTATTTTTTGGGAGTTGAATCTCAAAACAGAAAATGGTTTATATGTTAATCAAAGGAAATACATTTTGGATATTCTTGTTGATGCTGGTCTAGGTGGGGTCAAACCACCATGCACTCCAACTATTAATTCTGATAAAGGAGTAATACTTGCAGATCCTGAAAGATATAGAAGATTAGTGGGAAGGCTTCTTTATCTTAGTTTTACTAGGCCGGATATTAGCTATGTTGTACTACAACTAAGCCAATACTTACATGCCCCAACAGATTTACATTGGAAGGTTGTTCTGCACGTGTTAAAATACTTAAAATGAAATCCTTTAAAAGGTTTATTTTTTTAAGAAATCATATTTACCAATGATAATTAATGCATACAGTGATTCAAATTGGGCTAGTTGTGCAGACATAAGAAGATCTTTAACTGGATATTGTATATTTTTGGGATCATCGTTGATCTCCTAGAAAACTAAGAAGCAAAAGACTATATCAAAATCTTCATTTGAAGCTGAATACAGGAGTTTGGCTTCAACTGTATGCGAGCTATTTTGGATAAGCTACATTCTTAAAGATTTACATATCACATTGAAAATCCATGTTTCCCTATGGTGTGATAATAATGCAACTATACACATTACCAAAAATCCTATTTTTCATGAACGAACAAAACATCTTGACATTGTTTGACATATAGTGAGAGACCAATACAAATTAGGGTTTATCTCTCCCATGCATATTCCAACAAAGCAACAGTTGACAAATGTTTTCACAAAAGGATTGTGCAACCCTGTTGAGTTAGTTAATGTCTATTTCTTCAAACTTATAATTCATTGGTATATCTTTCTGTATCCTTAATAGATATTTATTATTTATTTAGGATAGATTATGTTAGTTTGTATTTCTTGCGTTTGTTAGATATTTGCAGGAAGGGTTGTTAGTACAAAGTTAGTGGATCTTCTAGACTGCGAAGCACTTTTGGAACTTATCAAGTAGAAACACGCGGGTTGTACTTGATTTATAATCGGGTTGACCCGTTGTATAAATGTGTGCTTTGTGTGTGGTTTTAATTCATTCTGACTACTTTCATTCTTACGATTCACTCTTTCTCTCTGCGTTGTTCATATTGAATCTGAGTCTGTTCATATTGAGTTAGGCTTGTTCTTGTTCCTTCTTTGATTGATTATTTGTATTCAGTAGATAGATTAGGCTATAAGAGGGTTGAGTGTTTTTCTAGTGAGGTTTCCTTTGTAAGTAGATGAAAACCAACTGATTCTTACATGAATAAGAATTGTTGATGTTGTGATATCTTGAATCTCTTTGTTTCTATTTTCTTAAGTTGGTATCAGAGAGTGGTTTGACGTTCTAGTTGTCCGAAGTTCATTGTTTTCATTTTAGGGTTCCTGATTTGGGTTTCAGATTAGGGTTTGTGTCTTAATCTGGCTCTTTTTTTGTCGATCTATTGTTAGATCGTGAAGTTGTCCGTCGGTCTATTGTTAGATCGCGAAGTTTGGTCGTTGATCTGATTTCAGATCCTGAAGTTTTTTTCCTCCATCAACTATGGTGTTGTCTTGTCACTATCTTGAGAGTAAACGTTCTTGTATGTGGTGGTTTAACCTAGGTTAAAACCGACGTATACATTATCTTGACGGTCAACGTCAAGATTGTGCAAACATGATATCATTAACAGGGTTGGTGTCTGGAATTTGATTGCCCTGTGGTGGTCAGTGGTAGATATTTTGATCTATCGAAACGACTTAGCTGCTTGTTGTGCGTTTATTGTGGATCTATGTAAGTTTCGCACACTTCTTTTCTTTTCCTGTTCTCTCGTTGTGGTGTTTTAGATCTATCATCTATCTGCTGATCTTGGTTGTTTTACATATGTATCTCATCTTGCTCTGACCTTATATGGTTACAGATCTGGACTGATTTACAGAAACTAGATGTAAACTTCTAAGATTAGAGTTTGGATTTATGATTTTTCTTGTGTCTGATTCTTGGTAATCATGACTGGTCAAACACCTGAAGGATCTTCTTCTGGTAAACTTGAAACTGTTGATTTTGATGATCATTTGTATCTTCACCCTTCTGATTACACTAGTAGTACAATCATTAGCTTTAAGCTACTAGGAACTGAGAATTTCAGGGTTTGGAAAAGCTCTATGACTAGAGCTTTGAAAGCTAGAAATAAAAAAGGATTTATTGAAGGTACTGAGGTTCAGGATAAAAAGGATCATGTTAGATCTCTTAAGTGGGACAGGGTAAATGCTATTGTTTGTTCTTGGATTCTTAACTCTTTATCTGAGAATATATATATATATATATATATATATATATATATATATATATATATATATATATATATATATATATATATATATATATATTAGTCATGTATGTTCTGAGTTTGCTTTGGATATTTGGAATGATCTATGTGACACTTATTACAAGGCTGATGGATCTGTTGTCTTTAATGTTCATCAAAAAATAAATTCTCTTTCTCAAAATGGTTTTTCTGTTTCTGATTACTATAACGAACTTGATGGTCCATGGAAGGAATTTGATGGTTTAACTAAGTGTACTGAATGTGTTTGTGATGCTGCTACTCAATCTAAATGTCATTCTAAACTCATGAAACTCATGCAATTTTTAAGTGGTTTAGATGAGTCCTTTAATCAGGTCAAGAGTTACATTTTGTTAATGGAACCTTTACCTGATGTTAAAACTGCCTTTTATGTTGTGTCTAGAGAAGATTCTAATCAAAGAAATGGATCTACTTCTGTTTTGTCTAACAAGAGTAGTTCTTCTTCAGCTTTTGCTGGAAAAATTAATGATAACAGGAAATTTAAAGGTAGAAATCAGAATTTGGTAAAAATTATGGTATAAAGGGTCACACAATTGAAAAGTGTTATAAACTTATTGGATATCCCAAAGATTTCAAACCTAAATCTGGTTTTAATAAGGTTTCTTCATCTAGAACTGCTTCCCATGTTTGTTCTCATGCAAGTGAGAACTTTAATTCTTCAGTAACCTCTTCAGACAAGCCTGATCAACATTTTTTAACAAGTGAACAATTTTCTAAAGTCTTGGCACTTCTTAATGAAAAACAATCTTCAGAAGATATTACTGGAAATGCCAACATGGTAGTTATGATGTGTAATAATGTTTCTTTTAAAAATAAAAGTTGGGTTGTTGATTCAGGAGCTAATCAACATATGACTGCTTCTGAATCACAACTTTTTGATATGGTTGATGTTTCCAAGTTGAACTTGAAGGTGGATCATCCTAATGGGTCCACTGCCAAGATTGACAAAATTGGAAACATGAATCTTTCAAATTCTATCATCTTAACCGATGTTTTTGTTGTTTCTGATATTCATGTCAATCTTTTATCTGTTCATAAGTTGTGTAAGGAAAACAAATGTAAAGTTACTTTTGATGAAAATTATTGCTATGTTCAGGATTCTCTATCCAAGATGACTATGGAAACTGGTAATGAATTTGGAGGTCTTTACTATGTTGAAAATAACTCTCTAGGTAGGTCAAGTTTTGTCAACAGTTCTAAGTGCTTTGTTTCTAAACTTACTTGGCATAATAGGTTAGGTCATCCTGTTGATAAGGCTTTAAATGTGTTAAAACCTGTTCTTAAATTTGAAAATGAAAATGTCATGCCATGTGAAGTTTGCCATAAGGCTAAACAAACAAGAGAACCTTTTCCATTAAGTTAACATAAATCTAGTAAACTTGGTGAACTTATTCATCTGGATGTTTAGGGTCCTTATAAAGTTCTTGCTTCTGGTGGTTTTAGTTTATTTCTTACAATAGTTGATGATTTTACTAGAGCTACTTGGGTTTATCTGTTGAAGTCTAAAAGTGATTCTTTATTTTGTTTTCATGAGTTTCATGCCTTGGTTGAAAATCAATTTAGAGCTAAAATTAAAACAATCAGATCTGATAATGGGATTGAGTTTGTGAATTTTAATATGAAAACTTTTCTTGAGAGTAAGGGTATTATACATCAAACTTCATGTGTTCATACTCCACAACAGAATGGTGTTGTGGAGAGAAAACATAAACATCTTCTAAATGTTTCTAGGTCTCTTTTATTTCAGTCTAGTTTGCCTAGAAAGTTTTGGGGAGATGTTGTTCTTACAATTGTTTTTTTAATAAATATAACTCATTCTTTTGTTTTAAATGGTAAAAATCCTTTTGAACTTATTTATAAATGTGTTCCTGTTTTTGATAAAATTAGTGAAAGACCCTAACTTTCGTATTTCTGAAAGACCCAAACTTTCATACTTGACAATTGTTACTCCAAAACATGCTACATGCATATTCATAAAAACAATATTTTACATTGATAAAGTGATTACAAACTACTGGATACAAACCGACTATTACAAAGTGTTATATTTACACAACTACCCAGGATACTATACTTTTATACATACATGATCCCTAAATACAAAAGTAATATTATAACTATTCTAAACCTTCCAACAATATATGACTATACTGGTTACTTATCTCCTGCAATTGTTAAACATTGAGAGGGGTAAGCGGTGACGCTTAGTGAGTTCAATAAGAGATACAATATAACGTTATACCATATATATACCAATATGACAGAAACAAAGGGAACAAGGAACAACAAAGGCATATGTGAATCATGCGACAGGCTTTCCATAACAATCAATGAGACATAGCAATTTTAATACTTGATATACATCAATAACACTTCGGCCCAAATGGCACAGAAGACATACGATTTCTGATTAAACATTTTGGTAGATTTCAGGTTTTTAGCCCTATCTAACCTTCTGCCAATGCCATAGAATAGAAGTCATTCTATTACGAGACATGATTTACATGGCCAGAGGCTACATACCAGTACCACCGTGAATCTAAGTCCTTTCACTGATCACATGATCAAAGGTACAACTTTGCTACCATAATAGCGGAAATAATAACACGAGATGATAACACAGAAAAACACATAACACATATAACACGTAACATACAATTGTTCCTATATATTGAACTCACCATGAATTAACCGAATAATGATATGACGATTCAGGCAGCACTTCGTTTCTATATATGACTTTCTTTGACGAAACCGATGATTTTAGTTAAAATCCGGACTTTACGCGGGCAGAGTTTCGACTGGAAAGATGATTTTATCGGGAACTTCGGGGCGTCGGGACTTGCTTCGGGTTTTAGGGATGATACCGGGACTTTAGGGGGGTTAAAAGTAGCTTGTAAGAGAGTAAAAAGTGAGAGCGAGTGATAAATTGTAACCTAAAACCGGAGGGCTTCGATTCCTATTTATAGGCTGAATTTCGAGATTCACGACGTGAACCATGCTTGTTCACGTCGTGAGGTTTGATCCCGGTCATCCCCTAGGCTTGCCGTGTGTCTTCTAGGCTCGAAATGCGCCGTTCACTGAGTTCACGTCGTGAACACTGTGTTCACGTCGTGAATGCAGTCAAATTCTCGAAGTTTGTGCTCCGAACTTCAAAAATCCATATCTTTCGCATACGAGCTCCGTTTTTGACGTTTATTATATCCACGTGTAGGTGAGATTATGCTCTACATCTTTCATTTAGACTCCGTAGGCTAATTTTGACTTTATTTTTAATATTATATTAATATTATATTTTTAACGGGTCGAGACGGGAAAAGTCCGTTAAAATTTCATGACTTCTTCATCTGACGTCCGTTTTCGTCTGTCTTTTTACCGTTGTACTAATATTGACGAGACCTTCAATTCTCGTTTAGGTTGCGTCGGCTAAAAATCAATCGATCTTTATTTCAAGTTTTTAGTTGTCTACTGCTATTCCGAAACTTTAGAAAAATCATAACTTCCTAATACGAAGTCAGATTTGGAAGTTCTTTTTATAGAAATTCTCGGTTTAACGAATACTACGACTTTCGTTTAGATCACCAAGGATAAAAAAGTAGTTTATCAAAAACTAACTTTTTACGTCATTCGGCGCCGTGCCGGTTTTGTCGCGGATCTTCGATTGGTCATAACTTCTTCGTTATAACTCGGATTTCGATGAGGTTTTTGCCTAAATGTTTCTAACGAAATTATCTACAACTTTCAAAAATAAAATTTTACTTATTTCAAATTTTATATTTTCGTTAAATTTCAATATCTGACTTTTGATTGGAATCTTATAAGACTTCCAATATTTTCCGAGCGATTCTAAACATAGTTTTACTTCACTTCTAGTAAAAACTATCTGTTAGAACTCAACGCTCAAATTCATATAATATTTCATTATATTTTTCACTTTTAAAATTACATAACCCGATAATTGAACGTGTATGTTACAAATACCTCCTCCTTTTGAGGATTTCTTCCCCGAAATCATAACGATATAAATGACTGGGAATATTTCGCTCTTATCTCATTCTTATTTTCCTAATTATAATTTGGGCCTCGATGGTGTTTCCACTTGACGCGCACCAACTCCGAGACATATGCACAAAGCATATCTTCTACTGTTTGGATTGTTCTCTCCGTCTGACCATCTCCTTCTTCAATTCTCTGACTGAAATTTTGTCACTACACGAGACATGGTTCTCTGAACCAATCAATTCACTTTGCAGATGTATATTAGTCGGACTCGAATCTTTACGATCATTTAGGTCTGAACGAAAATCATCTTCTTAGTCATCACCGAAACGAAGGTAATGACATACTCGAACAAAAACGAAATCAATTTTCTAGCTTCTTGGTCATCTTGTGACTTTACCTGATCCAAGTGTGAGTCATGTGCTTCCAGTAGTATAGGCCTCTACTACTATTCACACCTACTCATACTCGTCCCAAGTATTGTCTCGCAGTTCCCAAGTCACCATTCAAAAGTTTTCACAAAACAACTTTTCACACTTGAGTGTGTTCAAACAAGTACATAGAACAATTTCTCCAAGACTCAACTAGGGATTTCACGTTTCTATCAAACATATCTTGGATTTCTTAAATTCATTTTTCTAGAATTCTTTTATGCATAAGCTCGATCCAGCATATCCTAATATTTTTCCTAAGTCGAAAGGAATTTCACTTCCAGACCAAGGTCGGCAACAGACCTTAAACTTTCTCAAGTAATAGCAATATAAGTAAGCAACCTAAGGCATGCTATATCCATTTATCATTTAGCACATATTAGAATATAAGGCATATCTCCTCTAATATTCTAGTGCTTGTCCATTTAGGTATTCAACCTAAAGTATACTAGATACACATCGTATCATCGTCCCTTAACAATCTATGTTTAAGTCTAGAAATTCTCAAAATTCCTAGTTCACTTAAACTAATTCTCTGAAAAATTTTAAAGTAACTTAATATTTTAGAATACTAAGGTTTATCACTACCCAATACCCCACTTAAGTCTTTCCTATGGTTTGTATCCATATACTTACAAACAAGGTTGTAAAAATCGCTCGGCGGTAGCTCGGCGGTCGAATGGCGATAAGCGATTAATCAGACTCTGCGGAGATTAATCGGCGATTAATCGGGGACCCTAAATTATTAATAAAGTTATTTAAAAAATTAATATTTCCAAAAAAATTAAGTATTTGGAAATTTTAATTTTAAAACTTTGAACATTTAAAAATTTTAGTATAATATATTAAAATTTGAAAGCTTAAAAATTTAAAATTTTAAAATTTTAAAATTTTGGTGTAATATTTGAAAATTATTTTTTTTTGAATTTTTTGAATATTTCCCGCCTATGACCGCCAAGGACCGCCAAGTCCGAGTTTGACCAATTTTGACCAAATTCCGCCAAGCACCCTAATCGTAATCGGTTCGAGGCCGCCAAGCGATTAATCGGCCGCCAAGGCCGATTTCTACAACACTGCTTACAAATGACTCCGTTCATATATTGAACGTTAGACAGTTTAAGTCTAAATATCAATCTGTGATATTTAGTTCGCTTAAACTAGTGCTCTGATACCATGATTGAAAGACCCTAACTTTCGTATTTCTGAAAGACCCAAACTTTCATACTTGACAATTGTTACTCCAAAACATGCTACATGCATATTCATAAAAACAATATTTTACATTGATAAAGTGATTACAAACTACTGGATACAAACCGACTATTACAAAGTGTTATATTTACACAACTACCCAGGATACTATACTTTTATACATACATGATCCCTAAATACAAAAGTAATATTATAACTATTCTAAACCTTCCAACAATATATGACTATACTGGTTACTTATCTCCCGCAAT
This sequence comes from Lactuca virosa, assembly GCF_052849685.1. NCBI lineage: Eukaryota > Viridiplantae > Streptophyta > Magnoliopsida > Asterales > Asteraceae > Lactuca > Lactuca virosa. The sequence goes on from NC_136430.1 coordinate 432,280,404, forward strand.
TGTTAAACATTGAGAGGGGTAAGCGGTGACGCTTAGTGAGTTCAATAATAGATACAATATAACGCTATGCCATATATATACCAATATGACAGAAACAAAGGGAACAAGGAACAACAAAGGCATATGTGAATCATGCGACAGGCTTTCCATAACAATCAATGAGACATAGCAATTTTAATACTTGATATACATCAATAACACTTCGGCCCAAATGGCACAGAAGACATACGATTTCTGATTAAACATTTTGGTAGATTTCAGGCTTTTAGCCCTATCTAACCTTCTGCCAATGCCATAGAATAGAAGTCATTCTCTTACGAGACATGATTTACATGGCCAGAGGCTACATACCAGTACCACCGTGAATCTAAGTCCTTTCACTGATCACATGGTCAAAGGTACAACTTTGCTACCATAATAGCGGAAATAATAACACGAGATGATAACACAGAAAAACACATAACACATATAACACGTAACATACAATTGTTCCTGTATATTGAACTCACCATGAATTAACCGAATAATGATATGACGATTCAGGCAGCACTGCGTTTCTATATATGACTTTCTTTGACGAAACCGATGATTTTAGTTAAAATCCAGACTTTATGCGGGCAGAGTTTCGACTGGAAAGATGATTTTATCGGGAACTTCGGGGCGTCGGGACTTGCTTCGGATTTTAGGGATGATACCGGGACTTTAGGGGGGTTAAAAGTAGCTTGGAAGAGAGTAAAAAGTGAGAGAGAGTGAGAAATTGTAACCTAAAACCGGAGGGCTTCGATTCCTATTTATAGGCTGAATTTCGAGATTCACGACGTGAACCATGCTTGTTCACGTCGTGAGGTTTGATCTCGGTCATCCACTAGGCTTGTCGTGTGTCTTCTAGGCTCGAAACGCGTCGTTCACTGAGTTCACGTCGTGAACATTGTGTTCACGTCGTGAATGCAGTCAAATTCTCAAAGTTTGTGCTCTGAACTTCAAAAATCCATATCTTTCGCATACGAGCTCCGTTTTTGACGTTCTTTATATCCACGCGTAGGTGAGATTATGCTCTACATCTTTCATTTAGACTCCATCGGCTAATGTTGACTTTATTTTTAATATTATATTAATATTATATTTTTAACTGGGCGAGACAGGAAAAGTCCGTTAAAATTTCATAACTTCTTCATCTGACGTCCGTTTTCGTCTGTCTTTTTACCGTTGTACTACTATTGACGAGACCTTGACTTTGACCAGGGTTGACCCTGGGGGTATTTATCGGTTTATGCTGAGTTATTTACTCATTGAATATAGGAAGTTTGGGAGGAGCAGCGTGGGATATATATGTTTTCAGCTCGCCAGTTCAGCCTTTGAGATGTGAGTCTTCTCACCATATCCATGGGTCTAAGGCACCAAGGCCGGCCCATTATGTGATTATGTTATATGTGTTGGTCATTATGTGATTTAATATGATATGTGATTTGTTATGATATGTTATTGTGTGTTTTTGCATGGAAGACCCCGGGGGGAGCCCGTGGCATTGGATATAAGACCATGTGGGGTAGCCCATGGCATTCCTAGGTAAAGACCATGTGGGGGAGCCCATGGCATTGGATGTAAGACCATGTGGGGTAGCCCATGGCAGTCCTAAGTAAAGACCATGTGGGGTAGCCCATGGCATTCTTACAGGTTTTATGTATGCATGGCTTATGTGTTATGTGCGTAGCTTTGATTAGCTAACAGGATATGTGTATGTGTGTGGTATGCTCTGGGGGACTCACTAAGCATTCGCTTACAGTTTGTGGATTTGTTTCAGGTTCATCTGAGTCCAATGGCATGGGCAAAGCTTGATGGCGCGGTGTGCACTATCTCTCAGGCGATTTATGGGGCACTCTGATATTTGAAAATAAAGTTGTAATGAATATGGATTTGAAACAATTGTTTTGGAATTACTTGATTTATGGAAATGTGTTTGGTTAATTAAAAATGAAAATTTTCTTTGAAAAATTGGGTCGTTACAAGTTGGTATCAGAGCCTTGGTTTGAGGGATTCGGGCACACTGTCGGTGTGTCAGGACTCAAACTAAGGAAATGATAAATTGTTTTCAAAATAAAAGTTAAAAACTTTTAAGAAATGAAAAGAAGAGAGTGCAACGCGCGCGATCGGCCGAGCCAAGTAAGTAGTTCCCAATGTGTTAGCCATGTTATACTGATAGTTGAGCTTGATGATTGTATGTATGTGTAGGCTTTTAAAATTGTATACGGTTAGGAGGTTATAGCCTCAAAATGATTGATTTGGCCTTATTTCCTGTTCCTTGTTTGGTTGTGGTCCTAGGGTAGAATCTTTTATTCGAAAGCCTATTTGATCCTTTTATGTGTATAATTTGCATGCATAAAGGCAACCTGTTATGATTGGTCTGATTGATATGGGTAGAGCAAATCTTAGGACAGCCTAGGATTTAGGGTATGCGGTGGTTTGTAGTATATGATTTGTTTTGGGACGAATTGGAGTTATCAGGTAGAGCTTTGGGGAAAGGTACAGGTAGGTGTGGAAGGTAGTATTGGGCCCGTACTACTGAAAGCACATGACCTGTGCCCGAGCCAATGCTACATCTGACAGCTCTAAGGAGGAGCGATGTGGGAAGATCCCCTTTATAGACGTTCTGATTTATGACATTTCAGTTCAGCATGGTGGTGACACGATTCGGGACCGGGGGATCAGGATCAGGGTCCGGATCGGGGTCTGGGTCCTGATCGGGCAGCGGTACCGAGCATATTGATGAGAGACTGCGCGATATCATTGCAGTCGAGGTTACGAAGAGCATCCTCGACGCTACCCTAGTCATCTTTGGGATGGTCAAGGAGGGCATTATAGAGATCATGTATGAGAAACTCAGATCATTTAGGGCTGAGATTGCTTCAGGCCAGATTGGAGCCCGGACTCCCTCGTTCCGGGCGTTCAAGGCGTGTGGGGCGCCGGAGTTTTTCGGGGTCAGGGACCCCATTGTCAGCCGACGCTAGATGGCGGATATCGAAAACGCCTAGCGCACGAGTTCTTGCTAGGATGTTGCAAAGGTTGGTTTTGCTTCTTGCATGCTGAGAGACATAGCACGGGATTGGTAGGGCGAGGTTACTAAACAGGTGGGACCAGTCGGGGTGGCTGAGATGACATGGGCCGAGTTTGTTCTGCGATTTGATTTGGAGTTTGCACCACCCGTTGAGGTGCAACGGCTAGTGCGAGAGTTTCATGATTTGCAGCAGACCATCGAGACTGTGGCGGAGATCACCGCCAAGTTTCGGGAACGAGCGTTGTTGATCCCTTAGTATGCTACCGATGAGGAGATGAGACGGACCCGATATCATTCCATGTCGAGGGATGATATTCGGGAGTTTGTGAGCTTTACGGGGTGCAAAACCCTAAATGAGATGGTGGAGAAGGCCCGTGAGAGGGAGATGGAGTTGGATTCCCGCACGAAGCAGAAAACTGAGCAGGTGCAGGCAGCAGGGGGTCAGGCTAAGAAGCCTAAGACCTCAGATTCTTCGGGAAGAGGCCAGCAGGGTCGGGGCCGATGTGCCAAGTGCGGGAGGTTTCATAGTGGGGCTTATCGGACAGCTGGGATATCGGGATGTTACTCTTGTGGTCAGCAGGGCCACGTGAGTATGGATTGCCCCAAGAAGGGTTTGATATGTTTCCACTGCAACCAGACTGGCCATAAAAATGTCGATTGTTCGAGGTTGCGTGGAGGAGGAGGAGCGGTGGTGGCGCCTGCGCCCGCCACAATGAGGATCACCGATGGTCGCCCTGCTAAAGCGGAAGCTCCAGCAGTGAAGAGTCGTGCGTTTCAGCTGACTACCGAAGATGCACGCACAGCGCCATACGTTGTGGCTGGTACGTAATTATTCTTTCTTTGCTCTATGTATATGTTTCGCTTATGTGTATTATATGCTTGTATAGGGACCTTTTTGGTCAATGGTATGTCTGCTCATGTCTTGTTTGATTCGGGTGCTACCCGATCGTTCATATCTCTTGCGCTTAGCAAGAAGTTCCGGGACGCGTCGGGAACTTTGGATTCCCCACTCGAGGTGGAGATTGCAGATGACCGCACCGTTAGTGCTGCAAGGGTGTATCGGGACTGTGTCCTGAATGTGCTTGGTGAGAGATTTCGTATCGACCTAGTCCCGATACCGTTACGAGGGTTGAAAGTGATTATCGGAATGGATTGGTTGGGGGCTAACGGGGCCATGATTGACTGTGAGCATCATTTGGTGAGGGTTCGAACCCCAAGTGGGGGAGAACTGGTGATATATGGTGATAGGGCATCGCGGGGGCCGACCCTCTGTTCGGCTGCGAGGGCTAAGAGGTTCCTGCAGCGGGGTTGTTCGGGATTTCTGGCTTATATCTCGGATACAAGGGTAGAGATCACAAAGGACGTAGGCAGTGTGCTGGTTGTTCAGGACTTTCGGGATGTTTTCCCCGAAGAGTTACCAGGAGTGCCTCCGGAGAGGCGGGTGGAGTTTCGCATCGATTTGGTGTCGGGTGCTGCTCCGATAGCAAAGGCACCATATCGGTTGGCACCACCCGAGATGCAGGAGTTATCTACACAACTTCAGGAGTTGTTAGACCGAGGATTCATTCGTCCGAGCAGTTCCCCGTGGGGAGCACCAATTCTTTTCGTGAAAAAGAATGATGGATCTCACAGGATGTGTATCGATTATAGGGAACTAAACAAGCTAACGGTGAAGAACCGTTATCCGTTGCCAAGGATCGATGATTTGTTCGATCAGCTGCAGGGTGCGTCTTGGTTTTCCAAGATTGATCTTCGGCCGGGATACCATCAGATGAGGATTCGGGATGAGGATATACCGAAGACGGCTTTCAGGACTCGGTATGGGCAATATGAGTTTGTAGTGATGCCGTTTGGGCTCACCAATGCCCTAGCAGCGTTCATGGATCTTATAAACAGGGTGTGTAGACCGATGTTGGATCGGTCGGTGATCGTTTTCACTGATGATATCCTGGGCTATTCTAAGACCAGGGAGCAGCACGAACAGCACTTAAGGGAAGTGCTGGAGACCCTAAGGGCGGAGAAGCTGTATGCCAAATTCTCCAAGTGTGATTTCTGGCTGCGAGATGTACAATTCTTGGGGTATATCATCAACCAGGAGGGTATTTCGGTTGATCCAGCCAAGGTCGAGGCTGTGATGCAGTGGGAAGTACAGAAGAATGCGTCAGAGATTCGTAGTTTCCTGGGTTTAGCGGGTTATTACCGAAGATTTATTTAGGATTTCTCCAAGATTGCGGTGCCATTGACCCGTATGACCAAGAAGAATGTGACGTTTCGGTGGGGTACGGATCAGCAGTTGGCCTTCGAAACCTTGAGGCGGATATTGTGCGAGGCTCTGATCCTTGTTCTACCAGAGGGATTAGATGATCTGGTGGTGTACTGTACGCATCGATCTCAGGGTTAGGTGCAGTACTGATGCAGAGAGGGCACGTGATAGCATATACCTCGCGACAGTTGAAGCCGCATGAGGCAAATTACCCTACTCACGATCTGGAACTGGGGGCAGTGGTGTTTTCCCTCAAGATTTGGAGGCATTACTTGTATGGAGTGCGGTGTACCATTTATACCGACCACAAGAGTCTGAAGTATTTGATGGACCAACAGAACCTCAACATGCGACAAAGAAGGTGGTTTGATGTGTTAAAAGACTATGATTGCGAGATTCTATACCACCCAGGGAAGGCCAACGTAGTGGCCGACGCTTTAAGCCGTAAGACGGCTGGTTCCTCGATTGGGAGTGTGTGTTTGAGGATGACGGTGATCTCTCCATTGTTGGAGATGATCAAAGAGGCTCAGGTTGAGGGAGTGAAGAAAGAGAATTGGAAGGTAGAGAGGATCCGAGGACGATATCCTTTGTTTGTTAAGGATAGTCATGGTCTCTTGACGCAGTGTGGCCGGGTGTGGGTACCGGTGACCGGGGGAGTGAGACAGAAGATATTAGAGGAAGTGCATAAGTCTAAGTTCTCTATACATCCAGGAGCTACGAAAATGTATAGGGACTTGAGGCTGAGTTATTGGTGGCCATGCATGAAGCGGGAAATTGCTTGGTTTGTAAAGCGGTGATTGACTTGCAGGAAGGTCAAGGCCGAGCATCAGCGGCCTCATGGTAAGGTCCAGCCGCTACCCATTCCCATGTGGAAGTGGGAGGAGATCACGATGGACTTCATTACAAAGTTGCCAAGGACGGCGAGGGTTGTGGATGCCATATGGGTGATTGTGGATAGACTGACGAAGAGTGCCCATTTCATTCCGATATCCGAAATTATATCCGCAGAGAAGTTGGCGGATATTTACGTGTGTGAGGTGGTGGCTAGACATGGGGTTCCTGTGTCGGTAGTTTTTGATCGTGATGTTCGGTTCACATCCAGGTTCTGGAAGAAATTCCACAAGGAGCTGGGCACTCAGCTACATTTTAGCACAACGTACCACCTCCAGACCGACGGTCAGAGTGAGAGAACGATCCAGACACTGGAGGATATGCTACGGGCATGCGTGTTGTATTTTGGAGGGAGTTGGGATACGTATCTCCCACTGGCAGAGTTTTAGTACAACAACAGTTATCATGCCAGTATCGATCGAGCTCCGTTCGAGATATTATACGGTCGGAGGTGCAGGACCCCGGTTTGTTGGGATGAGATCGGACATCGGGTCATGGGAAGCACTAAAGTAGTGCTCAAGACTACTGGGTTGATTCAGCAGGTGCGCGACCGGTTGCGGGTCGCCCAGAGCCGTCAGAATAGCTATGCTGACCGACGACGCTCAGATCTTGAGTTTCAGGTGGGGGATTTCGTGTTGCTGAAGGTGTCGCCCTGGAAAGGGATCATCAGGTTTCGAAAGAGGGGCAAGATGGGGACTCGGTATATAGGCCCGTTCGGGATCATGGCCCGGGTGGGCAAGGTGGCATATCGCTTGGATCTGCCAGAGGAGCTTAGCCAGATTCACAACACATTCCATGTGTCGCAACTTCAGAAGTGTGTCACAGACGAGGCTGCGGTTGTCTCGTTGGGTGATATCCAGGTGGATGAGAGCTTGAACTACATCGAGAAGCTCGTTGCCATCTTGGATAGGAAGACGAAGGTTCTTCGGAATAAGGAAGTAAGACTGGTGAAAGTGCAATGGCAACATCGGAAGGGTTCCGAATGGACTTGGGAACCGGAAGAGGAGATGCGAGATCATTACCCCGATTTGTTTGAGTCAGCAGACTTCGAGGACGAAGTCTAGTTCAAGTGGGGGAGACTTGTAACACCTGGTTTGATTTGGAAAGGTTTTATGCATGGACTCAGCGAGTTGGGAGATCAACTCGTCGAGTAGGGTTGTGGTATCATGGAACGCGGGACGGGACCGACATGGCGAGTCCGAGCTGTTTAAAGAAAACCCTAAATTTTGGGGTTTGCCCCCTATATAAACGACATTATACGCCTTTGTAGCCTCCCTTAGCATCATAAGAGATCGTTTACGGCCGCAAACACTTGGGTGTGTGAAGTAAGAGCTTTGGGAGCTTAAATCTTGGGGTTGTGGAAGGAATTCCAAGCTTGAAGAAGAAATATCAAGGGGAAAGCACTAAATTTTGGGGTGTTTAAAGAAAACCCTAAATTTTGGGGTTTGCCCCCTATATAAACGACATTATACGCCTTTGTAGCCTCCCTTAGCATCATAAGAGATCGTTTACGGCCGCAAACACTTGGGTGTGTGAAGTAAGAGCTTTGGGAGCTTAAATCTTGGGGTTGTGGAAGGAATTCCAAGCTTGAAGAAGAAATATCAAGGGGAAAGCACTAGATCTAGCATCTAGTTCGTCTTGGGCATTGTATTGAGGTATGAATCTGTTACCTTAAGTCTAGATTCTATTTGAGAGTTGTGACCAACTTTGAGGAAATGGAAGCAAGCTTAGATATGGACCTATCACAAGGATATGGTTCCAGATCTGGACTTTCTTAGGTCCCAAATATCATAAAGTCACACCTTTTTATAAGCTTATCCCCTCTCCATGCATTAAAACCTTGTTTGAAGGTTAGTTTTGGTGTTATGGCCATGTGAGGCTATACATGCACGTAAAGTTTGCAACTTTACTTGACATCTTCACTAGGAGAGTATGGATCAGAAGTTTGAAACCTTAAATCCCACTGGTAAGAACCGAAGACGTGAGAACTCATCGAGTCCCTCTGGTGACTCGGCGAGTCGAGAGGGTTTTATCATTCATGGCCAAGGGTTCACGACCAAGGGTTCACGGCCAAGGGTTCACGACCAGGGGTTCACGGTCAAGGGTTCACGGTCAAGAGTGTACGGTTGGTAGTTTACGGACGTGAACATCAAGGAACTCGACGAGTCCCTCGGGTGACTCGGCGAGTCGATGAGTAAGCAGGGAACCCGACGAGTGACTGATTGTACTCGACGAGTCAAGGTCAATATGGACTGTTGACCTTGACTATAGACCTTGACTTTGACCAGGGTTGACCTTGGGGGTATTTATGGGTTTATTCTGAGTTATTTACTCATTGAGTATAGGAAGTTTGGGAGGAGCAGCGTGGGATATATATATATATATATATATATATATATATATATATATATATATATATATATATATATATATATATATATATATATATATATGTTTTCAGTTCGCCAGTTCAGCCTTTGAGATGTGAGTCTTCTCACCATACCCATGGGTCTAAGGCACCAAGGCCGGCCCATTATGTGATTATGTTATATGTGTTGATCATTATGTGATTTGATATGATATGTTATTGTGTGTTTTTGCATGGAAGACCCCGGGGGGAGCCCGTGGCATTGGATATAAAACTATGTGGGGTACCCCATGGCATTCCTAGGTAAAGACCATGTGGGGGAGCCTATGACATTGGATGTAAGACCATGTGGGGTAGCCCATGGCAGTCCTAGGTAAAGACCATGTGGGGTAGCCCATGGCATTCTTATAGGTTTTATGTATGCATGGATTATGTGTTATGTGCGTAGCTTTGATTAGCTAACAGGATATGTGTATGTGTGTGGTATGCTCTGGGGACTCACTAAGCATTCGCTTACAGTTTGTGGATTTGTTTCAGGTTCATCTGAGTCCAAGGGCAAGGGCAAAGCTTGATGGCGAGGCGTGCACTCTCTCTCAGGCGATTTTATGGGGCACTCTGATATTTGAAAATAAAGTTGTAATGAATATGGATTTGAAACAATTGTTTTGGAATTACTTGATTTATGGAAATGTGTTTGGTTAATTAAAAATGAAAAAATTCTTTGAAAAATTGGGTCGTTACATCAAGATACTAGGAATTTAGATGATAGCTATCAGGAGGGTGATATTAGTGTTGATCAACCTGTGAGTGCAACTGATTCTAGTCTTGAAGGTAGTTTAAATAGAACTGCAACTCTTCTTGATCAGGAAGGTTCTCCAGATTGTGAAACACATGGTTCGTAACCTGATCCAGTTACATTTGAATTTCTAAACAATTCTGAGGAAAATGTTGTTTCAACTTCTTCTGATAGTCAATCTTTGAGGGGGTCTCATAGAAAATCTAAATTTCCTAAAAAATTTAGTGATTTTGTTATTGAAGGAAAATATAAATATGGAATTGAGAAAATTGTTAACTATTCTTTTTTGGATAGTAATTTGGCTGATATTTTTACTAAGGGTTTGAGTGTTTCTCAACATGAATGGATTTGTCAAAAATTAGGTCTTGTTGATCCTTTCCAAAGAGTTTGCTAATGTTTCCTTTGAATTTTAAGTTTGAGGAGGGGTGTTGAGTTAGTTGATTTCTATTTCTTCAAACTTATAATTCATTGGTATATCTTTTTGTATCCTTAATATATATTTATTATTTATTTAGGGTAGATTATGTTAGTTTGTATTTCTTGCGTTTGTTAGATATTTGTAGGAAGGGTTGTTAGTGCAAAGTTAGTGAATCTTCTGGACTGCGGATCACTTTTGGAACTTATCAAGTAGAAACACACGGCTTATACTTGATTTATAACCGAGTTGACCCGTTGTATAAATGTGTGCTTTATGTGTGGTTTTAATTCATTCTGACTACTTTCATTCTTACGATTCACTCTTTCTCTCTGAGTTGTTCATATCGAGTCTGAGTCTGTTCATATCGAGATAGGTTAGGCTATAATCATAGGGTTGAGTGTTATTGTAGTGAGTTTCCTTTGTAAGTAGATGAAAACCAACTAATTCTTACTTGAATAAGAATTGTTGATGTTGTGATATCTTGAATCTCTTTGTTTCTATTTTCTAAAGATCAATTCCAAAATCTCATTTCCAAGTCGTACATTACTGACATTCATCAAGGTCCAACTTGAGAGGGGGAGATGGAGGGGGAGGGGGGTGGATTTTGATATTTAATAGGTGTTCAAGATATTGTTAAGAGTTAGTTAGAACTATAGTTAGAAGCAGTTAGTTCACTTAAACATAGTTAGTTGGTATTGTACAGATGTATATATAGATTTCTAATTGATGTAATTTAGTTACGTGATCAATACAATTTCATTACATCTAATTCCTCTCTCCAATACATTTGATTCACTATGTTGTAATTCTAGACCTCTTTTTCTATAGTAGGTTTGAATTCTCAACATCAACACATGCTTCAATTACTAGTTTTTAATTATATAGTCACTTTGTGCTTTTGTGCCTGTATACACATACTTACATGTCATCAATGCTATGTATCATACACATACTTACACTTTGGTCCACCAAGCTTGCTTCTTAACAAAGGGAATCAGGTACCCTTTCAAATTTACTTACTCAAAAAGTAGCATCCAACTTTGAAGTATTTACTTGTTTTCCAATTATTAGTATTTGTTTCCACAAGTCCGTCTTTCCTTAGCATTCTTGCATCTTACTTGACTATTCGATTAGTCCTTCCCTATTAGCAATCTACCTTATTGTAAGTTCCATCAATATTTACTTATTGCTTTAAATGTTAAAAAGGATCAAGATTCTATGGCCATTTCATTTGATTATCATATTTTCGTTTCTGATTATCAATGATATCATTACACTCGGGTTTGATAATAGAAAATATGAATATGCATAACAAATTTTATAAAATATGAATTTTAAAAATAAAAAAAAAAGTTTTTGGAGTTTTTTTTTTGAATTCGAAAATCTGATTTTATTTTAAATAAAAAATCATTTCATAAATGATTCGTAAAATCTGAAATTCTAAGCTTCGTTTTAGGGAGTTCTATTATTGTTGCCAAACATACATAAATCAACAAATTAAATGATATTATGCAAATGAAGATCATGCCTTTAACAACTCTAATCTTGATCTTGTGGTACAAAAAGGGTTTTCAGGTTTTCAAGAAAATATAAATTCTCCAATACATTTGATTCTCTACCTTGTAACATACAAAAAATTTCATGGATACATGAAAAAATCACACATTCAAGAAATCAATATCAATATTAGTATGTAAATATGAGTCATATAAAGTGCAAACACGGCATTTTAAAATTTGTTGTGATTAACAAGTCTAAAACTCAAAACACATCAGATAAATGAGAAAGTTCCAAAAGTTTGCAAATTTCATGAACAATTATTAAACCAAGTTAGGCAAGAAAACGCAAGATCAAATCAACTTAAAATGTCCAAGAAATAACAATTTATAATACATATAGGAAACATTCCAGAAAAATTTAAACAAAAAAAAAAGAGAAAATGCCTTTGGATGAAAATAAATTGTTCGTGAAAAATATTCTGAGCCAACTCAGTTGAGAACATATATAGGCGGAGCTGGCAAAATTTAAGATCCTAGAAATCAAAAGAAACTTGATTTTACATAATTAAACGTTTTATTTGGTAATAAAACATAATCACATAACTTTCAAACTCTTTTGTTTTTCCGAACTTAGATGCATTTTTGTCCAACATCCAAACAATCTAGATTATTGCATTTCAGTTAGTGATTTGTAGGAAAATTTACTGAATTTCACAATTACGTTTGTTTTGTAAAATCCGAATTTTCCAAAGTTTAGCACAAAATTTTTGGTCAAAATCTATGATCGATTTAAGGGTAATGTTGGAACATCTAATTTGTCACATGGATTTTTGGGTAACGTTGAGAATGAGAAATAGATGGACCTTTGCTAATAATTAATAAAAACTTGGAAAGCCATGTATAAGATTGGTCTTATCAATGGAAGAAATTTGAGGTTTAGATCTAATTATCCAAAATGTTACTGATCATATTATTGGCAATCTGCCATTAGAATAGATGACTCTTTAAATGATCAGACTAAAGTAGGGAGAAAACAAATGCTACTTAACCGATGGGATAAACAAGATCACCATGGAACAAGGTTTGTAATCGAGAAATAGTTCATGCTATTAAAACAATCAATTTTATCAAATGCTGCAAAATCGATAACTCTAATGCAAAACGTTTGGATTCGATAATAGAACTGAATTGGGAAACGTATGACCAATATTGTAATAGCAACAGAAACTAAAAAAGGACGAAGGTTCAAAAAAAACCTAGATAACAAAACCCTAGCAGGATGGGATCAAGAGGCGCGAGATAGACGATTCGCTGCAACATCTTTCGATTTACTTGGATCTCTGTCTCATCTTTCGTCGCTTCCTCTTCAATCTCCTCATTCTCTTCTTCTTCCACTGAAAAACAACAGTAATAAATTAAAAAATCAGAGAAAATGAATAGCTTGATTCAGATTGTTAATTCGTGAAGTGATATTTTGTAGAAATCGATCGCTTACCTTAGCTCTCATGGCGACGCCGGCAGGTTTTCACAGTACCGAAGGCAGAAGGCGACGGAATGTTGGTAAGGCTTGCAAACGTCGATTGTCTGCGGTAACCAGCCTTTATAGTGAAACCCTAATCTGATTGCAAGTTGGGTCGATTTGGGCTTGGCCCAATATAGCCCGACGCAAAAAATTATCAGAACATGTTTTTTATAAGGTATAGAATTATAATAAGATGATTTGTTTAATATAGTCTAACTTTTATTTTATTTATATTTATATTTTTTTAATGATATCTCTTCGATTATCAACACACTATATTTATTTTATTTATATATTTATTTTATTTATTTAAAATTGTTGGTTATATATATATATATATATATATATATATATATATATATAGTCAAGATCAAATAAGAAGGAAATTTTTGGTAGGAAGGTAAGAAGTTTTTTTTCTACATATTTTTTTCGCGAACAAACAAAATAAATCATTAGATGATTCACAAGAAAAAATTCTCAAAAAAACATCTCGATGATTCATTTATACAATGATTTTGTTGTTATTCACTAAAATTGTTATACAAATAAATTTTTTCTTAATTTGCTTAAAAATGAATCATGAAGATGTTTTTTTGAGAATTTTTTCTTGTGAATCATCTTACAAATAAATCATCTAGTGATTCATTTATTTTGTTCGTCAAAAAAATATGTAGAAAAAAAACTTCTTACCTTCCTACCAAAAAAAATTTCTTACCGGATCTATATATATATATATATATATATATATATATATATATATATATATATTTCTTCCTAATAAAAGCCTCTCTAAAGTGCCACATGGCACTCTTTTACACAGCCATTATGCCATGTGTCACCTCCACAGAAAATTATTGACTGATTTTCCCGCCTTTACATTGCTTCAATTATCAATTACTCACCTCATAAGATTAAGCAAATTAGTTTTAATCCAAAATTAAACTGCATTCAAAATTCAAAATACGTTTTATATATGTAAACACAACTTTCAAACTTAAATAGAGATATGCAATCCCTTAAAATCAGTTAATCATAATCTCCCAACTTAGAACTATCGATTCCCTCTTATTCTCTTCTTCATTGGCGTCTTCAAACCTGTCCTTCAAGAATTTTTCTGCATCTCTGTAAACTACAAAACTAATGAAGGTATATCATTATTTTCAATCCATCCGGTTAGTCTACAACAAATAATTGTTGATTGTTTTCTGTTTATGTGATCTGCAATATGTTATTTAGTTTATTCCTTTTTTCTTCTCTTTTTGTTACCATTTTTCTTCTCCTTCTGTACTTTTTTCGAGGATTTGAGTTTCTTATATCATCTTACTTTTATAGAAAAAAAAAAGACCATTTGACTAATAAAATGGAAATTGACAGACTAGAACGAATTGGTTCCTTCAAAAGTAGTGGCCCATTCCATTAATGAGGGAAAAGAAACTTATTTTTTTTCATTGTAATTGGAATGGATCATGGAAAACCGGAATAGGAATCCAAGACTCCATTCCATGTCATGTTTGTTTCATCACTGTTATTATTAACATTGTAATACATCATTCTAAATCTTATATGCAGAAAAAAATTATAAGTAAAAAGAAACTTTAAATTTATGCAAAAAAATAGCATTGTACTTTGATAAAAAAAATCTGCAATGTTATCTTTCTTTTTCTTCAAATCTAATTAAAAGTATGATGTTATAAAAAATACAAATAAGATGACAATTTTGATTGTTTTGCCCCTACTAAAAACAACTACTTTATAATAAGACATTTATTGCATCATTTGCCCCTTAAATTCTACATCTTTTACAGAAAAAACAAAAAATAAAAAATAAAAAAAACTTCAAAAGTATGCGATAAATAGCATTGTACTTCCATTAATATTTTTTATGCCAGATTACATGGTCCATTTTTGAACGTATAATGTCTTTTCTGCATTTTATATAGAAAAATTTAATTAAACAATGAAACTTTAAAAAGTATGCATCATATAGGATTGTACTTTATACAAATTTATTTTTAACAATTTTCCATAAGATAGTATGTTGTTTTGCTGTGTCACTGATTTTCCCCTAAAATTCTACATCCTTTACCAAAAAACATATAAAAAATAGAAAAAACTTCAAAAGTATGTAATAAATAGCATTGTACTTTCCATAGTATTTTTTTATGCCGGATTACATGGTCCATTTTTAAAAGTACAATGTTTTCATGTGTGCCTATGTGTTGTAATGGAATACAAATATGGCAACAAATTTTGACTATTTTGCCCCTACTCTACAAACTGCTTTACAAAAGTCACATTTCAGCTTTATTATATTTTTTTTAGCATTTTTTAAATAAAATTGAAGAAAAACAATGCAAATTTATAGAATATGCAAAATATATAGAATTGTAATTTATAAAAATTTGATTTTATAAAATTTTAATTTAAAATAATTCACGTTTCTGTTGTATTACGTTTCTTTTTTATGCATTTTTTATATAAAAATTAAATTAAGAATAAAACTCTAATATGCAGAATATAGCTTTGTACTTTATAACATTTTTATTGCATAAGAGTTTTTAACATTTTTATTAGTATGTTTTAGAAGGGAACATTCCCTTTAATGGCAATATACTTTAAAACCTTTTTTTTTCTATTTACTTGATAACTTTTTTCATCATGTTGATGAATCCTACTTTCTTTCATTTTAAACCATTTAAATCTTATGATTATACCATTGTACTTTTAAGCCTTTTATAAGGTTTTTGCTATTTAAGCATTGTATTTTCAATTTTCAGATATTATGTAAACTTTTATTCCATGTAGATATGAAACACAATACAGTTAAAAAATTTGTCATGGGAATGTTTTATATAAAGAGTGTATACTGTATAATTAGTCTACCAAACATGTGCCGGGTTAAGAATTTTGCTTTCTCTCCATCAATATCCGTTGACTACAAACCAAATTTTCAAACTTTTCTTAATTTTTTCCTATGAAAGCATTGTACTTTGAATCTTCATATACTATGGAAAATTTTATACCATGCAGATATTAAACACAATGCATATATATAATTTTGGATGTGAAGGTTTTTATGTGGAGTGTATAACGTAAAATTAGTCCACCAAGCATGATCCGAGTTAAGTAAGGTAATAATTCGTGTCCTAGACGGTTGACAACGTAAAACATGATTGAAACTTTGAAAACATAATCATTAACCCATGTTTTTTTTCGTAACTACAAACGTTAATTTAAATTAATATATAAAATGTTGTTTGAAGATATAAACAACATTATATATATATATATATATATATATATATATATATATATACACACACACACACACACTCTTATTTGTTTCTACTTTTTAAGGCTTGAATGCTTCTTTATGCATATTTCACATTTTTCCCCAATTTATGCAACAAACTGGTATTTTATAACAAATATGCAATCATTTACCATTGACCAGTAATATGTTCAAACAGTTGAAACATGTTTGCAAAATTCATGTCAGTTGCATAAATTGGTTGAAAAAACAAGTCAACATTGTTGCATAAAATGAAAAAGAATCGACACTTTTGAAACACCGCTGCATAAAGAATCATTTAACCTTAATTTTAACTCCAAATCTGTTGATAAAAAGAAGCAAGGGAACAATTTAAACACATACATGAAATTAGAATCTGGAAACTAAACGAGACTATTCATAATCCACAAAATTTTCAAAACAAATAATTTATATAACTCAGTAATCTTTAAGGAATAAATTATGGCTATAAAAAGCAAAATTTTATATGCATAGTTTTCTTATAACCTAAAAAATCACAAGTTCATCTTTATGAAAATAACTTTCTCACCTGAAAAATCTCCTCTGGTATCATTTCTGACTTCGTGAGACGGATATGTCTATAATTGCTTTGCCGCTCCCTGCTTTCAGAAGCCTTTCTTCTTCAAGTTGACAAGTTTTTCGACTTCAAACTTGTAAATGATATGACACAAATCACAATCTGGTTTTTTTATGCAACCTGAAATAAACCCTAAACCCTAAACAAACCTGTGATGGCCGGAGAAGGGAGACGGCTACAGATGGGAGGCGACCAAACATAGGAGACGACGGACAAGAGGAGATTGACGGGTAGAGCATCTGACCCGGAGTCGATGTGAAACGTCGATGGTGTGGATGTTTGTTCGGAGTTTGCGACTCACCGCCTGGCGCTGGAGATGGAAGATTGAGGGGTGCGACGGTGAAGGTTCGTGTCGGCGATGACGGTGGACAAGGGAGGCCATGACGGCGATGGATGAAGGGGTGGAGATGGCGGTGTAGGAGGGAGGCGACAATGGAATTTTAGGAGTCGTGGTTTTGGAATGATTATGTATAATCATTGTTGTTTCTTTACTCTATAAACATGCCATTATATTTTTATCTATAGTCATTAATTAAACTATATATACTTTGTTTATTTTATTTTTCCTTTAATTTGCAGTATTTATTATGTATCGATTATCATAACAATTTATAAACTAATTTCTCTCTTTCATATTAAAATTTTATCATGGCATCATGGAAGTCTAAAAAGAAAGATAAAATTAAATAACCCCTATATGGATAATAGAAAATACATTAATTTTTTTACTACATCCATCGATCAAATTTATATTGTATCATAAAATCTCATGATTTTACCTTATAGTTTAATTAAATTTTTTTTTATCTATTTCACCCTTGGTGTCCACGGGTTATAACCTAGTATATATATATATATATAATAGGGGTGAGATCCGTTGAAAACATATAGTTTTCCGAGAACCCGATAACTAAAGGTACAACGTTAGATCAAAATTAACTTATTAAGGACATGATCGTCGTCTTACAATCTCATTTAATGTTTATTTTTTTATGTTATTGAAATATTAATAAAAATGTCTAAAATTTAACATAATAAATCAAAATTTTAGATTTTTTAAATATTAATTTTCGATTGTTTTTTTTAATGTAGGTTTTTTAACATTTTTCTAGAAAACATGAATTATAAAAAAAAAAAAAAAAAAAAAAAAAAAAAAAAAAAACTTTTCTAATAAAATCTGTAACTTTTTTTAGACAAAACTTCAAAAAGGTCCCTGTGGTTTCCGAAAATCTGAAGTTTAGTCCCTAATTTTTAAAAACCTCACAGATGGTCCTTGTGGTTTCAAAACTTTTAACTTTTAGTCCTTATGGTTAACTTCGTCAGTATTTGTCCGTTAAGTGAAGGACATTTTCGTCATTTCACTACCCGAGGGACCATTTATGAGGTTTTCGCTTAATTTTTTTTAAAAAAAAAACAGAAAAAGAAAAAAATAATATTTAATATGCAAGGGGTCCCACATCTCTCTCTCTCTCTCTCTCATAACCAAAACCGTAACACCATCAATTTTCCTATGGATCTGAAAATTAAAAAAAAAAATATGGCCTTAAAACCTAAATACGTTAAACAAATTGAATCCCCACCGGAAATCGCTACCTATTGGGAGGAGCTTGCAGATCATCAAAGATCAGAGAAATTGAGAGGAGAATATCAACATAGATTAAAGAAGGGAGGAGAAAGAGTCTTCAATGGTGGGAGATTGGGGGATCACCGGAAAAGAGACTGTGGGGATTGTGGGTGGATCGTCGGAACAACGATGAGAGGAAACTTCTCTTTACTTCGCTATCTCGCCGGAAAATAGAAAACACGAACCTCCAACAACTAAGAACCATCTTCTTCCTCAAAAAACCGGCCATGAAAAACTTAAAATCGGACCTTGAAAACCAAGGATGTAACATCCCAAAAATTAGGTCCAAAAATTTCATTTTTAGATCATTAATCAAGTCATAATTATAATTCATCCATCCAAAACATTAGTCATTAATACAAATCAAAGTTTCATTTCCAAAACACTTGTTCAATTATCAGAGTAAACATCCCAGGCTAACTTATCATGGTGTGTGCACTACAACCCTCCCGAGCTCCTCTTTTGAAAACTGAGCACCTGAAACCAAAACTGAAAACCGTAAGCACGAAGCTTAGTGAGTTCCCCAACCTACCACATACCATGCATATCTACTGATCCATACATGCCATACATAATTCTGAGCACATAACCACATACTGGGCCCCCGCCCGCTGCATTGGGCCTCGCCCACCATTGGACCCCGTCCGTCATCAGGCCCCGCCTGGCATCAGGTCCCACCTGGCATCGAGCCCCGCTCGGTATACAAATTTGTTTCCCTTAGGCCCCGCCTGTCTCTGGGCCTCCCCCGCCATAACACATAAATACGATCAAATAACATACTGAAACATACATGAACATAACCTAACCATACCCTGATCTAAGGCCTCGCCTAACTTGGGCCCTGTCACACCCCACTAAAGCGGAAACACGAGGCGTGGCAGTATAAAGGGTTTCGTAGCAAAAGTTAAAAGACAACACCAACCATAGTATTAAAAATCATTACAATTTTACAATTGGTTTGAACAACTTTTAAAAGAAATTACAATGTAAATTGAAATACAACACATGCGAATGCTCCTAAAAGTGAAGTGTCCCTAAGTGCCACTTACTCGATGATTCCTGAAAAAGCATGTAAAACGAGCGTCAACTATAAAAATAGTTGGTGAGTACTCACAAGTTTAAAAATAATATTGGTTTCATGAATCGAAATCAAAGTTTTGATAAAAGTTTCCAATAATAAAAGTATATTGTTAAAAGGAGTAAATAAGTTTGTAAAAACAAAGTTCTTTGTCATCATGAGAGATAAAATATGTTGCCCAAATAAGATGCAACATTCATATTCTCATGGAAGATAAAGTTCGTTACTAAAACGAGTAAACAAGTTTCATTGCTTAAAATGAGCAATCAATTTCGTTGCTACAATGAGCAAACAATTTCATTGCTAAAACATGTATATAAGTTTTCAGTAATAAAAGTTCGTTGTTGTAATGAGAAACAAAGTTCATTGCTATAATTAATAAACAAGTTTATTGCTATAATAAGTAACGAGTTTGTATGTGTATGAGCAAACAATGAGTCTCAACCAAACCTATGACTGAAGCCCTATCAAGATCTATGCTTATCGTTCCATAGATGAATATGATATCATGCACTCCAGCAATAGGGCGAGTGAGGAGTTGTCAATTCCTAATAGCGCTATCCATAATGACCATTGGCTCAAAGAGTTAATGGTTAGAGATAAGGGAAGGGCCTTAGTACGATAAGTTCTCATGTTTCGTGTTGCATAGACATACATAGAGAGACATAGCAATAAAATAGCAATCATGTTTGATACAAATCAATTTAAATACAACATTCAAATAATAGTTTTTCGGGACATGCTTTTCCACCCCAAAACATAAAAACCGAAAATAGGGGAGTGTGTGAATACTCACAATATGCAAAATATAGCAACCAAGTTTATACGAGTCAAATAAATACAATGAGCATAAATAGTTTAGGACATGCTTTTCCACCCCAAAACATTTAAAAACCGAAAATAGGGGAGTGGTGAATACTCACAATGCATTGAGATGATGCAAATGATGTCTTGATCTACGCTCCACTCGTACCACTATCGTTTTCCTACAACGATGTTGCACGCTAATGAGTCTCTAATTGAAATCTAATACTAGTATACTTACTACTACAATAGAATTATGCCAATAATGTGTCAAAATTTAATATTGATAAGTTACAAACATTTTTCTGTGGAAATTAAGTTTCAAAGAATCAATTGTTATATAACAATTTAAGTGGAAAATTTCCATTATTGAAATGTTAATATTTAACATTTTAGAGGTGTTCCAATGATTAAATATTCAAAACGAAATCAATTTAGTTCTAAACTTTCTCAAACTTTGTATTTCATTTTTAATTGAAGTCAAAGACCTTAAGATAAATTTTCTTGAATTTTTGATTTGTCTAACTATTTTTCACCATTTAATTCCATGAATAATCATAAAATCATGGAAAATTAGTAAATTATCATGAAATATTCTTGTAATTTTTGTGTTACTATTTTACAGTGTACATAATCTAAGAAAAATATTAATATGTGTTTTCAAAAAGTTTAACACAATTTTTCTGATTTTTGTACATTTAAGTGTATTAAATCTTGGGAAAATAGAAAAAAAATAGCATACAGAAGATAAAAATCATCAAAATGTTTATGTATCATCCTAACATATTATAAGAGTTTATGGTAAATGTTCATGAATTTTGGATGAGTAAAACTATTTTTCCTGTTTTTAGTCCATTATAAACACAAAAATTCAAGAAAAATAGATATACATTTTCAAAAATTCCCAAAATATTTTTCGGAGTCTTTAATATAAGGTACAAGCTGCGAAAATAAGAAATAATATTTTCACATTCCCTAAAGTGGTTTTATGATTTATTAGAGCTAAATAAAAAGAAAATTAAAAACCATAATAAACAGTAACAAAAATCGATGAAACTTCATGAGAGATGTTTATTAACTTAAAGGGTCATCCACAAATATTTCTAGAATTTATTTACAAGTTTAAGTATTTTATATGCTTTAACACTCTATTTTATTATTATTTTCATGTAAAAATAAAGAAAATATATATTGAGCTGAAAATTTCCAGAATGCAACTTCAAACAATTTAATAACAATGAAAAATTGTTTTCTTATTTTTGATGTCGAAAAACATGCCTAAAGGCTCAAACAATTATAGAGAAAACTTGATTCTTGTGATTTTGGTAAAAATTATTGATGTTACTTTGAGAATTTTTCCAACATGTTCCAAAGGCTTTTGAATGAAGATATTTTTATAACTCTTAATACATGATGTTAAGTGCTCAAACTAATTTTTCCTTGATTTTTAGTGATGAATAAGATGTTTAAACATGCAATACAAAACTAGTATTCACAAAAAGGTGCTGATTGAGCAACAGTTTTGTAAAAATTGCTAAAAATCGAATTATTTGAATTTTCCAGTGAGGTCAGATGGGTTTGAAAGCTAACTCAAAATATTATATTTCAGAAAAAGAATCCCGAATTTTGGTTAAGAAATGAGTGAGATATGACAGTTTAAAGTCAGGTAAAGAAATCTGGCAGATTGCATGCATGGTGATTGGTTAGAAAAATGAGTTTTCATCATTTCTTTGAGTAAATCTTTTGAAATATTTTAAAAGATATCATGATAAACTTATATTCTAGTCATGTTTCCAGAGATCAAAAGATTAAAACTTATCAAAATGTATACATTCATTTATGAACAAAATTTTGTTTCTCAAAAACTCTTAACTTGAGTTTGATGTTTTAATCCTTAAAATCGATTTTTGCACTAAGATCATGAACATGCAATCTTGTTTATCATACATGCATGGTGTTAAAACACATCCATGATGTTCTAAAAACCATTTTAACAAAAAGAAAACAAGTTTGAAGAAGATGAAGAAGTAGAAGTCGGTTTTTGAAGTAAAATGCACATGCATGGCTTAAATCATTGTTGTGGATCTTCAAGAGATGTATGTTCTTTACCTTAAATTTATTTGTGGCTTGAAAAACCCTTATGAATCTCCATAATTTCGTGGTTAAGAGGCTGTGGTTGTGGTGTTTGGAGAAAAAAAATTAGAGAGAAGGTAGAGAGAGTTTTCTAGAGAGAGAAAGAAGAGAGATGTGTGTGTGTTGGAGAATGAGAGTGTGAGAGAGAGATATGGGAAGAGAGGGGTCCGAAATTTTGAGTATAATAACCCTTTCTCATTCATTTTGTTTTATAAAATTTAAGTTATTTTATAAAATATCTAAATTTTATATAAAATGTGCACTAAAATCAAGTTTTTATTCATGAAACCTTGATTTTTGACTTATAAATTAAGGATGAATGTTAATGACTTAAATTTTTATTTTCCTTGATTATATTTCCCTTAATTTAATTGTTTTAAGATAATATTATAAGTTTCATAACTATTTTTATAGAATTCTTTATGTTAAACTTTATAAAATTTAAGTTTTAGGGTTTTTAGGGTTTTTGAGAGTTTGTAAAAATTTGGATATCAAAATAAATAGAATATTTGAGACTTTAAATTATCTTATGGTATTATAACTCTTTTATAGTTATAAATAATGTTTGTAATTTATTTTTATTGGTTTATTGGTATTCTATGTAGTGATTCCGAGATTCAAGCGAAATTGAGGAATCAAGTATACTAGTCCTAGTCTTCAACTTTGACTTAAGTTTCTATGAGACTTTGACCTAATTTCTACTTCTAGGTCAAGTGCATGATGTGTGTATATGATTCATGAAAAGGTGTTCGAGTCAAAGAGTGACCCGAATATGGATAGCCTCTACAGTTAAGTAGTTGTAGAATTCACATATCAATGTGAAATCTAAGTACATTATCCATTGTTTCTAGTTGCTTCCAAGTTTCTAGTAGGTTATAACTGAGCTTCTAGTCAATAAGTCCAGTATGTGTCGTGCATATATGTGCAACTAAGTTTATTCAAATCTAGAACCGACTCGAATTTTGACGGTTGTCACAGGCCCCGCCCCTGGTCTGCTACTATCGAGATATGGAACCCCATCCATACTCAGCTAGTGATGAGATACGGGACCTCGCCCACACTCATCTCCCTACCAGGCACATACAAGTATCACGAAGACAACAAGTATAATCTAACACACCACATAAGAATATTCCTCGGGAATACCCCGGCATCGGACCCCGGCCCGGAAACATACTATTATCTAACGTACTTCGGGCTTACCCCAACATCGGACCCTCGGTCCGGATCCTATCATACCGACACATGCAAGAATCACAAAGACCTCTAGCATCCTAACATTCCTCGGGGCTCGCCCGACATCAGGTCGTAACCTGGAACATATATCAATAAGTGCCTAGGGCTAACCCCTGGGTATTCCTTTTACACATAAGCATAAACATGAACATGAACATAATGGGCCGGCATTGTGACCGTAGACCCATGCACACAGTGAGGATACTCACCTCGCACAGCTGAAAACTTGTTGAACACTTTTGACTGCTAGTCGGCAATTTCTGAACCGCTGACCCTTCGGCTTCCCGGACTATCAATACCCAAAATAACATTTAGACCACAATAATCCAAAAGTCAACCCTGGTCAAACTTGGTCAAAGTCAACAGTCAAAGTCAACATCCAGTTGACCTGACTCGCCGAGTTGGTCTACCAACTCGTCGAGTCCATACTCCTCCAATCCCAAAACAACCCCGACTCTACTAGTCGAGCCTTGCAAGAACTCGACGGGTTCTCCTTCAACCATGCCACTGGAACCATCTTCAACCGACTCGTCGAGTTCACCATTGAACTCTTCGAGTTCATCATCCCCATATGAATGTCTCTAGTCTGTAACTCGTCGAGTTGTATGAACAACTCGTCGACTCCATCTTCATAACTAAGAAGATTGCCTTAGACTCGTCGAGTTCTTCCTTGAACTCGTCGAGTACGATGAACTTCATAACCATTATGGACTCAGACTGGTTGAGTCCCTTTCCAATCTCAACTCATACCTTAGCAGAAGGGTTTTGGGGCAAGAAAGCGGTCTGACTCGCCGAGTCCTACATGTGACTCGCCGAGTCCCTCTATGTCTCAATCTATTCAGACGATTTCTGAGGGTCTCAAAGCATCCAAAACATAGATCTGGACCCAACCACCTCCTAACCATGCAAAGTTACCGCCTTTTTCCTCTATTAATGGCCTTTTGAGCTAAAAAGGCCAAAAGAACACTTCATATGCTTGCATGGGGATTTTGTCACACCCCCAAACCAGACGGCGGAAACGTCCGGGGGGTGGAGGACTTCGTTTGTAGTATCACAACACATGCATCATAGTAATCAAAGTACAAACAACCATTGTATTTAAAAAGTATAAGTATTTACATGTGTTCAATCATTGTATATTGAACCAAAATAGTTATACAAAAGAAGATATGACTCAAAGTAGCTCCATCTTCTCAAAAAGCTCGGGGAGTACCTGTGTATTATTTCTCTGAGAATACAAGTAATTTGAAAAGAGAGTATCAACATAAAGTTGAGTGAGTGCATAAGTGTTTATGTTTAAAAGAGTGTCTATGTATCTTGTATATGTAAAGTGTTCCAGAAAATCCTATATTTTCTGTTGTGTATGAAAAGTAGTTTTATTCCCATAAAATCGTTCTCTTTGTATCAATGTTTTGTATTTGTATTCCTTTATGAAAAACTTGTAACTGAGAGTGTGCCTGGCTTCACCAGCTGTTATTGAAAACTGTATTGAACCATTGTAGTTTGTATTCTGTAAACTGGTACTTTGAAGGTGTACTTACGTTTAGTTGATTATACACTAACGTATTGTTAATATCTTTTTAATGAGTTATTATAATCATACTATGACAGCATAGCCTGAAACAAACGCTTTGTGGGCGTTTAAACTATTGATAACAATTGCCACTCATTGGCGTGTATGCCTGACTGTAGCTAGCAGCCTGAGTGCGGGGTTATCAATCCCAATATAGATCTACACACAACTTGTTTCGATCCCCGGGCTGGAGATTCTGGTTATAATGTCAGGACTTTACCTTGGTTGTCTAAAATGAATTAAACAACCTGAATTGAATGTCTCATAAAAAGCATATAAACGTTACATGTATATTTGTCATGAAAACCCAATCATTCTGAAATAAATGATTGACAGTATGTTCTTGAATTAGTATTTCGAACATGTATTTGATAAGTGTAAACCCTTGATTTGTTCCGAATCAAAACCCTTGTTTCTTGTAAAACAGAGTATTCTAGTATGCTTGAATCATGAATTATTGTTCTATGTATCATAAATTATACTTATTATAATTTATATGTACTTTCTGAATCAGTATTTAACTATTTTTAGCATGTAACCCCTTGCTCAACATGTTACAAAGGTTTTTGAACTGATGAAATAACTTTTATATTTATATACATACACAATTTTATATATAAGTAAAATTTAAACGACACTCGGACAAATAACCGGTACTATAAGCCCACATCCAAACAAGGAAAATGACCCAGAATGAGTTATCAGTCCTAAGCCTTTTAAATCTTATTTATATACATATATATATATATATATATATATATATATATATATATATATATATATACAAATATGAATTTTGGGGAAAAATATAAGATTATAAAAGAGTTTAATGTTTTGAGTATTTTTGATGATTTAATGTCGTTTTATCATGATTTGAAATCATGATTTTATAACACAAAGTTCTCGTGTTATGCTTGTATTCCCCCCTTAAAACAGTAGAAATTATGAAAATACGGGGGTATGAACTCACTTGTTAGATGGTGATTTGGGCAGCGTTTCGTTTCCCGGAAAGGAGTTTATTTGACGAGAAACCGGCTTAAATTGAGCAGAGTTTCGACTGGAGAGAGGTTAACTTCTCGGGAATCTCAGAGCTTCGAGGCTTGCTTAGGGTTTGAAATAAGATACTGGGGCTCTGGGGGTTGTTTGTAAGCTTAAGGAAGTGAAAGGAGTGAAAAAGGGTGAAAAGAGGTGAAAGAAATGCATAAAATCCGAGAGATCTCGCACCCTTTATATAGGGTGCGAGGGTGCAGGTCCGAAGGTGAGTCAGAAACACGCATCATCAGCAGCGAGGTCCACGAGTCCGAAGTCCGGATGCGAGACAGCGAGGCGAGGGATGTCGGATCCGGAGTGGACCGAACCTCGGTCCAATGAGAAGGTGCCACGAGGTCCGATGAGTGTCTCCTGCGAAGGTTGTCGGCTGCCTATTGGACCTCGGTCTCGGTCCAATCAGATGGTGACACGGCGAACTTTGGTCCAATCTGATGGTGACACGTGGAAGCCTCGCATGCGAGGGTGACGTGGCCGAAGGTCAGCCTTGCGAAATTGCCCGGTTTTCAACATTTCTTGATTTTTGTGCCAAAAACTTGCGAAAATCATAACTTTCGCGTACAAGCTCCGTTTTCGACGTTCTTTATATGCACGCGTAGGTAAAATCATACTCTACGACTTTCGTTTAGACTTTGTTGGCTAATTTTGATTTTATTTTTAATATTATTATTTTTAACACACCGGGACAGGAAATCCGTTAAAAATTCATAACTTCTTCATCCGACGTCCGTTTTTGTCTGTCTTTTTACCGTTGCACTACTATTGACGAGACCTTCAATTCTCGTTTAGGTTGTGTCGGCTAAAAATCACTCGATCTTTATTTCGAGTTTTTAGTTGTACACTGTTATACTGAAACTTAGAAAAAGCGTAACTTCCTCATACGAAGTCAGATTTTGACGTTCTTTTTATGAAAGTTCTCGGTTTAACATAAACTACATCTTTCATTTAGATTGTTAAGGCTAAAAAGTCTTTTATTGAAAATTCAGTTTTTACACTGAACAATGTTTTGTCGGTTTTGTCGCGGATCTTCGATTGGTCATAACTTCTTCGTTATAACTCGGATTTTAGTGTTCTTTATCTTTTTGGAAACCTTGTTACAATCTCTATCACTTGGTTCATCCCAATCGAGATTGTTTAATAATTTATTTTTGAGGGTCAATTATGTAAATATACACAATATGCTAAAATTTATCTTTATTATTTTAAAAAGAACTACAAATTGACCTACATTATTACACAGGTTTGAAATAACGGTTTGTTACATTATCCCCCCGTTAGAGAGAATTTCGTCCCGAAATTAGCATTACAGATAGACAAGGGAAAAAGATGTGGATATTTATGTTGCATTTGATCCTCCCACTCCCAAGTGAATTCAGGTCCCCGTTTTGCATTCCAGCGAACCTTCACTATCGGGATACGGCTTTGTTTGGTTTTCTTAACTCCCTTTCTAGAATCTCTACGGGTTCTTACACAAAGTTGACGCTCTCGTTTAACTCGATTTCCTAGAGTGGGATCACAAGAGTCTCGTCGGATATACACTTTTTCAAGTTCGAAACGTGGAAGGTAGGATGAATGTTATTTAGTTCTTTGGGTAGTCGAAGTTTGTAAGCTACAAGACCGATTCTGGCAAGAATCTCGAATGGTCCTATGTACCTTGGATTTAATTTGTCACGCTTTCCAAAGCGTATCATGCCCTTCCAGGGTGAGACCTTTAACAAGACGCGGTCACCAACCTGGAATTCCAAGGGTTTTCTCCTTTTGTCAGCGTAGCTTTTCTGTTTATCTCTAGAAGATTTAAGTCGCTCCCGAATTTGTACGATTTTCTCGGTGGTTTCTCGAATAATTTCTGGACCAGTGAGAGCAATGTCAGGAGTTTGACCTCTAGCTAGCTGCGTGTCACCCACTTCAGCCCAGCACAGAGGGGATCTGCACTTGCGGCCATAGAGGGCTTCGAATGGAGCAGCCTTTATGCTAGTGTGATAACTATTGTTATAAGAGAATTCAACAAGGGGTAAATGAATATCCCATGCTTTTCCAAACTCTATAACGCAAGCTCGCAACATGTCTTCTAATGTTTGAATCGTCCTCTCACTTTGTCCGTCGGTTTGTGGATGGTAGGTTGTACTCATGTCCAACCTGGTTCCCAGAGAGTTTTGTAAAGACTGCCAGAAACGAGAGGTGAATCAACTATCTTAGTCCGAAATAATATATATTGGTACACCATGCAGTCTAACAATATCCCTGAGGTAAGTTCTGGTTAGCTTCTCCATCTTGTCGGCTTCTTTTATTGGCAAGAAGTGTGCGGATTTGGTTAATATGTCGACGATAACCCAAATAGTATCATAACCACCCAAAGTCTTGGGTAATTTGGTTATGAAATCCATTGTAATCCGCTCCCACTTCCAGGGATTTCAGGTTGTTGTAATAAACCTGAAGGTTTTTGGTACTCTACCTTGACTTTGGCACAAGTAAGGCACTTGCCCACAAAGGTAGCGATTTCGGCCTTCATGTTAGGCCACCAATATAGTTTCTTAAGGTCCAGATACATCTTGTCTGAACCTGGATGAATGGAGTATCGGGTTTTGTGTGCTTTATTCATAACCACGTCTCTGTAACCACCGAACTTTGGTGTCCAGATCCGGTTCATGAAATAATAGACTCCATCATCCCTGACTTCGAAGTTCTTATCCATTCCTCTCAGAGTTTCACCTGCCACGTTTTCGGGTTTCAAGGCTTCAAGTTGAGCTTCTTTGATCTGTGTGGACAGATGTGAATGGATTGTCATGGTCAACGACTTTACTCGGCGTCCCGAGTATTCTTTTCTGCTAAGGGCGTCAGCTACTACGTTTGCTTTACCAGGGTGATAAAGAATTTCACATTCGTAGTCGTTCGGTAGCTCCACCCATCGTCGTTGTCTCATGTTCAGCTCTTTTTGATCGAAGATATGCTGGATACTTTTATGGTCCGTGAATATTGTGCATTTCGTGCCATATAGGTAATGTCTCCAGATCTTCAGAGCAAACACCATCGCTCCTAGGTCAAGGTCGTGTGTTGTATAGTTGACTTCATGTGTCTTAAGTTGTCGTGAGGCATAGGAAATAACCTTTCCTCTTTGCATAACTACACACCCAAGCCCTTGATTTGAAGCATCACGGTACATTACAAAGTCTTCGGTCCCTTCGGGTAGAGACAGGATCGGTGCACTGCACAAGGCTTGTTTGAGCGTTTGGAATGTTGTTTCTTGCTTCTCTCCCCAACTAAAAGTTACACCCTTTTGCGTCAGGGTGGTAAGCGGTTTAGCAATTCGGGAGAAATTTTGGATGAATTTGCGATAGTAGCCAGCAAGACCTAAGAATTGACAGATTTCTGTAGGTGTTTTGGGTGCTGGCCAGTTTTCAATTGCTTTGATTTTGGAAGGGTCCACGTGTATTCCTTCTGAACTGACCACGTGACCTAGGAATTCAACCTTCCTAATCCAAAACTCGCACTTTGAAAACTTCGCATAGAGTTTTTCTGTCCTAAGGGTTTGTAATACTTGACGAAGATGTTGGCCATGTTCCTCTTTGCTTCTTGAGTAGATAAGGATGTCGTCAATGAAGACTATGACGAATTTGTCCAGGAATGGACGACACACTCTGTTCATTAGGTCCATGAACACAGCAGGTGCATTCGTCAATCCGAATGGCATCACTATAAACTCGTAATGACCATAACGAGTTCTAAACGCGGTCTTGGGAATGTCTTCCTCCAAAATCCGTAACTGGTGATACCCGGATCTTAAGTCTATTTTCAAGAAGTGGTTCGCACCTTGAGGTTGGTCGAACAGATCGTCAATGCGAGGCAGAGGATATCGATTCTTGATGGTAAGTTTATTCAGCTCGCGGTAGTCTATGCACATGCGGAATGATCCATCCTTCTTCTTTACGAACAAAACCGGTGCTCCCCAAGGTGAGAAGCTTGATCTTATGAAACCTTTGCTAAGGAGTTCGTTAAGCTCGCTGGATAATTCTTGCATTTCAGAAGGTGCAAGACGATAGGGGGACTTGGCTACAGGGGTAGCTCCAGGGATTAAGTCGATTCGGAATTCGACTTGTCGTTCGGGAGGTACTCCTGGAAGATCATCGGGAAAAATATCAGAAAAGTTACA
The DNA here is from genome assembly GCF_052849685.1 of Lactuca virosa. Classification (NCBI taxonomy): domain Eukaryota; kingdom Viridiplantae; phylum Streptophyta; class Magnoliopsida; order Asterales; family Asteraceae; genus Lactuca; species Lactuca virosa. Next base: position 432,310,745 of record NC_136430.1, read on the forward strand.
GACCTCTGGAATGCTCGCGATATCTTTCACTTCTTGCTTTTTGTCTACGACATGAGCTAAGAATGCACAGTACTCCTTGCGAAGGTATTTATGTGCCTTGATGCAAGAAATGATCTGAAGGTTCGTTCCGGGTTTGTCGCCATAGATAATAAGAGTTTCATTAGTTGGTAAGTTCAAACGAATAGCTCTTTCATAACATAGGATGTCGGCATGGTTGGGGCACAACCAATCCATACTTATTATGATGTCAAAACTTTTGATAGAGACCGGCATAAGGTCTATTGGGAAAGACAAGCCATTCAAGGTAAGGATACATCTTATGTATATATCGTTGGTGGATTCGGATTTCCCGTTAGCCATTTATACTTTAAACGTTTCATTTAGTGGTTGGGAGTTTTGATTTAGTAGATGTTTAAAATTATGGCTCACGAAGCTCCTCTCAGCGTTACAATCAAATAGAATGCATGCATAAATATTGTTGAGAAGGAACGTACCCGTGACCACTGCAGGGTCTGCCACCGCTTCTTCATGACCCAGTGCTAGATTCCTCCCAACTCCACCGGCATTTCCAGCTTTTGGACAATCTTTCTTGAAAATGCCCCACATCACCGCATTGGTAGCATGCTCGGCCTACTCCAGCGGCAGGTACTTGGTTAAGTGGTTGGGTGGTATTCTACAGAATCGGGCAATATGCCCTTTCCTGTTGCAGTTATGACACTGCATTTCTTGGCAATTTCCGTTGTGGTGAAAATTGCACTTGTAGCATTTAGGGAGGGTACCAGCATAGGGCTTAGTTGGTGCAAGGTTATTAGGGACAGCAGCAGGTACAGTAGGTATGGTAGCAAGTACAGTAGTAGCATGGACCGCCACTACTTGTTGCTTCTTTGAAGGTTCCGGAGGAGATTTGCCCTTCCTCTTGTTCCAAACCTTCTTCTTGTTGTTCTTGTTGTTCTCCTTAGGTTGTTCTGGAGTAGTAACCACATAATTTTGACGATTTTCATGGTCAATAAGTGACCGTGCCAATTCCTTGGCACTGTCTGTGACATCCCCATTTTCACAGCCAGAAAAGACCGATTTGTTTATGCTTTGTTTAAAAATCAGACTAATAATTTAAATAAAAGAGTTGCGGAATTTGTTCCCAAAACAAAATTTGATAAAGATTTATCAAAGCATTTCCATAGAAATGTATTTCATGAAAAGACTCGGGATGTCATGTTCGATACAGATCAAAAGCATAAACAGTACAACATAAGCCTTACTACATTATTTCGTATTTACAGACCTATAATCCCTTATCTCTCATCCAAACATCTATGCTCATGCGCCACTACCTGTAATACAAGAAACTGAGTGGGTCAGGCTTGGGAGCCTGGTGAGCACATAGGGTTTTCAACCCACAATAAATAAGTTTATTAACTTTATCAAACCAATCAAACCCGATTACCCCTTCCCGTTATCCTCACTTTACGTCCCTAAAACATCTAACACAAGGGACTTAGTCTAAGGACTTTCATCAGGGTGACAACACATGCTTCGAGGGTTCCTCAACAATTCATGTCAAATAAGGCAACCATGTGGGGGATGGAGTACTGCTGGTAAACACACAGTTCAAATAAACACCTACAGGTTGCGAGCCTGCTAGCGTTCCACTAGACTGTCTAGAATAGTCTGTGGTCGTCATCTATACTCTGCTAGATGACTGGATCATCAATAACATCTATAATGAGGCCTCTCATTATTTTATTTTGTCACACAGCAACTATTACATCTACCCATGTTTTACCCAACACATTTTGTAGATATAAAATACGTATACATTTTAAATCATTTAAAACATGTATAAAATCGTTCATCCAGCATAGATAGCACGTATACAGATAATATGCACACACATCACGTAATTTATATAAAATACTTCATATCTATGTGTAAGCTGAAAGTAACTATGCACTCACCTGAAAGGTGGTGACTCTGCACTCGAACAGCGCTTCGTTATCTCAAAATAAGTTTCCCTCGACAAAACCTAGTATCAATACCACTAGGGTTTAGTCTAACGTTAACCGCGACTAATTAATAGTCTAGCTATTATTATTACTCCCTCCGTCCCAAAATTATTGTCCACCTTACTATTTTAGTTTGTCCCAAAATTATGGTCCACTACCAAAAGTAGATATACACTTTTACCATATTACCCTTAACATTTAATAAAGTAAACTTGAATAATTACAAACGCACATTTCCCATTGGTTTTAGAAAAGGGCAAGAGGGTCATTTTACTTAAAAAGACAAAACTAATGATTGTTGTTCTTAATCTATGTGTTTTTTGTCTGTGGACAATAATTTTGGGACGAAGGGAGTATTATATAAGCGTTAAACAACACTCTATATAACTCATAATAATAGCCCAAATAAATATTTTAAGGACCTAATAACATTACTATAATAATTTAAAAGCTATATTAAAATTTTCATAGGCGTAGCTCACTTACAGCGGATTTTAAAGAAAATCGGGTTTCGCTTGGAGCAGCGTTTCCGAACCGAAAGACCCTTTTTCTCGGGACTCCGGGAGTCTCGGGGCGTCCTTTGGGTGCTAGGGGGTTTACCTAGGCTTAGGGGGGGTAGTGAGAGAAAGTAGAGAGAGAAAGAGGGGTTAAAAAGGTGTGAGAAATCGGCCGGCCTCGTAGCCCTTTTATAGGCCGGAGGCTGCTGGCTACGCGCTGCGCTCCTTGGTTCTACGCGAGGCGTTCCTCGGTTACGCTCAGCGTTCGTACGAAGACGTGTCCTAGGCCTGTAGGTGCGACGTGGTCCATCCGAGTCCAAGCGATTCCGAACGCGAGGCGTTCCTTGTACGCGTTGCGTAGCGAGGCCAGGTGTCTCCATCCGAAGCGAGGCATGTGGACAACAAGGGACGGTTGGGATCACGCCACGTCATCAATCTAGCAACAGCTTCGCAATTTTCCTTTCCGACTTCTAAAAATCATAACTTACGCATACGAGCTCCGTTTTCGACTTTCTTTATATCCACGCGTAGGCGGGAACATACTCTACAACTTCCGTTTAGACTCCGTTGGCTAATTTTGACTTTATTTTAAAAGTTATATTTTTAACAGGCCGGGACAGGATTGGTCCGTTAAAAATTCGTAACTTCTTCATCCGACGTCCGTTTTTGTCTGTCTTTTTATCGTTACGCTACTATTAACGAGATCTTCGATTCTCCTTTAGGTTGTGTCGGCTAAAAACCGTTCGATCTAATATTCGAACTTCGGGCTGTACACTGCTAAGCCGAAACTTCGAAAAATCATAACTTCCTCATACGAAGTCAGATTTGGGCATTCTTTTTATGGACGCTCTCGGTTTAACGTTTTCTACGAGTTTCATTTAGATCATTAAGGCTAAAACTCGCTCTATCGTAAATTCACTATTTAAGCTTCCCGGTGCCGTGTCGGTTCCGTCGCGAAACTTCGACGGCTCATAACTTCTTCGTTATAACTCGGATTTCGGCGTTCTTTATATCCCCGGAATCCTTGTTTCGACCACTACAACTTTATGTAGAGATATCGGGTTTATCTCACACTTTAATTTTGACGCTTATTTTTATCCTTTATTTATTATACATTTATAAATATTTAATAAGCATATAAATTCACATAATTCACATAATACTCAAATATTTCATCTTTATTACATCAAAAAGAGTTACAATAGTTGACCTAGACTATTACATCATCTAAAATGCTTAACCCTGAAACACGAACGTTACATTGTCAAAGGTGACAGGCCTAGAGGCAATGACAATTGCCTGTATCTGGGGCGACAGTCCCCAAATATACCTTTCGATCTTTTTTCTCTCCAGAGCAACCATTTCAGGACACAGAATCGCCAAGTCACAGAACCAATTCGTGTAAGTTGTTATGTCTGCACCGGCCATGATGAGACCCCAGAGTTCCTGCTCAAGTTTTTGAATTTCCCCGCGCGGACAGTATTCCCGCATCATCATGGCTTTTAAGTTCTCCCAGCTCATCGTATTAGCCACTACTAAAATTAGTGACTTAACATGGTCATTCCACCATGTTAGGGCCCTATCTGAAAAGTACAGGCAGCAAATTTAACTTTGCTACCCTCCGAACAGGAGCAAATTTCAAAGATTGCTTCTGTCTTCTCAATCTATTGCATTAAAACCATTACACCCCCAGTTCCATTAAAGGTCTTGGGTTTGGAGTTCGAGAAGTCTTTATAAGTGCACTCTCGTGAGTGCTCATGACCCTCGCCATGGTTAGAAGGACGTACACCAGCTCCCGACCCACTAGCACCAGGAGTATTAATATGAACCATGGCAGCCGCTACAGCCGCCGTGACCGCCGCTTGGAACATAGCGGGGTCGAATTGAGGAGGTGGTGGTGGTGGGGGTGGCGTCGGTGCTTCATTGTCACGTCGTGGATTTCTACGAGGAGGCATCTTTTCTATAATAGTTAAAAGATAAAAGATGGTAAGATATCAAGAATGAATATGAATTTGATATCTCTGAACGAAACACTTAATTCAACGTGAATCTTGTAAAGAATTGGAAATAGAAATCCACTGCAAGTACAACTTGCAACAGGATAATATGAAATTGAATGGTTATTTTTCAAAGAGTATTAATGTACATGTCGATTGTATTGGTATATTAAGTACATAAGGTCCGAAAAACTTGACCTTAAAGCAGGACTATAATATACCCCAATACTGAGAAAGTGTCGACATTAAACCGACCTACCGAAAATAAAATTTTCGCGGTCGTATTGAAAGCATGAAAAATAACACTCGAACATTTATGTAATCCAAAACTTTGGAATAGGATGTTTATGAGAATTGTACTAACTCTTGTTGAAGTAAAATGCTTATTGTTTTATTGATACTCAGTTTTGTACATATCGTGAAAAGTAATATATACATTCGACATAGAAAGTAGAAAGTAGAAGTAGTGCGAACACTACTTGCGGCGGTTGCTACGACGGTTGCTGGGTTCTGCTTCGTCTTGTGCTTTCCAGCGCCTTTCTTGGGCAGCTTGATGCTCTCTCAATTCTCTTATCTCTGATTGAGCAGCATTGAGTTGCCTTTGAAGGGCTTCAGTATGGTGCTGGGTGTCATCCTGCATTTCGTCAAGACGAAGGATATCTGCAGTGTTAGCCTGCGTAACCGTATTCACTTGAAGGATTCGATTAATCGAAATCCTTGATTGATCGAATTGTCGGGCTATTCGGTTTACTATAACTGGAAGAGCTCTATCAGCTGTTCCTCCTCTAGAGACGTTATAGAAACCTCGTGCCATTCTGTAAGGAGGGCGTTGGCCGTCTTGTCGACTCCAATGGTTTATGTATTGGCCCCACTCAGGTATGGGTTCGGCTTCATCTTGTCTCAGGGGACGCTCCCCAGGGTTTGCAGACTTGTGGCTCTGTATCCGTACCACTTGATTCGCTGTCCTCATAGGGTTCTTCATCTGAGTCTGAGATCCAGCCTGCATTTTGTGGATTATAGGGGTCCCCTAGTAAATTGTGTTCAGCCATAGGTTCTGTATTAGAAGTAAGGTTAGTAAAATACTCTTCGTAGTATTTTAATCTTTGTGTTCTATTCTATAGTTCTTCTGAATATGTATGGTAAGTTTTAGACATGTCGCAACACTACTATCACTCCCAAGCACATGTTGGTCATATCTCAAATCAATATAGTTGATCAGGCTATATTAATTCCAGATATGATTACATAACTGCCCAGGTTTGACTATAGTGTTCAACATCCAAATACTTTTAAGTTCTTATGACTGTGATACTGTACTTGTAGGTATGTGTGTTAGTATACTTCTTATAAAAATACTTAAATCTTTAAAAAGTATACTTGTAGTCAGAGCTATTAGCCCCGATGTATTTATAGTTTGTATATCTTTTATGGATTGATATACTGAGTTAACTATAAACAATGCTCTGATACCAATCTGTCACACCCCCAAACCAGACGGCGGAAACGTCCGGGGTGGAGGACTTCGTTTGTAGTATCACAACACATGCATCATAGTAATCAAAGTACAAACAACCATTGTATTTAAAAAGTATAAGTATTTACATGTGTTCAATCATTGTATATTGAACCAAAATAGTTATACAAAAGAAGATATGACTCAAAGTAGCTCCATCTTCTCAAAAAGCTCGGGGAGTACCTGTGTATTATTTCCTTGAGAATACAAGTAATTTGAAAAGAGAGTATCAACATAAAGTTGAGTGAGTGCATAAGTGTTTATGTTTAAAAGAATGTCTTTGTATCTTGTATATGTAATTTGTTCCAGAAAATCCTATATTTTCTGTTGTATATGAAAAGTAGTTTTATTCCCATAAAATCGTTCTCTTTGTATCAATGTTTTGTATTTGTATTCCTTTATGAAAAACTTGTAACTGAGACTCTGCCTGGCTTCACCAACTGTTATTGAAAACTGTATTGAACCATTGTAGTTTGTATTCTGTAAACTGGTACTTTGAAGGTGTACTTACGTTTAGTTGATTATACACTAACGTATTGTTAATATCTTCTTAATGAGTTATTATAATCATACTATGACAGGATGGCCTGAACCAAACGCTTTGTGGGCGTTTAAACTGTTGATAACAATTGTCACTCATTGGCGTATATGCCTGACTGTAGCTAGCAGCCTGAGTGCGGGGTTGTCAATCCTAATATAGATCTACACACAACTTGTTTCGATCCCCGAACTGGAGATTCTGGTTATAATGTCAGGACTTTACCTTGGTTGTCTAAAATGAATTAAACAACCTGAATTGAATGTCTCATAAAAAGCATATAAACGTTACATGTATATTTGTCATGAAAACCCAATCATTCTGAAATAAATGATTGACAGTATGTTCTTGAATTAGTATTTCGAACATGTATTTGATAAGTGTAAACCCTTGATTTGTTCTGAATCAAAACCCTTGTTTCTTGTAAAACAGAGTATTCTAGTATGCTTGAATCATGAATTATTGTTCTATGTATCATAAATTATACCTATTATAATTTATATGTACTTTCTGAATCAGTATTTAACTGTTTTTAGCATGTAACCCCTTGCTCAACATGTTACAAAGGTATTTGAACTGATGAAATAACTTTTATATTTATATACATACACAATTTTATATATAAGTAAAATTTAAACGACACTCGGACAAATAACCGGTACTATAAGCCCACATCCAAACAAGGAAAATGACCCAAAATGAGTTATCAGTCCTAAGCCTTTTAAATCTTATTTATATACATATATATATATATATATATATATATATATATATATATATATATATATATATATATATATATATATATGAATTTTGGGGAAAAATATAAGATTATAAAAGAGTTTAATGTTTTGAGTATTTTTGATGATTTAATGTCGTTTTATCATGATTTGAAATCATGATTTTATAACACAAAGTTCTTGTGTTATGCTTGTATTCCCCCCCTTAAAACAGTAGAAATTATGAAAATACGGGGGTATGAACTCACTTGTTAGATGGTGATTTGGGCAGCGTTTCGTTTCCCGGAAAGGAGTTTATTTGACGAGAAACCGGCTTAAATTGAGCAGAGTTTCGACTGGAGAGAGGTTAACTTCTCGGGAATCTCGGAGCTTCGAGGCTTGCTTAGGGTTTGAAATAAGATATTGGGGCTCTGGGGGTTGTTTGTAAGCTTAAGGAAGTGAAAGGAGTGAAAAAGGGTGAAAAGAGGTGAAAGAAATGCATAAAATCCGAGAGATCTCGCACCCTTTATATAGGGTGCGAGGGTGCAGGTCCGAAGGTGAGTCAGAAACACGCGTCGTCAGCAGCGAGGTCCACGAGTCCGAAGTCCGGATGCGAGACAGCGAGGCGAGGGGTGTCGGATCCGGAGTGGACCGAACCTCGGTCCAATGAGAAGGTGCCACGAGGTCCGAGGAGTGTCTCCTGCGAAGGTTGTCGGCTGCCTATTGGACCTCGGTCTCGATCCAATCAGATGGTGACACGGCGAACTTCGGTCCAATCCGATGGTGACACGTGGAAGCCTCGCATGCGAGGGTGACGTGGCCGGAGGTCAGCCTTGCGAAATTACCCGGTTTTCAACATTTATTGATTTTTGTGCCAAAAACTTGCGAAAATCATAACTTTCGCGTACAAGCTCCGTTTTCGACGTTCTTTATATGCACGCGTAGGTAAAATCATACTCTACGACTTTCGTTTAGACTTTGTTGGCTAATTTTGATTTTATTTTTAATATTATTATTTTTAACACACCGGGACAGGAAATTCGTTAAAAATTCATAACTTCTTCATCCGACGTCCGTTTTTGTCTGTCTTTTTACCGTTGTACTACTATTGACGAGACCTTCAATTCTCGTTTAGGTTGTGTCGGCTAAAATCACTCGATCTTTATTTCGAGTTTTTAGTTGTACACTGTTATACTGAAACTTAGAAAAAGCGTAACTTCCTCATACGAAGTCAGATTTTGACGTTCTTTTTATGAAAGTTCTCGGTTTAACATAAACTACAACTTTCATTTAGATTGTTAAGGCTAAAAAGCTTTTTATTGAAAATTCAGTTTTTACACTGAACAATGTTTTGTCGGTTTTGTCGCGGATCTTCGATTGGTCATAACTTCTTCGTTATAACTCGGATTTTAGTGTTCTTTATCTTTTTGGAAACCTTGTTACAATCTCTATCACTTGGTTCATCCCAATCGAGATTGTTTAATAATTTATTTTTGAGGGTCAATTATGTAAATATACACAGTATGCTAAAATTTCTCTTTATTGTTTTAAAAAGAACTACAAATTGACCTACATTATTACATAGGTTTGAAATAACGGTTTGTTACAGATTCCTATGGCATAAAGCTTGCACCTTTATGCCATAGCAACCCTTAATGGTGCTAGATCTGAAAACACAAGCTCTTGGGACGTCCATTCTTCTCATGCTAGGGTTCTTGGACCAAAAACCCCCAAAAGTGACATAGAAGAGATCTACATGTATAATGATCAAGGTGGAGGATTTCTTACCAGAAAATGGAGGAGAATGTAAGAGGTTTCTGGATCTACTAGTCTCTTCTTGTATCCCCAAGGCTCCACCTTCTTCTTCAAGCTTCAAAACACTCAAGAATGCTAACAATGGCTCACAAACTCATAGAAGGCACTAGGGTTTCGTTTTGGACTTGAGAGAACATCAAGGAGGCTGATGAAGGGTGGTAATGTTCTTTAAATAGGGTACAAGGCCCGCATTTAGGGTTTTCCCCAAACCTGACCAACTCGTCGAGTCAGTCTATGACTCGTCGAGTAGATCACTTAAATCGCGACCCTATCCGCGCTCCTACTCGTCGAGTCACTCCATCTATTCGACGAGTCCCGTCCTTAATTTGAGGTTTTCTTTCCTTTCTAGACCTCCTGAATTCGGGGTGTTACAAAGGAAATCCATGTTCAAAAGTTATGAGTGTTTATCATTTGTATATTTATCATCTGGATTTACAAGTTTCTCTAAAATCAAAACTTGAAACCTTGAAATCGGACCTTGAAAACAAGCCATATCACCACCATCATGGTTCAACAGTTGAAATGGAAATGTTGGTCTCACCATCGTTCATCAGTTAAACTCACCTGTGTGTATGCATCCCCCACTGTGTGTACCTGGGTTTCATCTTTGTTCTTATTCATAATACATCAATTATCATGAAAGTATAAATAATTGTGTTCTTGTTAAATCAAAAGGAATATATGGTCTTGTTAATGGGGGGCTAGGATAAAATAAAGAATCGCAGGTGTGTATGTGTGTGAGAGAGAGAGCGAGAGGGGGAGAGAGAGAGAGGGTGGGACCCCCTTTATATTTCATTTTTTTCTTTTTTTTTCAAAAAAAATAAAAAACCTCATAAATGGTCCCTGGGTTTTGAAATGAGGAAAATGTCTCTCACTTAACGGTAGAAAGCTGACGGAGTTAGACAAAGGGACTACACATTAAAAGTTTTGAAACCACGGGGACGATCCGTGAGATTTTTAAAAATTAGGGACCAAACTTCAGATTTCCGGAAACCATAGGGACCATTTTTGAAATTTTGTCTTTTTTTTAAAAACAGTAAATTTTTAAAAATCTGTAAACTTTAAAAAAAAAACCGGAATATTTAATATATATATATATATATATATATATATATATATATATATATATATATATATATATATATATATATATATATATATATATATATGTTATATGGAAAACAAAAAATCCTAAAAAAAACCCTAAAAATAAAAAAAAATGCCTAAAAAAAATACATAGAGAGCACAAAAAAAAAATTGAATTTTTTTATGAAAAAATCGCAGCTTTTAGTATAAAATCACTGAAATTTGTTTTGAAAAAAAACCAATTTTTTTTATTAAAAAAAAATTGATTTTTTATTTTTTTTTTCTGCGATTTTATATTAAAGCTGCGATTTTTCTATAAAAAAAATTTTAAAAAAGTTTTTGTGATCTCTAAGTATTTTTTTATGCGTTTTTATGATTTTTAAGGTTTTTTTGTTTCCAAATAACTCTTCCCTATATATATATATATATATATATATATATATATATATATATATATATATATATATATATATATATATATATATATATATATATATATATAATTTTTTTTAACCAAAAAATCGACGTTTTAGGTGCATATATGCATATTTTTTCAAGTGTATATATTCATATTTTTTATACTATAATATTTGTAAGTAATCAAACTCATTTTTATTTACTAATTTATAAACATAATAGTACAAGTATTTTGTTTGATACAAAATAAAATATAAAAAACAAAAATTCTACAAAATTTCAAAGCGTTTTTATGTCTTCGTGTCAAGATTTCCATATTTTCTTCTAATGATCACTTTTCAAATCTTCAATATTTTCCACAAATTCTTCCAAATCTACAAGAAAATTTAAAAATGTTTGATTAATGCAAGAACACTCATAAAAATGAATTTGTGTATATAATGCAAGATTCACATGTGATTATATAATGTGATATTCAAATGTGATTATATCTTTTGAAATTTAAATGTGAAATTCACAATAAAATTTTAAAATAATAATAATAATAATAATAATAATAATAATAATAATTAACGAAGAATACTCACACAAAATGCATGTTTCCATATAGACTTTATTCATATGTGATCCACTTGTGATTTACATGTGAATCACATGTAATTCATATGTGATTCACATGTGATTCACATGTAATTCATTTGTAATTTATGTAACATTCCGTTTAAAATTAATTAAATAAATAATAAACCCGGAGCCCCAAGATGTAAATTTATAATTTATATTATTTTATAATGGCCCTAAAATCAATAATATTTAGCGGATAGTTGGTTTCAGGGAGCCAAATGATATATTTTAGACTTTCAGGGGTCAAAGTGTAATTTCAGGATTTATTTTGTAAAGATTTTTAGAAGTCAGGGGCCATTTGGTAACATAAGGACTTCAGTTGAAAAGGTTTTGTAGAGGGAGGGATTGCTTGGTAATTAGTGGGACTTAAGCTGAAGGGATTTTGGATGGCTGGAGTTAAGAGGGTAAATTATGGATTTAGTTTGAAAGAAAAAGGGAAAGGAGGGACTAATTCTGTCGTTATGGAAATAATGCTTATGGGGCTCGGGGTATATAACCTGTCACCCCGGTAAACCCTAACCCTAGCCATGTGTCCAGCCGCCACCACCTTATACCCCCCCCCCCTTCGTCTCCTGCGCCGTTGCCACCATTCTCCGTTCGTTTTCCGATCAAACCAGGTCGCCGAGCAGCTACTCCACCGGACGTCCGCTGTTGTTCTACTTATCCTTCTTCAGCTGACCGCAATGAAGAGCCTCACGATGAGGTTGAATCTGTGGGCCGTTGGGATCGTCTACCATGGCCGCTGCTTTGCCAACGAACGCCTCCGCCACAGTGTTGCTACCGGAGACGCTGTGAGCAGCTTGAATAACCGCTGAGACCGACGAGCCAACGTCACGACAGTAAGCAGTCGGAAGGTCAGAGCTCATACTCGTCGTCCCTGTTGAAGACGGAGCCGCCGACGAGCGACCATCGTCTGTTGTTGCCGCTGCTGGACTGTTCCGAAGGGATCATGGCAGCACCAATTGCTTCTTTTTCTATGTTGTTTCAGCTATTTTTGATGCTCGTCATCTGCCACCGCATGTGCAACCCTTCTTCTACTCCGGTCAACACCTGTCACCCTAAGGAGGTTGTATTCGTGTCGCATAAGACGGGTGTGTGGTGTACAGTTGCTGTATTGCGTTGAGTGTGTGTGTGTGTTGTGTAATCTGGAATCAAAAGTGAGCCGCCACCACCACCGTGAGGTGGTGGCTAGCACCTCCGACCATCGGCTGCCGCCACAAGGCGGCTGTGTATGTGTGTGTGTTATTTGATGTGTGTGTGTTTATTCGGATATTTCAATGTAAAATGTATTGTAAGGCCAGAATAAGCAAGGAAAAACTCTTAACCACCACCGTGAGGTGGTGGCTGCCGCCTCCTACCGCCACCAACCGCCGTGTTGGGTGGCGGTGTGCTTTGTTTGTGTTTAGACTTCATTTGGGATGTTTGGACAAAAATGGACTAGAACCATAACCACCACTGTGAGGTAGTGGTCGCCGTCGTGAGTTGCCGTAGACCACCACTACCCGAGGTGGTAGTGGGTGGTGCCCGACTTACGAAACCCTAGTGGGCCTAACGAAACCCTAATGGATCTAAGGACTTAGATTTTGGGCCTAATTGGGTTGTGATGGGTTGGAAACCCTAATCAGGGTTTAGAAAACCCTAATTTTGGAATTATTGGTTTCGACTTATCGGGACCCGCATTTTGGACCATTGGAGTGAAGTTATGACTCAAGCCCGATTTCATCGTATGTTTGGACTTAATGGATTAAGTCCTTAATGGGTTAAGTATGAACACTTAACCCTAATCGTCATTTTATGTGAAAAACCCTAATTGGGTTTGGGTTCTTATTAGGTCATTTATTTGACTAAGCTTTTGTGGGTCAATTGGAAACATATTTATGGACTAAGGAAATTATTGGGCTTTAGGATAAGACCCATTAGAGAGGCTTGGGCCCAATTTGGAAAATTGGGCCATAATTGGACCTTGAGGACTATTAGCTATTGGGCCATCAGAATGCCAAGTGTTTGGACTAGAATAAATGGTTGGGCCTTAAGATAAGCCCATGTAGAGGTTTGGGCCCAATTTGGAAAATTGGGCCATATGTTGGGCCTTGGTTGATTATTGGGCTTTTGGGCTTTCGGAGTGTGAGTTTGGGCCTTGGTTTTGAACCAAGCTAGGTTAGGGGTAAAATGGTCCATTTACCCCAAGTGTAGATTTATGGTTATGTATTGGAACCCAATTATTAATTGGGTGTCATTTTGATGATTGACAGTTCGGGAACCTGTCAACCAGCAGCTAGAGTTTTATCCGTGAGACTTTAGCAGTGCCAGGTGAGTCTCTTCACCATACCAATGGGTCTAAGGCACCAAGGCTGGCCCATTCCGTTAGTTGTAGTGTTTATTGTAGATTCACTACTGATATGTCTGGTATGCATGTATATGTGGTATGCTAGTTGTCTTTGTGATGCTTGCATGGAAGACCATGGGGGGAGCCCATGGTACCCGGATGTAAGACCATGTTGAGAGCCCATGGCTTTCCTATTAAAGACCTGTTGGGTTTTGAGCATTCTAACACACCTATGGTGTACATGCAACCCTAAATACCTTGGATCTATGTTTTCTCTATTATACATGCAAATATCAATTTTCCAAGGTATTGTTCTAACTAGCATAATATAAAGTACATGTAATATAAAATATAGTAGAATTACATACCTCTTTGTTGGTGCTTGATTCCATGGAGCTCAAGAGCCTAGTGCCCCAAATGTGACACCTCAAATGGTTCACACAACACCATGAACATTTGGAATAACCATAAGAGAAGATATGAGTTCATAGAAATTAGCTTGCCCTCTCATTATTATACACTAGTGCCAATTTCACCAACCAATGGGGTCTTTATATAGTGTGCACATTAGAGTTACACCATGTAACCCATGACTTTACCCATTCCTTATGCTCCATGGGTTTTAACCTCCATGGAGTATCCATGGGCCACCACATGGGTTAAACCCAACATAAGGAATCATGGATCATAAGCCCACATATATAAGAATCAATGATTTACACAATTAATCCCCATATATTTAATTAGTCTCTTTTTGATCACTAAATTAATTCCAAATTAATTCTTGATCAATACTAATTAAATAATATGATTTCATATTAATATATTAGAACTTATAATATATTAATATGTCACAAATATCTTCTTCTCATTAAAAGGTCTACCCAAATGTTCCGATGTCATGCAACCCAAATGGACCATGCCGGGTCGGGTCAAGTATATACCAATTATAGTTATGGACTTAGACATTAATCCAACAGTCTCCCACTTGGATAAGTCTAATAACTATTATTGCAAGTATAACTTCACAACCTGACCAGCAATCGTAGCTCTTAAAAGCTGCTGCCGAACTCTGAACAAATCAATGACGCGTCCATTAGATAAGTGATCATATATTCCTCCATTCTAGATATCATATGGACTGAGACATGGATTATAATCATTCTCTCTGTCCATTTGTTGTTTTCCGATTTCCGATTTATGACGACTGACTAATTGAACAAATTAAATCAGTCCAGGCCCGGCCGAGCACTTACATTTTGTCATCACTAAATCATCGAGGGGCCCACATATATCGCTTTTATCCCTTTGAGGGTAAAAGGAATGGATAAACTTCGACTCATATGCTTGTACTGACTACTTGTTTAATCATACACAAAGGCACGTTTTATACATCGAGTTACCAATGCGTTTTCGTGCAATCAATGTATAACCAACTCGTAGTCAACAACTCATATCTCTAGGTTTGAAGAATATAAGATATTATCTTCTCAAGATTCACTCGTGATAAAATCCATGAAGTGAATCCAAATGAGCGTGGGTTGAATCCAATACTCAGGACTTATGAGCACTCATGAATGTTGTAGCAACCACTGCTATGTCTAATGCACATTAGACAAATCATACAAGCCAAATTCATGACAGTCTTGATTCATATCTACTTCCAACATATGACCGACTGTGGATGGTTTGAATAACTTAGTCATTCGGGAAGAATGACCTAGTTATTCTGGAAGTCAAAACATGCAAAGTGAAACACAAAAATAATACTAATCCTGTATGGCCCCAACACTTTGAGTGTAAATAAAAACACCTTTTATCTAAGCACCATATTGATTACTCATTATTCATGTTTCGATTAATCAACTTAATACTTGAATTGAAAAAATAGTCATGCCATGCACCAAGCATGCATACTATGTTTACTAATGGTCTTTTCTTTTGTGAAATAGATCAATTGAACACGACTCCAACGATGCTCATTTCACAATCCCAATCCCTTTTGTAAATGTAAGAATACCGAACTCTTGCCATTTACTGTAATCTGTTAGACTCTAAACTTAATGCAATGATCCTCTTGTAATGACTATACCCAAAAGTCACAAAGACTTGGCAACAATCATTACAGAGAATTCCAATGGAGATCAATTCCATGGAAACGAAGTCTCAAATTCAAGGTACATTCCTTTAAACATCCTTCTTGCATTAAGTTCTCTAATCTTACACAGATTCAAATAATAACTTCCACCTATGGAAACAATTCCACATTCCCATTTTGACCATCACTTTTGAACAAGAGTTGCCTCTTTTCAAAATATGTCAATATGGTCCTTACTCTATACTTCCAATTGTCCATGAGTAAACAATCTTTGGTAAACCTCAAATTGTCCTCGATAATTCTTAATCATTTTAGTCATATCCAATTAGGAAGATTTAGAAAGGATAACTATTATAGCTCATGTAATAGATCATATACCCGGAGCATATTGGACACGATTCATGCTATAAATTTTTTTATTTGCCATGTTCTCACAATTCGAACTATGAAGAGGGATGCCGTAATCATAAAAGAATTTTGAGAACGCAACATATATACAATTTCCTTATGTTGAACCATTCCAGCATAACATTCATATATATTCTTGACTAAAGTTGATTAAAGTCTCAATCTAAGCTTGTAGAATTGGAATGAAGTATAAAATCCTCTCCCTTAATTATAGCAAAACAACTTTTCAAAGCGAATTGAAACTTTTGTTTTCTATAATTAACATTGCTAACTTGCAACATAATCATCATGCTCCCACTAGCATAATGATTATTATCTTACTAGCATAACACTTATGCTCCCACTAGCTTTGACATGTACTCAGAAATCAGCTGGACTTCTAGAAAAACAATACTTTATTGACTTTCTTACCAAAGTTCAGATTTCTGATACGAGATGCTTTGATAAGACTTTATCAAAATCATACACCTTTCCTTATATAGCTCACTTGTGTGTCTAAACAATTATGAAGAGGGATGCCGTAATCATAATGTTTAGACCTTTTGTCATTCTCACAATTGCTATCTACTTAAAATCTGCTTAGTGAAAGAGTTTCCTCACCATCATTTTCATGAATCGAAGAGAAACCTTATGACACTTAGATTTTTATGGTGTAAGTGTTCCTATCCATGTGAATTTGTCATAACCATAATCACAATACAAGGTTAGTGGCAAATCCAAACACATATGGACTGAACTTGTTCAATCTTAATTTCTTGCCACCCGGCAGCACAAGGGCCTACCATTGCTTCCAGGTTGTTATGCAAACATTTAAGAACTCATAGAACTCACAAGCATAGTCAACTTTTAACTGGAATAGACACAGAAATAAGAATATGTCAACACGATAGGTTACAAACCTCAAGTCGTGGGCTAGTGATTAACAAAACTCTTGATTAGTTCTTGAAACTATTTCAGGACATTTTAAACTCCCACTGTCCTCTTGACATATAAGACTCTCTTGCCCAATATTCAGGAGATAGTGCGGATTCTTTTACAAACACTTCACACAATTGGTCTTAGTTGGTCTTTGTCTTATCCAAAACATCACAACTTACCAATCTCAAATGTACAAGAACAGGAAACATCTTACTTCTACATTTGACAAGTGTTAAAAACTTTCTAAAGACTATGTCACTCAAGTTACAATCTTGGAGTATAACTCCAGGATTTGTTGTTGGAACGAAGTATGATTTATCTTTTGATTTAACCATTTCAACAATTCACGATTCCTCTCTTTAGGCAAACAAATGCACTAAGGTGTCCTTAGAGGATAAATTGTGATATGATTCCATAATCACTAAGATAATCATAAAACAAGATACACAAGTACTCTCCCATCTCTTCAGATTGGAGAAACTTTTATCTTTCTGCCTTATTTGATTCTTCTTATTCATTCTGCCATATATTGAAACTTTTCCAATGTTTTAGCATTACACTTAAACTTGTAAGCATAATCATATTTACTAAACTTTAGTAAATCATAACGAATAATCTTATCAACCTTTGTGGTGGACCTGACTAGTGCACAACCTAATGTACCCGATCCTTTAGTCCTTCGCTTGACTCACATGCGAATGTGAACAAGGAATTAGTCTTAATTTACCAAAGATGAAAAATCTCATTCATCACACAATACAACTTGCATGATTCCAAGTTTCTATCCAACTGAAACTTGGGTGATGAGAATCTTTCCTTATTTGATAAATTATGACACTACCACAAACGAAAGAATCAAATTCATTTTCCAATATTGCTTATCGATGGAAACATATAAACAACAATTTTTCACAAATGCCTTTGTAAGGATACTTAAAATAAATAAAATCAAAACTTTTCTTTTATTTTAAAACTTGCGGAAAAACTTATCCTTACAATGCAAATTCATATGAAAACTTTGTTGTTATCTATTCCTAAGCAATATCTCATAACTCTTATGCAGTGGCTCAAAATTCTGGTCATCGAACCATGCGATCAGAATCAGCACACTTTTTCTTTAAGCTTCCTTTGATTCTTCAAAAAACATCAAAATGTAATTACATTACATCATGTATTAAGAATCTCCAAAAGAGACTTAATAGAGTTAGATAACGGACTTTACCTGAAGTAGAGTCAAACTTTTGACTTTACCATCCTTATGAGGTTTCAGGTAAATTCGGCAGCTTCGCAACCAATGCCCCTTTCCTTTGGCAATAAGCACATATGGACTCTTTGGGAATGGTACATGGGACTATCTCAGACTTAGCCTTTCTCTTTACCATTTGGTCAACCGAGTTGACTATGGCCGATCCCTTTCCATTGGGAAGAGAAAGTTTTTCTGGATTTCCAGTGTCACCATTGTCAATGTCCATGAAGTTTTGGGAAGTCGATCTTCTAATCAAATTTGCTTTACCAGTGTTCCAAATCATTGTTGATTCAGCAGAACCAAGCAAATAGATAAGATCATTAAAGGGTCATGTCGTGATCTGTCATCAGGGAGTGACTGAAGAACCAAGTCAACAGCCAACTACCTCGAGACTTCGACACCCGACTCTCCCGGCTTGTCAATATGTGACTTAATCTCCAAGACCTAAGCACATATAAAATTTGTTTGCCAATAGGGATTGAGTGACTTAGAACTTATCAAGTCTTGAAACTTGTGGGATAGGGAAATTTATTGGAGGAGGTGGAGGAAGTGAAGTATGATTTCCAGTCCCACTAATGCACAACAAAGGGATTGATCTTTCACCTTGATTGCCATTTGGGATATCATCTTCATTAGGATAGCTTGTTCCTAAAGATTTGGGAAGACCATAGTTGTCTGAAGGAGACATCTATAAGGGAGAAATTCAAGTTAGTTGATTTAAAGTCCTTAATATAACACCCAATATGAAATATTAAGGCTAGGACCCAACAACCTATTTATAACCGGAAGAGGGATGCCGTAATCCAAGTTATAAAATAGTTGAAGGTAGGTAAATGACGATTTACCAATTTCCACCATGAAAAACGAAATATAATTAAGTTTTAATTGGATTTGAAACTCCTAGATCTTTTGAGATACATTGAACTTTCAATGGCATGTTTGAATCTCGATTGTGCCCTCTCAAGTTTGTGACTGGGATGCCGAGGATCACAAACAAGGTGTGAATAACCATGCAAATTGACTTGGTACCCTTAACTTTATCACCTAATCGATGTGCCGGTTAACCACACACGCTCCACCGATCTATAATAAATTCAAGTTACCCTTTGCCACTCTTACTAGTCCTTATTAGTGTGCCGGTTAATCACACACGCTCCACTAATGACTTGGTAAGGTACAAAGTGTAATTTCATGGGTTAGCACCTTTTCACATTTTCCTAAGTAACTAAGATTGGGAATGTATAAGTGTTTAGTTACTTAGTATTTATCATTATACTTTTAATGAAGGGAGAATTATAGTCCTTTCCTACCCATTCGGCTAACGACCCTCCACCAGTCAAGGAAGCGGTGGGTGAGAGTGGACACCCATTAAACTGCCATTTTATAGGCAGTAACCTTATACCCCCCTTATAGACCGGCTTCGTGAATGAGGCCTACTAACGGTAAGATTGACTTTATCTTATACATATCTATATAATTAAAGTTATAATAATAGTATAAGGGTGTATTTTAAACATTTAAAATACTTGGTGGTTTAATCTATTAATTAAACTATACTCTTAATTTAATTAAACTATACTCTTAATTTAATTAAACTTAAACCATGTCTTTATGAAATTATTAACTCTTTTAATTAAACACTTTAACTAATTTAATGAAGTCCATAAAGTTTGAATTTTAACTTTTAAAATTGTAGAGTTTGGAATTAAAGCATTAATGTGTGTGAGACTTTACAAATTCCAAAACTTGAGGGCAAGTTTTGAAACTATTCAAAACCTTTCATTTCATAACTTATGAGTTTAATGGTTCATTAAAATGAAGACTCTTCATTTTTATGTAACCTCTTATTCTTTAATAACACTTTTAGAGAAATGACTCTTAAACATCCATAACTTGAGGACAAGTTATGGAGTCATAAAATAGTTTAATGAAAAAAAACTCTTCATTTTTGTGTAACCTATGGCACTTTTATGAGTTTTAAGATTCATAAATGTGACCTTTTATGTGACTTGAAGAAAAGTTACAAAAACACCTTTTATGAACTTCTTTTAGATTAATATGGATTGAAAGCAACTTAACAAATAATATTTTTCATCAATCTAAATTAACTCATAAAACAAGGTAACACAAAAAAACTTTTTATGTTCCATAACTTAAGAACAAGTTATGGAATTTTAAAACATTAAGACCAAGTTTTGTAACTCCATAAAAAACTTTGAATCAATTTTTTTTTAAAACCTTTTCATATCCATAACTTATGGAGGTTTCAAAAAACTCTTTAGATCAGACTTTTAAAACTAATAAAATAATCATATCATTTTATCTTTTACTAAATTTGACCTAATTCAACTCATATAGTAAAGTGACTCAAATTTTAAAAATAATTAGTTTTTCATAAAATCAAGTAATTATCTTAAAATATGACAAACTTCATGTTTTTTTTCTTTTTTTTTCTTCAACTTGAAAAAAAAATACATTTGCATCAAATATAATAGAAAACAACCTGGCTCTGATACCACTGTTGGGTTTTGAGCATTCTAACACACCTATGGTGTACATGCAACCCTAAATACCTTGGATCTATGTTTTCTCTATTATACATGCAAATATCAATTTTCCAAGGTATTGTTCTAACTAGCATAATATAAAGTACATGTAATATAAAATATAGTAGAATTACATACCTCTTTGTTGGTGCTTGATTCCATGGAGCTCAAGAGCCTAGTGCCCCAAATGTGACACCTCAAATGGTTCACACAACACTATGAACATTTGGAATAACCATAAGAGAAGATATGAGTTCATAGAAATTAGCTTGCCCTCTCATTATTATACACTAGTGCCAATTTCACCAACCAATGGGGTCTTTATATAGTGTGCACATTAGAGTTACACCATGTAACCCATGACTTTACCCATTTCTTATGCTCCATGGGTTTTAACCTCCATGGAGTATCCATGGGCCACCACATGGGTTAAACCCAACATAAGGAATCATGGATCATAAGCCCACATATATAAGAATCAATGATTTACACAATCAATCCCCATATATTTAATTAGTCTCTTTTTGATCACTAAATTAATTCCAAATTAATTCTTGATCAATACTAATTAAATAATATGATTTCATATTAATATATTAGAACTTATAATATATTAATATGTCACAAATATCTTCTTCTCATTAAAAGGTCTACCCAAATGTTCCGATGCCATGCAACCCAAATGGACCATGCCGGGTCGGGTCAAGTATATACCAATTATAGTTATGGACTTAGATACTAATCCAACAAGACCATGGGGGAGCCCATGAAACTTGGATGTAAGACCACGTGGAGAGCCCATGACTTTCCTATTAAAGACCATGGGGGGAGTCCATGACACCTAGGTGTAAGACCATGTGAGGAGCCCATGGCATCCTGGAGTAAGACCCTAGGGGGGGAGCCCATGGCATCCGTATATGTTTATATGCATGGCTATGTGATTGATACGGTTTATGTAGCTATTATAGCTAGTATGGATTATGTGGTTATGTGGAGTGTGTGGGGTATGCTCTGGGGAACTCACTAAGCTTTGTGCTTAGGGTTTACAATTTTGGTTTCAGGTATCATCGATTTGGAAAAGAATGGCTTGGATTGATCGCAGTGCACACACTTATGATTTCCGCAATGAATGATTTTGGGATGAACTCTGATAAATGTTTTACTTAATGATGATTTGAAATGTTTGAAATAAATGGTATCATTGTTTTAGCTATATTAAAAATGAAAATTTTACCCTTGATTTTTGGGTCGTTACAAGTTGGTATCAGAGCCTTGGTTTGAGGGATTCAGACATACTTTCGGGTGTGTTTGAACTCAAACGGAGGATCTGTAAAGTTTTCAAAAAGAAAAATGTTTTCAAGGAAAAAGTTTTCTAAGACAAGAAAGGGTGTGGTGCATGCAATCAGCCGAGCTCAAGTAAGTTTCCCCAGAATATCTATATATGTTATCTGTTATGACTTGATTTATGAATCTGAGAATCGCATGCTAGTTGGGGCTAGGAGAGATTCCTTTATATGTTGTATGAGCTGGTAGACTTGCATGCTAGTGTCGAGTAGTTAGTGATAGATTGGCACGAGTTACGATATGTAGGTTGAATGTTCTATGATAGTCCTTGGATCGGAGTGCTACTGCACGAATGCTGCTTGCTTTGTGCTTTGTCAAACTCTTGAGTGATGGGAGTCTGCTACTAAATGGATATGACGATATCCAGGAAGTGGATGGCTGGCATCATGGGAATTCTTCAGCAGCTGATAGCAGGGTGAGGTTGGGAACCTAGGGAAGCCTAGGATATGCTCCAATGAGTTAGTGGGCCGGTTCGGTGAAGTTGGGTGCCTAGGGGGAGCCTAGGAGTTGCTTTGGTGGGTATTGTGTTGCTGTTTAGCGGATATTTGGTGCACCAGTGGAGTAGGTGACTTAGAGGATTCAAGAGGACTGCTGAGGAAAGTATGGATAGGTGTGGAAGGTAGTATGGGCCCGTACTACTGAAAGCACATGATCTATACTCGAATCAGTGAGAGTCTTAGAGAATATAAGAAACTTATGGGAAGGATAATTATTGGTTATGCTCTGATAGTGGGGATAACTGCTTTGCCAGATGAGGATGAGCACACATGAGGAAGGACCAGGGTTTGGTTCCGGCTCTAGTGATGATCCAGTTAGTGGAAGGACTGCCAGTGTTTTGGAGTTCGCCTTGGATCTCTTGTATCGGATGACACAGATTGATTGTGCGTTCTATTGCGCTTTCGGGATTGGAGATTAGGTCTTGGGAGTAGTCGTAGCCCGGGTAAGGCAGAAGTTGCTCCAGCTATTGCAGTTCAGCCTTTGACGATTGAGTCGATGAGTGTGTCAGGGTGCGAGACCCTGAATGATATGGTTTCTACAACCAAAAGCGAGGGATTGATTAGGTGGATCAAAACGAAGGTATAAAGGTAGACGTAAAAATCAAGTCGAAGGGATATAGGTGGATCAAATTTGATTGATCTAAACTTCATGAGCGTGGATAAGTGTGGAGGAGTAGATGCGATGGTAGAACACTCAGCGATTGAAGACGATGGTGAGAATGACACGTCGATTGAAGACGACCACTTTTGTTCTAGATATACGGGAGAGAGGTGATATTAGGTATATGTAGTGGCAGTCGACGATGAAGAGGTTGGTAAGGTGACGTAGGTAGTGGTCGTTGACGATGTAGGAGTGGTTGTTGGAGGCCGAAGGAAGGTGGTCGTTGGAGGGCATAGATAGGAGGTGGGTGGAGAGGGGACGGAGTAGGTCAAGAATACGATAGAGAAACATAGGATATTTACATTAATGTGAATAGTTTTTTTTTTGTTTTTTTATTATTGATTTAATTATTTGTTATTCCAAATTTACCCTTGTACTATATGTATAAAAACCTAAAATGTCATTACATTCATTCATATTTACAAAACTGCCACGATCCATCCAAATCATTCAATAATTCAATCCAACGTTCCACATTTAGTTCTCGGGAAACTATAGGTTCTCAAATGATCTTTTCTCTCTCTGTTTCTCTTATATATATATATATATATATATATATATATATATATATATATATATATATATATATATATATAGTTAGGTTCATTTGACACCACTATATTTTGTGAGATATGAGAACGCAATCATAGTCATTCATTTTGCAGATAAAAAAATTAAAATACAAAATAATTGAAAAAAGTTTTTAAATATTATTTTTCATAATTTATATTTTCCAAAGAAAATAAAAATAAATAAAAAAATCACCGTTTTTTTGAAATATCTTTGAAATATTTCAAATAGAATATTATAGTATAAAAATCATAACAAAACTATTAGAATATTCACATATTCTATTAGAATATTAGACTACAAATATTCAAACAATTTTAATAGAATATTAGAATATTCTACAAATTCTAACAATTTTAGTAGAATATTATAATATTTTAAAATATCTAGCAATTCTAGTAGAATATAATATATTTTAACATTCTAAAAACTTTATTTAAATATTTATAATGTAATATTCTATTAGAATATTTCATGTATATTTAAAAAAACGGTAATTATTTTATGTTATTTTTTATTTTTATTTTTGGGTAAATAAAAGGACGAAAATAATAATTAAAAAAATAATTTTTGGATTTTTCCTTTTATTTTTCATTTCGATTTATTTTTTTATTTTTTGATCTCCAAAATGAGTGACTACGATCGCGTCCCAATGTCTCACAAAATTAACATGGTCTCAAATAAACCTCTACCTCTACCTATATATATATATATATATATATATTAATAAATAAATTGTAATTTTTCATTTAACTGGTTTACATAGTCAATAAATACATGTGACATTCCCAAATTTCACGGCCAGAAAAGACCGATTTATTTATGCTTATTTAAAACCAGAGTATCATTTTTAACGAATAATATTGCGGAATTTGTTCCCAAAAACATGATAATGATATTATCAAAGCATTTCCGAAGAAATATATTTTATTTATATTGAAAACTTTGGGATGTCATCGTTAATACAGTACATAAGCATAAACGGAAATATTACATGCCTTACACTAGTTTATCTAAACTATTGGCCTATAAGCATCCATAAATCGCTCATCATAACATCACACTTGTATTCTCATGCCACTACCTGTAATTCAAAAAACTGAGTGAGACATGCTCGAGGGTCTGGTGAGCACAGAGGGTTTTCAACCCACAATAATTAAATTATATATTTTCATCAAAACAGATTACATATTCCCGTTATCCTCATTTTATGTCCCTAAAACATCTAATTCAAGGGACATATCCTAAGGAATCATTTTCGGGATAGACAATACTGCTTAGGGGATACTTTAGCAATATATGTCAATAAGGCAACCATGTGGTGGATGGAGTACACCTGGTGAACACTTAGTTCAAAAACACCTACATGTTGTGAGCCTGCCAGCGTTCCACTGGACTGTCTAGAATAGTATGTGGTCGTCATTTATACTCCGCTAGATTACTTGATCATCTTTAAAGTCAAGGCATCTCATCATCTATATAATCTTTCATCTCTTATCCTCTATATCATCTTATATCTACCAATCTTTACCCAATATATTTATAGGTATAAAAATACATATACAGTTTAAATCAAGTAAAACATGTATAAAAATCGTTTATCTAGCATATATATCGGGAACACGAATAATAGGCACATATAGCATGTAATTATCTTAAATACTTTATATTTATGTGTAAGATGAAAGTAACTATGCACTCACTTGCTAAAGTGATGACTCAAAACTCGGACAACGCTTCACTTTAACACTTGGTTTTTCCTTCGACATAACCTATGTTCAATTAACACTAAGTCTTCGGCTAATATTCTTTATGAATAAAGATCGCCTAGAACCATCATTAATTCCAAAGTCTATTGATATATAGGTGATAAGGGATAACCATGTGGGATCATGTCAGAGGTAGGGTTCGTTTGGTAACAGAGTATACTGTTTGAAAATTCCACTTTAAACACCTCACTAAATCCAGCCTAGGCATCATCCCCGTAAGTAGATCAATTAGTAATACAACATCGGAACTACTGAAGAATCTTATTTATAAACTCATAACAACGACTATGAATTTTAAACATAAACTACACTAGAATAAAATAGAGTGTAATTTAACTTATAGAGATTCCCTGGACAAAAGTCCGAAAATTACACTGGCGGAACATTGGGCTGACAACTACTAGATATCGGGATCCTAGGGACTTCCATTTGCCAAAGTATCCTAACTACTAAGGAAAAATTCTAACCAAATCGAGTAGAAATCAAGAGAGAGAGAGAGAGAGAGAGGCGAATCTTGTGGGAAAGGAATGAACCTATGGCGTCTATTTATAGGTTCAGGTATGGGCATGCACACCGCTCAAGGGCCTTGGACGCCACACACAGGGCCGATGTGGTTCCTCAGGTGCGCTGCACCTGGTGATCAATGGTTGGGGCGTCGTGGCGGCTTCTAGAAGGTCGTGTGCAGGGCGTAGACGCGTGCGATGAATTTCAAACTTTAAAATTGCGTAACTTCTTCACATGAACTCCGTTTTTTGACGTTCTTTATATCTATGTGTAGCTATTGATGGGATCTATAACTTTCATTTAGATTTCGTCGGCTAATTTTGACTTTATTTATTTTACACAGTCTTAGACTGCTAAAGTCCGTATAAAATGCATAACTTTGTCATCCGACATCCGTTTTCGACTATCTTTTTATCGTTGAAATCCTATTAACGAGATCTTCAACTCTCGTTTAGATTGTTTCGGCTAATAATCAACCGATTTAAAATTTGATATTTGGGTTGTCTACTGTTACACTGAATCTTAGAAAAAATCATAACTTCCTTTATTGAAGTCAGATTTGAACGTTCTCTATATGTACGCTCTCGTTTTAACGACTACTATAACTTTTGTTGAGAGTGACAACAAATATGAGTGTCGACTGAACAGAGATTGATGAGAGTGACAACGAATGGCTTTTGATGTTGAGCGGATGACGATTGAGAGTGACAACGTTGTGGTATTTCTGGTTAATCGGTAATGGGAACGACGAGTCGACGACGATGACTGGTTTGAGACTTGAGAGGGGAGAGTGACGAGAAGAAGAGAGTGTATGGTGTCAGCGTTTTTTTTGTAAGAATGAATATCAAAAACCCTAAAAACGCTTAGGTCTAAGCAAATCAGGTATAACCTTTTTCCCTATTTTTTTAGAACAAAATTACCAAAATATAAAAATTTAATATATATATTTTTTAGAAAAAGGTGGGTACCCGTCGGTACTGGTTCCGGGTACCCGGTATTGGAACCGGAACTGGCGGGTATCTAACGGATATCAGTTTTGTAAAAATAAGAATTGGAACCGGAACCGCTGAAGGTGGTTCCGAAACTTTAGGAACCGGAACCGCTTAAGGCAGTTCCGGTTCTAGAACTGGCAATTCCGAGGTGGTTCCGGTTCCAAAAACAGGTACCCACTTTCGCTGCTCATCCCTATGGGCCAGTATGGCTTTATTATACGTCAAAACAGAACCATGACCATTACTATCGGTTAATGTATTTTTGTAACAATTGGTTATTGGTTAGTATTGGTTCCGGTTAACGTTTTTAGTTAGTTAATGATTTTGGTTATCGGTTAATAATGATTATCCATAACAATCGACAATCACATAAAACTAGAAAGTGTAATGCTATAAAATATGAAATATAAAAAATACATTACAATAAAAAAGTAAAAATTAGAAAGTATGTTGCTATAAAAAGAAAAAAACAGATACTTCGTTGTTATATGTTAAGCATTATAATTGTCAATTAGAAAGTATGTTGCTATAAAAAGAAAAAAAACAAATAGTTCGTTGTTATATGTTAAGCATTATAATTGTCAATTTTATTTATTTATTTATTTATTATTATTATTATTATTATTATTATTTTACCTTTTTAGCATCTCAATTGAACCCCCATCAATGTATCAAAGCTACATTTTTTAATTTTATTTCGGTTAAAAACGCAATGTGAATATAAATCGGCAAGTTTTCAATTTTTCTTTAAGTATTCGTCATTTTTGTTCTCAATGAGTTTCTATCCTAAAGAATGCAAAGCTAGATGGTAGTGGGAGTTATAGTCAATAGAAAACCAAAATAAAGATTGGATAAGCTTACGAATTTACGGGATGAAATTGTGTGAAGTATAGTTACCAGAGATAGGAAGATTGCATATATATATCTTTCGATTCTAAATAATTACCTTTCAAAATTTTGATTCCTAATATAATTACATATCATATATTATTATTATTATTATATTATTTTATTTTTTTATTAATACTGTTGGTTCATTTCTTTTTGTAGTGGTTAGGTTTTAGATGGAAACAATAACCGAATCATATCTATTCGGTTAACCAAAATTAAAAACCGCACCATCTCTTTTAATAATGAACCGGTTAAAATGTTTTGATTATATCGATTAATTTGATTTTAGTTCGGTTTTTCAGTTAATACAGATTCAATGGTCGACATAGTTTAAATAAAGTATAGATTTTGAACCACAAAAAAACAATGTACAACTAAAAAGAAAATCATTCTATAAGGACTTTTTTTTTTGCCGATTGTCCGAATCTAGCTTTTCTATAAATATTCTTATTTTTCAGTTTTTTTTGTCGATGGTCTCTCTTATATATCTACTAGGCGACTACTCGCGCGTTGCGCGGAAACACCTATATAGTTGAAGTCTTTACAAATATATGTTTTTTTAAATATAACAATAACGTTGTTGTTAAATTTGAAATAATAATTCATATACTAAATTGATATAATATATTGATTATTTTGAATTATATGATAATATATACATCTATTATAACTGTATAATCTCAATCGTTTGAATGACTTTTACCCGCGAGTTACACATGAATAAAATAAAATATAATATATGGTTTAATGTTATTTATAGTTGAAGTTAGTGTTAATTAATTTTTTAAAATTTATTTGCTTAATGTTTTAATTTCTATTATTATAATTATGTAAAACATCAAACATTGTTTTTTTATTTTAAAGTTAACAATATAATCATTTATATAGAGTTGTTTTTAACTATTATTATTGTAAGTTATTTTAAGTTACTTATTTGAAACCTTTTAACGGTTATAAAAATATCTTTAGGAAATATTTTAATTAAATAGAGATTACAATTTAGTTTTTGCATTTATCACTTTTAACTATTTATAAAATATTCTTTGGTTTTTTAAGTGGAACTGAAATTTATATTTAAGATGACAATGTAATGTTATATTTAAATTAACAATTTAATTATTTTTTTCAAACTGTTCAAAAGTTGTAGCTTTAAACTGGTAATGGTTTATATACAACAAAAATTTAAATCTAATAAGTTAAGTATAATATGTTAAAAGTTAAAGACATAACTTTATAAGTAGAAGTAAAGATATTATTTTAAAATTGAAATTTAATTTATTTATGATTACACTTTAGGTTTGATATTTATTTAACCTTATTAACCAACTTATAATCATTATTAGAAAGACACTACAAATTATCACTTTTAACTATTTACAAAATATTTTCTAGGTTCTTTAAGTTAAACTAAAATTTATATTTAAGTTGACCATGTAATGTTATATTTAAATTAATAATTTAAGTATTTTATACAAATTGTTCCAAAATTGTATCTTTAAAATGATGATGGTTTACATCCAACAATATATTAAAACTAATAAATTAAGTATAATATGTTAAAAGTTAAAAAACATAACTTTATAAGTAGAAGTAAAAATATTATTTTAATATTGAAATTTAGTTTATATATGATTACACTTTAGGTTTGATATTTATTTAACCTTATTAACCAACTTATAATTATTATTAGAAAGAAATTGAAAAGTCATGGGAGTTTCAAATAAATGCGGTGAAAGGAAAAATGCATGAGAGTTTCAAATGAATGTGGTGAAAGGAAAAATGTTTCCTTTATAATATAGTATGATAAGACAAAACTTCATAAATGGTCCATGTGGTTTCATAAAATCTGAAGTTTAGTCCCTGAGTTCAAAAAACCTCACAGATGGTCCCTGTAGTTTCAAAACTTTTAACAAATAGTCCTTTTAGCTGACATCGTCATCTTTTGGCAGTTAATAGAAGGACCTTTCCGTCATTTCACAACACAGTGACCATTTATGAAGTTTTTTGTTATTTAAAAAAAAGATAAAATGAAATATAATTATTTGATATATAAAGGGTCTCACCTCTCTCTCTCTCTCTATCTCCCTCTCTCTTTCTTTCTTTCTCCCTATGTTTCATATCCACGATCTCGAAGTCATCCTTTCAAGAGCAAACGTTTGTCATGCCACCTCCAAATCATCTGATGTCCCAATCGTCTTTCATGAACATTGAAATTGAATCTACACTAAGGTACCAATCGACATAGAAGAAGACAAAGGCAATGACTTTTACTTGTAGTGGTGGGGGTGTTATAGTCAACATAGATGATGGTGTTTGAAGGGAGAGGGACCTAATTCTACATTTTGGAAACCCAATTTTGTGAAACAGAAGCAAACTTGAAGTGAAATTATCTAATTCTGATCAAAACAACCTTCAATCTCGACTCTAACGTCTAACCTGCTTTCGTGACTCCGAGCCGAAATTCAATCAAAATCAGTTTCATCTTTCAACTAAATGAACTTCCGTTATGATTCTAAGCTTCAAAACCTAAAATTGTGTTCAAATCCAAGCAAATCAGTTCAAATTCGAACTAAACAAACTCCGATTTGGAATCTACACTCCAAACGCCACTGACATCAAGAAGAGTTGAATTCATTTGTTAGAAGAATCAAGTGGAATCCATTTGAAATAAGAAAATGTGTTCCTTGAAGACGAGAACAATGGAAGAAAAAATAATTTAGGGCTAGTGTTTTATGGTGATTGTTTTCTTGAAAGTCTTTAGGGCTTCGATTCTCAAAATTAAAGAACATCCTCTTTGGTTCAATTTCATGATTGGAACAAAAAAACTCAGATGAAAACTATTGCATCGGGCTAAAAAGCTTGAATCTTGCCACATAAATATGGTATGTGGATATCGATAGATTGGATGGAGTGAGCAAATGAAGACCGACCCTTGTTATCTCACCCAATTATGGAGATCACGATTATGGCGATCACAGGTTGTGTTGGTGATGTCAATGATGGTGATGTCTGGTTGTGATGTTCCAGGAAAAAAGATAAATAAGAGTACACTAGATCGACATTTATAATGTTTCCAGATTCGAAGATACATGTGTGTTCATCCTAACCTGTTTGTTCATGTCTGTTCATCTTCATTTGGGTTTCTTGAGCATGATCTGTAACGATATTACACACATGTCTAAGTTCTTGAAATCTAGGGTTGTTCGATGGTGGGGGTTTCTTAATCGATTTATGAAATGGTTTTTTGAATTTGGGTTTTGATTTTTGTAATGATGGATTTCTTAAAAATCAAGAACATGAACTCAGAGATGAACACTTTGGATATTCGATTCCTGGGTTGAAGGACAAACAAAAAAATCGTTTCCTGAAGAACACACATTTGATTTTTGTTTTTTTTGTTATTATTTATGGAAATGTATATCTTTTTGAAATTGGGTTTCAATTTTTGATTTTTGGAATGGTAGGTTTCCTAGAAATCACGAACATGAACTCAGACATGAAGATATATGTTTGCAAAAATTTCCTCAGATCTTTGATTCTTAGGTTGAAGAACACACACAAAATCATTAGAGAGAGAGAGAGAGAGAGAGAGAGAGAGAGAGAGAGAGAGAGAGAGAGAGAGAGAGAGAGAGAGAGACCTTTGTATATTAAATTTCATTTTTTCATTTTTTTTAAATTAGAGAAAACCTCATCTTTAATGTAGTGAAATGACATAAATGCCCTTTAGCTAACTGATAAAACTTGACGGAGTGAACGATAAGGACCAAACATCAAAAATTTTGAAACCATAGAGACCATCTGTGATGCTTTTTAAACTTAGGGACTAAACTTCAAATTTCTTCCGATTTCAAGATAGGTAAAAGTTTTATCTATCTATAATCTATCGTCTCGGGAAAGTAGATATGGCGAATTTATGATGCGAAGGCCCAAGGAAAACGGCAAAACGCACGCCATCTGGAATCACCAGACCCCACCACTACCACCCTTCTTCCAAAACACCCACACTGCTCGACTATCCCCTGCTCCCTCTTTTCTATCAAACCACAAATTCAGTCTCTACATATGTTATACCTAATTTTTACTGCTTAAATTGAGTATAACCCATCTGGGTCCCCTTAAAATCACTAATTCAAGATTGATAATCAGTAGTCAGTACCAAGTGAATCACAATGGGAACTGGTTCATCAATTAACCTTGATACCAGCGACGATCATGCCGGTGGTCAACTCTATGTATCTCTCAAGATGGAGAGTTACGGTCCCAAAGGAGACCTTGTTCCTCACGTCTTCGGTTCTGCTCCTCTCGTCGGCTCATGGGACCCCTCCAAAGCTGTAAGTTTATCCATTTCTAACACTACTCAACTCCATCTTCAAAACGGGTTTTCTCAATGATTGTTATCACTCGTTTGACTTGTATTTAGCTTCAACTTGAACTACGCATCATCTACTTCAATACCCATGTTTTTCACTTCGTTAATTTTCATTGTATTAGCTTCCGATGGAGCGAGAGTCATCCTCAATGTGGCAATTAAGCTTCGTTGCTTCTCCCAATCATGGTACTCGTTGATTCCCTGCTTTTTTTTTGTTTATGTTTGTTACTTTCCAATCAGAACCCCAATTCGATTTCTTAATTTTCATGTTTAAACTGATGAATTTAAGTTTCCTAACTGACTGATTGATTGATACTTGTTACTTGATACCCCCTGTTTCACAAAAAGACCCAACACTTTCCCAATCTCTATCGCTATTATGATTTCTGCTTTGAGGAGCAAACATACATAACCACATTGACCTTTGTTATGTGTTTAGATACATTGGACTTTAAGTTCTTATTGAAGTCAAAGGATACCAACGAACTATGCATAGTAGAAGAAGGTCCAAACAGGCAATTCATGGGTGGGACCTTGCAAGGGGTTACAAGGTTGGCTCTATTTAGGCTAACCACTGATGAGGTTCTTGAGTACAGGGTTTGTATTAAAGCAGATAGGGTTTCACCCTTTGATCTTGCTGCTAGTTGGAGAGCTTATCAAGAAAATCTTGAACCCTCAACTGTGCGTGGGATTCCTGATGTTAGTATAAATGCATTGCCCGAAGATAGTGAGGTATGAATGTCTACAGCTTTCAGTTAAGAGTAAAATTACTTACATACCCTTATATTATCTTCTACTAATACTACTACTACTCAGAATGGCATGTCATCAAGTTTGGATCTTGATCTTGAACAATATGTAGTCCCAACTCCATCGACTCCTGTGGTATATGCTGCAAATTTGACAGAGAATCCAAGATCTTTGAAGCATATCAAGGAGTCTACTAAAGGTGATGTGGGTGTTTCTAATGATCCACAAACAACCATAAAGGTTACTTTTTTGGTCATATATGGATCCTATAAAGATCTGAATCTGAAATCTTACAAAGTGATTATGGGATTTGAATAGGAAAGGGAAATTGCTACTAAAGCTCATGGTATGGTTGAGTCAAAATCTGTGGGAACATTTTCACCATTAGAAAAGGAAAATAGTGAAGAAGGAGTTTTTGTGGATAGAGGTGTGGGATCTTCTCGGTTAGTGAAATCCGCAAGTGCAACCAACTTGCCTGCTTCAGAAGCTAAGGTTTATAGTTTATACAAAAAAAAAAAAACTTTTTTTTTTTTGGGTTTTAGGGTGTTTTTCGTCTTTTAACTTTGTGGAATATGAAACTTTTAGAACTCAATGCCGGCTGCTGCTGGAGCTGTTGCAGCTGCAGCTGTTGCTGATCAAATGCTTGGACCCAAAGAAGATATGCATCTCGCCATTGTCTTGGTAGGCCCCTCATAATGACTATGACTGTAACTGACTGTTACTTTGACCGTGACTGTGACTTACTGTTACTTTTACTTTTACTGTGACTGACTGTTACTTTGATTGTGACTGTGACTGTGATTGACTGTTACTGTGACCGAATGTGACTGAATGTTACTTTTACTGTGACTGTGACTGACTGTTACTTTTACTTTTACGGTGACTGTGACTTACTGTTACTTTTATTGTGACTGTGACTGTGACTGTGACTGTGACTGTGACTGTGACTGTGGACAAAAATACAACTTTTGCCCAAAGGGTAAAAG
Organism: Lactuca virosa; assembly: GCF_052849685.1. Taxonomy (NCBI): domain Eukaryota; kingdom Viridiplantae; phylum Streptophyta; class Magnoliopsida; order Asterales; family Asteraceae; genus Lactuca; species Lactuca virosa. The sequence goes on from NC_136430.1 coordinate 432,344,829, forward strand.
AAGATGGGACAGGGACAGGGACGCACTCTCGATCTCTCATCTATTAAAAAGACGTGAATGCCCTTCCCATCTTTATCAGTAGCTTTCTTGAATCTTGGAGTAAATATTTGAAAAAGTTTGGTGGATGTGGTAGGTGGGGTTGCCAGCTCGTGGCAAAACTTTTACAGCTGCTAAACTTACAAGGTATCTCCGTTGGTTAGGTCATGACACTAAACATTTCAATGTTGGAAAGGTAATTTTTAATTTTTTTCCCCTAACATTATATTCTTTAATTATCAATTGGAAAATACGGAAAAAGCATAGGAAATAATTTTAATATTTTTTTTCTTGGTGTAACAGTACCGACGCCTTAAGCTTGGAGCTAACCAGGTATTCAATGATTTTAAACATGTCATTTTTTTAATTAATTTTCACTCGTGAATCCCAATCATGGTTTACTTTTAAATGTGAAATGATTATTAGTCATATTATGAATAATGTTTGATGCAGAGCGCTGATTTTTTTCGAGGTGACAATCCAGAAGGCATGGAGGCTCGAAATGAGGTGCTAAATTCATTTACTTTTAGTTAATATTAATTTTATGCTAAAATGACATGTTTTTTTTGACAAATAGTTTTAATACATCACGTGCTACAACTAGGTAGCTGCTTTAGCAATGGATGACATGATAGCTTGGATGCAAGAAGGTGGCCAAGTAAGTCCTATTATCTCTATGTATGTATGTATGCATGCATGCATGTATGTATGTATGTTTATGTTTTAAACTTATGGTTGCATGTAGGTAGGAATATTTGATGCTACAAACAGCACTAGTGAAAGAAGGAATATGCTTATGAAGATGGCTGAAGGAAAATGCAAGGTATGTTTGGTATTTGTTTTTATCTTGGGTGTTATTATTTTAAATTTTGAAGTAATGAACAACATTATAATACCGAATGATTTTGGATTCAGATCATCTTTCTGGAAACAATATGTACTGATCCACAGATTATTGAAAGAAACATTCGCCTCAAGATTCAACAGAGTCCAGATTATGCAGAAGAGTAAAAAAAAAAAACCTCAATAGACTTACTTATCATGCTGTTTTGATTAAGAACATATGTGTTTAATTAGGGCTAAAATGATTGTGTATTTACAGGCCTGATTTTGAAGCTGGATATCAGGACTTCAAAAGGCGACTTGATAATTATGAAAAGGTAGTCTTTTTAATCACAAAAAAAGAAAGTATATAGCTTTCCAGATTAAGTAGTTAACCCATTAAGTAAAAAAGAAACAGCATCTAAATCTTTTAGTATTTTGTTTTGTAGATGTATGAGCCAGTGAATGAAGGATCATATATTAAAATGATTGATATGGCAAGTGGTCAAGGTGGACAGATACAAGTAAGTTGTTTTCCTATTTTGTTTTACAATTCATAGTGGCATATTTTTTATTATTTTTGTTTCTATAAATCTTTTCAAGATAAATTACCATATTTTCTTTTTAACTCCTTGACAAATTCCCAATTTTTTTTTTCAGGTGAATAATCTCGGTGGTTATCTTCCTGGGAGGATTGTGTTTTTCTTGGTATGTCATAGAAGTTATCCTCATCATTTTCCTTTTTGTAGCAAATAAATGTTTTTTTTTTCCTTTCTAATTTTAACTTGGGTAAATTCTGTCTAAATTACTTTAAAATGATTTTCAGGTGAATACGCATTTGACACCACGTCCGATTTTGCTTACGAGGCATGGTGAAAGTCGTGATAATGTCAGAGGAAGAATAGGTGGTGACACGGTTTTGAGGTTTGTTTTTTTATAATTATAAAACACAAGGATTTTTCGTAAAATATTATATTTGACATTTTATGTAATAAATATATTTGACTTGTTTAATAGTGAGAAAGGTGAGGTTTATGCTAAGAAACTTTCCAACTTTGTGGAAAAGCGACTCAAAAACGAACGCGCTGCTTCTGTAAGAAATAAATAGCAACATACTTTTATTATAGCATATGAAAAATAAATTACAAATGATATATATAATATTTAGATTTTTCAAAGTAAATAGTATGTGGTTTTGGTGTTTAGATATGGACAAGCACATTGCAAAGAACAATTTTGACAGCAAATCAAATTGGGGGGTTCCCAAAGGTTAGTGTGAATGTGAAATTAAGTGTTTTTTTTTGTTGCTTTTTATAGTTTATGAAATAATAATATGTTTATTTTTGTTGTTTTGTAGATACAATGGCGTGCACTTGATGAGATAAATGCGGGTGTATGCGATGGAATGACATATGAAGAAATAAAAAAGAACATGCCCGATGAATACGAGTATGTTTTATTTTATTCATCTAAATATTTCTTTATATTCTTGAATCTTGATTGTTTTTCATTTTTTTTTTAATTTGTGTATTGAAGATCACGCAAGAAGGATAAATTGAGGTATCGATACCCTCGTGGCGAGTCTTATTTGGATGTAATACAAAGGTGTGCAATTCCCTACCTTTATTAATATTCGAGTTTTTTTTTTCAATTATTTTATTATTTTTTATAATTATAAATGGATTATTCCAGGTTGGAGCCCGTGATCATCGAGCTTGAACGCCAACGGGCTCCCGTTGTGGTCGTATCTCACCAGGTCAAGCTTCCTACACCTTTTTTTTCTTTGGTTCATGGATTCCGACGGAATTGGAATCTGAGATTCCATTCCATAGCATTTTGCTTGCCAAATAGATGGAATTCATTTCCGTTGGAATCATTCAGATGTCCTCATTCCTAAGTTTGGGTAGAAGGAATTACATTCCATATACCCCCATTCATATGTTGGTGTTTAATGTTTACATACAAAAATGAATCTAAATTTTTTATTTATATATAAACCAAGCAAATAAATGAAATTGGATTCCATTCTATTTTTTACAGGCTGTTTTGAGAGCTTTATATGCATATTTTGCTGATAGACCATTGAAAGAAATTCCACACATTGAGGTAACCACACACACACACACACACGTACAAATTACAAACCCTAACTTGGATTTATATGTTTTTTCTTTCAGATGCCATTGCATACAATAATCGAGATACAAATGGGAGTCACTGGTGTTCAAGAGAAACGATACAAGCTCATGGATTGATCCATTTTACAACATTAATGTTTTCTTGTAACTTGCTAACACTTAAACTACACAATTCATTCAACTTTTATAACTCCCCAAACATCATTACACACAACATTCAATAATATCATCATCAATGAAAGATACTCTTTTTTACCATACCATACCCCTTACATGTTATCATTCATATATATCTAGTTTCTCCTAACAAGACACAAAATGTCTCTGATACATATAGTTTTTGTATATAACTAGAATCGATTTAGGCATCAAAGTTAAGCTGTTAAGCCCAAAGGGCAAGAATAGACATGAAAGTGGAGCCAAGAACCAGGGCTAAAAAAGACGCCTTTTTTAACCATGTTTCAGAGCTCATTAGCTTATTATGAAAGAAATCAAGAGCAATGAGGTCCACTAGACCCATGTATATCAAAATCCCTGAAGACAATGAACCCAAAAGTCCTTCAAGAATTAATGCATTTGGGTTGCTATCATCATACCCTGTAATTGAGAACAGAATCATACCCAACATGATCCCCATTGGTGTTGTCACTGAAAACATCAAACACATGTATGCAGTTGTCCCAATTTTGAATCCCGCCTATACCAATCAAATAAAAAAAAAATGTTACATGACGACCGTGTGTTGCTACAATTAACTGTATCTGTATATCAAACAAGGACTGAAACAGTTTTGGACCTCAGAAATCAATCCAGATGGACGGCTAAGATTAAAACAATTCAATCAACTAAATAATCGGTGGCGGTGGATGGTGGTTTACCTGAGCGATGCAACCGCCGAGGCCCATCCCTTCGAAGATCTGATGGAACGCCAACGCCGCCACCAACGGCTTAATCGTGCACTGGTTCTGTGACATCCCCATCGTTACTCCGATAATCACCGAATGGAAGATAATCCCTATTTCCAGTACTTGCGATACCATTCTCTGTTTCATCTTCACCATCTCCTCCTCATCCTTCAACCGCCGTCTCTCCTCCCCCGCTTCCACAACCTCTATCTCCACCACCGATTTTCTCACGTCCTCGCTGTCTCCTATCCGTGTGTAAGCGGTAACCTCCTTGCTTCCATGTACGTGTCCGTGACTGTATCCATCAACGTGCGAAGTCGCCGTTAAATCCACTAACAGCGCCGTCAATACTCCGATCAATGTAATCAGACCGGAGAACGGGAAATCCTTCCATGGATGATGCGATGATACCTGACAATCCGCAAGTGCGTCGTACGCATCCGGAAGCACGTGAACAAGTGAGGTAGATAAAATGACTCCCGCCGCGAAACATTTAATGATCAAAATTGCTTTATCGTATAGAGGCTTGCCGTGAAACACACGAGCAAGCATCACCGGCGCCGATATTCCGACGACGCTTGTGAAAAATATAACGAACATTGAGATCAGCTTGAGCGTCGCCGCCGCATGGCCGTCGCGACATGCAAGTGTTCTGGCGGAGTCTACGGCGCACAAAGTCATGATGATTGTTGATGAAATTGTGTGTGGGGGTATTGAAGATGGAACTTTCACAGTCAATTTGGATTCTAAGTCATGATTCCATTAACGATTTTTTGGTAGAAATTATGGCCAAGCTTTATTGGTTTAATGTGTTGGAAAAATGTTTGAGCAACAGACAATTACAAAACAGTGTAGTCTTACACTGAATTCCACCAGTTTTTTTGATATTCCACAATGAGTCCTTTCTCTTTTCTTAATTATACTTCACTACCTTGTACTTTTGGAAAAAGTCTCCAATATAATCTTTAAGCACGAAAAAGACTATGTGAAACTGTGAGAACTAGAAACAATATGGACATTAACCAATTTTAAACTTTCATAACTTCCAAACCCGATAGAGTGATACATCTTATAAACAAACCAATAACAAATGATTTATGCGTAGAATGTCATATCCAAAATCATTTTTTCAAATACTTGAATATGATATTATTTAGAATCTTTAATAACTTTTGACTATTAGATAAATCACATGAAATTAATGATTTATATACAAGCGTAAGGACAAGGATATTAAATTTGTTTTATGTATAAATTTTACGTATTTCATATAATTGGTGGTATGATTGGTCATTACAAAGACCCTTAGGGATTGTTATTGTAAGCTTTGCAATTAATAAAGGTGGGGTTGCAGTGCCTGATGACTAGCTCTTTTCACTGGTCCGTTTTTTAGCTTCTCTTTTTCCCTTTACGTACTTTATATTATTTAATGTTTTTTTATAAAAATAACACACCTAAAAAAAAAAAAAATCATATTTTCAGTTTTTGTTTTTTTTATATATTTTCAGTTATTTTTTTTATAAATATTATTTTTTATTTTTTGTATATTTATGTATAAGTTAAATTTATCAAAAATAAAAGATCTAATTATGGTATATATTAAATTTGATTAAGTACATACTTTATGTAATTTAGATTTAGATGTGTAATATAATTATATGTTCCATATATTCGTGATTTGTCCTCTTTAATTATTAAACTTACTTTTTATTTTTATTTTTATTTGGTGTTACTTGAAAATATGATATTTTCCTAAAATGATTATGATTTGTTTATAAAGTATGAATCATTGTTCTTTACCGAGAAATTAATAAAAAATATTTGAGTAAAAAAGAGTTTGTATGAACAAATAATATTCTTAAATAAATAGTAAACGGTTAGTTAATATATGTTAAATGGATTTGAATGAAATGTTTTAGAAGTCAATAACATCAAACTCTTTGTATTAAATATACTCCAAACAAACAACATTACGTACCATTTGTTTATAAAAACTCACAACGGCTTTATCAAATGAAAATACGGCTTTACCAAACAAATTAACAACAAAAATACAATATTATACCACACTAACTTAAAAGCAACACTTAAGATTTACTGTAGTGCATGAATGTCATTGGTTTTAATAATTATAAACCATTTCTATAAGTAAAATTATTGTACTCTCTAAACTTTAAAGCATAAAACCCCACACCCAATATCGCCTTCTTGGTGCACATGCACTTAGACATGTGACGTGTATGAATCCCATTTTCTTAATTTTCAAAAGCTAAAATCTTAAAGCAAAAGATATATCAAGACATTAGTGGTCGAACAGGAAGCTCAAATCTAGAAGTATATATACTTACGGAAAGATGATGTTTTATTGATCGTCTTTAAATATTGTATAATTTACATAATAAGATATCATTTATTGATATTTTATGATGCCGATCGTAAAATATTTAAATGAAAACAAAACACCTTTTGTTGTACGTACATCTTTCGTTACCCACACACGTAACACACATGCAATGCAAGACAATAACAGTATAACACACATGTAGTGATGTACACATGGCACATGCATGTACACTGGCAAACGCACACAAACAACACACATACGAGGATAGCGTTTTTTTAGAATTATGTTTAGATAGCTTAATTAATTTCCAATTAGCTTAATTAATTTCCAATTGGCTTGTAACATATTCCAATTAAGCTCATATATAATAGTACATGTCGAGGATTAATTGAATGATTTACTTACGTTACGTAGACCTGTATATGAATATGATGATTTTATGTTGAACGAGAGACTTTGCATGTATGGTTATATATTGCAGGTATTCCTTTGCGACCTTGGTGCACGAACTCTTTCATCAAGATAACGAATTCCGATCCAGCAGCTGCCTGTTGCCACCTGTGCTACAGGGCTGGCCCAAAGCATGTTCAGAATGTGCTTGTGAACAGGGTCTATCAAAATTTAGGGCCGAATATTTATTCCCGATTTTATAGTAGGTTAGGTTTTGGGGTATCATCACGAGTTGTTTATGAGTGAAAATGATGCCACATAGATTTTTTACCATTCCACAACCAATCCACTAGGTTGTGGAAATGGTGTTCACCGGTGGGCCGGTGGTGAAGAGGCAAAAAGAAGAGAGGGAAAGAGAGTGACCGATGTTGCTGCTTGCTTTTTATTGGGTGTCTTCATCCGTCTTCATTGCACTACAAATAAAATGACGTTTAGTGGCACATAAAAAGTGCCACTAAAAAACCAAAAAAGTGCCACTAAAGACCCTCTCGGCAATCAGCGACACAAAAAAAAAGTGCCACTAAAAGCGCTGCCACTAAAGGCCTTTAGTGGCACTTTTCGATTGTGTCGCTGCAGCCCTTATGGGTTTTAGTGACACTTTTTTTTATGCCACTATAGTATTTTTAGTTTTGTGGCACTATTTTTAGTGGTTTTTTTTCCCATAAAACATTTATATTCCAAAATCAGTTCTATTTTTTTTATAAATTTAAATGAAATATAAAATTATAATAAAACAATTAAAATAATAAATGCAAAACACAAAATCATTACTTAAATTAAAACTTAACTTGTCTTACAACAATATTCTCAATATTTAAAACAAAAATATCTTCCAAAAGACTCAATAATTACCCAAACATTAAACTATCAAACTAAAAACAAGTTGGGGAAGAAACACAAAATTTGACATGAAGATGAACTTTGAATAGTTGTTCCTCTTGTTTATCTAACTTACGAACAATATCCTACAGATTGATCTTTGTTCACCGGTCTATCATTATCTATTTGTTGTGCCACAAAGGAGGGGAGTTTTTGATTCAACTTGCTGCAACGATTCAATTCCTTTTTTATATTTTATTAGAATTTAACATATTTTCTATAAAAATTTCACTATATTATCTTTATGCCATTAATAATTGTAAAATTGGTGTCACAAAATTATTAATGCCACTAAAAGTAGACCATTAGTGTCATAAGATATAAAGTGCCACTATATGTTAAAACTTATAGTGGCACAAAACAAATGTGCCACTAAATATAGGCTATGGTGGCACAAAAGCAAAATGCCATTAAAACTTTGTGCCACTAAATATAATTTTATTTGTAGTGTGGAGACGCCACAACCAAGCCACCGAAGATTGGGGTGGTGGTGTTCACACGTCCTTTGGGCTGCCACATAGACTTTCACGTGTGATTTGAGGCTCCACTCCGGATAGCCTTATGTTCATTTTTTCCGCCCAAATAATTTAATGATGTCTGGTGTATCATGCGAGAAAGGAAACGATGCAAGTGGCATCGAGAATCATAAATATTTTGGGAAAAGGGAACGACGCTTAGGTTCTCGCTGATAGGGATTAACTGATTGAGATTTAGGCATTGGAAACCAATTAACAATCGGGATTGAGGCTTCGAAGTCACTCGTCGCCGGCCCTGGAAATCACTCAATCAAAAGCTAAAGCTTCAATTCGTACTTCTTTCTTCTTACCTCTTTATTCATAAACCTCAAAAAATCAGGAATCAGAATCGTGATTAAGGCTTCAAATATCTGAAGCAAATTGAAATATGGAGCGAGGTTTCGAACATCAGAATTCATGACCGGGTCTAGGTTCAAAAATCAGAAGGTATCATACTTTTTTTTATCTGATACATTTTCTGGTGTTGTTTAGAAGTAAAACCAGTTTGTTTTTCATTCTTTCTGATTCATATAATCTCGAATTTAGAAGCATTGAAGCAACAATATGTGGACTTTCAAACAAGCTTTAAGGTTTAAAAGTTCTGATTTTAGATTGTCTTGAAGAGTTGAAGTGTCAAAAATTAGAAGGTATTATACATTGTTTTTTATGTATCTGATACATTTCTACATTGTATAGAAGTACTTCAGTTTTTTTCTTTCTTATTCCTATTTTCTCGAATTTAGAAGCATTCAAGTACCATTATGACAACTTTCAATCCATCTTTGATCTTGAGGTTTAGAAGTTTCTGATGTAGTCTTGTTGAAGTGTCAAAATTAAAAGATAACTTTTTGTTTTTTGATATTTTATTGGAAGCAAATTACAGTTTTTTTATGATAATGTAATATAACTTACTGATATCATTTTTGATTTTATTACGGTTATTTAGAGGACAAAGGTGTTAAACTTTGCTACTTGAGTTTTATAATCCAGGACAAATGGAAGCAAATCAGACTTTTTCAGTATAATTATTGTGTATTATTTTGAATCAAAATTTAATTTTTGTTTACTATTTTGCAATAAAATATGAAAAATTATAATTGTTTTACTTAAATTTTTAGGTCTTATAAATTTTTAGTGCCTATTTTTGGTAAAATTGCACAGGGCCTTTGAAATCTCGGGGCTGGCCCTGCTCTGCTATCTCTACCACCATTGTTTTCTAGGTCCAACATACACAAATTTCTTCTTTAGATCGGATGTTACCTTGATTAGCATGACCAACTAATTAAGGGTCGGGTGTGTGTTGGTTATTTCTTTAATGGAAGGTCATCAATAAATAATTCCGAAAAGGGTTCCCATGTGGTCATTTGCATGGATCTTTATGTTCTCAGTTGGAGGGTTATTTGTTACTCGCAATACATGCATGTATTACATTTATATATAGATGTTTATGATCTTTACAACACAGAAAAGAAAAAGTTATAATGTTAAACTCAATTATGGATTTGATAAAAAGACAACTTGGAGAGTGTTTGATCTTTGAAAACTTCAATAAAGTCTGAGATGGTGCTGAGAGGTATGCAGGCCAGACCAAATAAGGGTGCAATTTGGGAACGGTCGCGGGCTTCATGACAGTGGCCCCAAAATTAATTTGGCTTCGCTAGGCTCGCTAAGACCATTGAAACACCGCCCCTAGCATTCGTTGGGGGGCTCGCTAACCTTGAGAGGTAGCGTAACGAGAGGAGAGAAAAGGCAAGCTTGGTTCTTCACCTTTTGACCACAAAAACTATTGGTTTTTTTCTTTCTTTCTTTCTTTTTTTAAAAAATAAAAAATAAAAAAATCAAATGCTACGACTCTCTACATTTTTTTGTGCTACACATGCTAAGCCTATGTGGCAAAAAAGAACTAAAAAATCTTACATGTTAATGTGTTAGGAGTGTTATCACTCCCTCCAGCCTTATATATTGAACTAGGCGAATGCCCGCGCGTTGCGCAGAAACACCTATATAGTTGAAGTCTTTACAAATATATGTTTTTGTTTTTAAATACAACAATAACGTTGTTGTTAAATTTGATATAATAATTCATATACTAAATTGATATAGTATATTGATTATTTCGAATTATATGATAATATATACATCTATTATAACTGCATAATCTCAATCGTTTGAATGACTTCTACCCGCGAGTTACACATGAATAAAATTAAATATAATATATGGTTTAATGTTATTTATAGTTGTTGTTATTGTTAATTAATTTTTTAAAATTTATTTGCTTAATGTTTTAATTTCTATCATTATAATTATTTAAAACATCAAACATTGTTTTTTGATTTTAAAGTTAACAATATAATCATTTATATAGAGTTGTTTTTTTAACTATTGTTATTGTAAGTTATTTTAAGCTACTTATTTGAAAACTTTTAACAATTATAAAAATATCTTTAGAAAATATTTTAGTTAAATAGATATTACAATTTAGTTTTCGCATTTATCACTACAATTTATCACTTTTAACTATTTACAAAATATTCTTTGGTTTTTTAAGTGGAACTGAAATTTATATTTAAGATGACAATGTAATATTATATTTAAATTAACAGTTTAAGTATTTTTTCCAAACTGTTCAAAAATTGTAGTTTTAAACTGATAATCGGTTATATACAACAAAATTTTAAATCTAATAAATTAAGTAATAATATGTTAAAAGTTAAAGACATAACTTTATAAGTAGAAGTAAAAATATTATTTTAAAATTGAAATTTAGTTTATTTATTATTACACTTTAGGTTTGATATTTATTTAACTTTATTAACCAACTTATAATCATTATTAGAAAGACACTACAATTTATCACTTTTAACTATTAATAAAATATTTTTTAGATTCTTTCAGTTAAACCAAAATTTATATTTAAGTTGACCATGTAATGTTATATTTAAATTAATAATTTCAATAATTTATGAAAATTGATCCAAAATTGTATCTTTAAAATGATAATGGTTTACATCCAACAATATATTAAAACTAATAAATTAAGTATAATATGTTAAAAGTTAAAAAACATAACTTTATAAGTAGAAGTAAAGATATTATTTTAATATTGAAATTTAGTTTATATATGATTACACTTTAGGTTTGATATTTATTTAACCTTATTAACCAACTTATAATTATTATTAGAAAGAAATTGAAAAGTCATGGGAGTTTCAAATGAATGTGGTGAAAGGAAAAATGCATGGAAGTTTCAAATGAATGTGGTGAAAGGAAAAATGCTTCCTTTATAATATAGTATGATATGATATGATGATTCGTCTTAGTTCAACTCTTCTTATGGAACCTTTTTTATTAGGCTTTGTATTCATTTATTAAATTTTATGGAAAATTGCAAGAAAGTCACTATATTACCATAAAATTTCGGTTTTGACACCGAGTTTTCTTTTCTCAATTATGTCACCATATTTACAATTTTGTTGCAATATCAACCAAATGACCGGTTCTCCTTGTTCTCCCGGTAACCACTTTTCCCGAATTAAAACAAAGTCAATGTATTACCACAAAATTTCAATTTTGACACCTAGTTTTTTTCTCAATTATGTCACTATATTTACAATTTTGTTGCAATATCAACCAAATGACCAGTTTGATACAAACCCTATATTTGAAACTCAATTTTGCCACATGACTTCTACATCATAATATTGTCATGTCATTTATTTGGTAACTTGCTAGATTGATGGCAACCGATCACTTGGAGCGGCATTAATAATTTTTGAATATAGTAAATGAACAACAAGCTCAACATCGTTAGTGTTGGTATACCCTGGTGACATGAACTCCAGAAGATATTAACCTGTCAAGTTCAACGACGTTGATATGGCTATACCCTGGTGACAGGAACAAAAAGTTAAACAACGTTGATGTTAGTATACCCTAACCTGGCAAGGACAATTTGGAAGACGAGGTATGTGATTTTTTATTTTGAACAACTTAATGAATAAAAACCAAAACTATCACAGAGCTAGGAAATTACACAAAGTTCAATGGGTTTTGGAGCCAAAACCCATGGCATAAAATTCTTTTGATATCTATTTGAGAACAAAAAAACAACAAATCAACAATCGAATAAAAAATAGGATCTCTTATCCGCATAGATTCTGTAAACACGACCTCATTCTTGTATTTCCATATCACCCAACATGTAGATCGAATCGTAGCATCAATCACATATTTCTTTATTTGGGAAACTTGCAACGAATCTACCCACGTAATTAAATTCATAATTCCCAATTCCCACGAAATATCCATATGTAACCAACGAGCCAAATTAGTCCAAGTATTCAAAGCAATCCGACATTCTGTAAAAACATGAGACACTGATTCCATATGCAAGTTACACAAATGACACAAAATATTAGAAATGTTGATACCTTTATATGTCAAATTATTTCGAGTCGGCAATCTATCTAACGATAAATGCCAAAAAAATATGTTGATTTTCCTAAGAATGAATTTGTTCCAAGAAGTCTCCCTTTCATTATCCGACAACATAATTATTTCAATTTGTTTTCTCATATCTCTAACATTAAAATTTCCATCATTGCTAAGATCCCAAATCCAAGAATCAACTCCATCTTTAAGTTTTACATCACAAACCAAAGAATTTAACACATTTAATTGATCGGTTTCCATACCCCTTTGAATGTTTCTACACCCATCCCGTATCCATTGATTATCTAACCAACGATCTTTTAGCAAGCAAGATTTATTATTCTCGAGGGAAAAAATAGTTGGAAACCGGGTACTTAAAGGAACATTACCAATCCAAAGATCTTCCTAAAAAATAACATCTTCTCCACTAACTACTTTTCTACGTAAGGAATAAATCGGGACAATACCTTTTTCACTCATTTTAAACCAAGCCATCATGATCTTTGGCCATATACCTTGACCTTGAGGTTTTACCCCTCCCACTATGTATGCATTCTTCCCACGACAAGCTTTAACAACATGAATCCATAAAGCCTCTTTTTCACACATAAACCTACACCACCATTTTTGAAGGAGCGCATGATTGAAGGCTTCAAGACTTCCAATTCCAATGCCACCTTTTTCTTTTGAAGCAATTGTCAGATCCCAACTTACCCAATGGATCTTCCTAGAATTATCACCACCACCCCAGAAAATTTTTGCACGCAAAGCCTCTAACTTTCTTTTAACCTGTAAAGGCATAAAAAAGTGACATTAATATATTCCAAGAGAACCAAGAACAGACAATAATAACATTAATCTTCCTCCAATAGAGAGCATGTTTGCTTTCCATTTAGAAAGTCTCTTCTCGAATCTATCAACAATAACTTGCCAACCTTGAATTCGTGTCATATTCTTACCCACTGGGATTCCCAAATATAAGAAATGAAATTTATCCTCCACACACCCAGTCAAGTTCGCCACCTGATTTACTTCATTGAAATCCACCCATACACCATATAAATTCGACTTTTGTAGATTCATTTTCAAACACGAAACCATGTAGAAACAATTTAGAATCGACACAATATTTTCCATATTCTCCACATTCCAATCACCCATCATCAAGACATCATCTGCATAAAATAAATGAGATCCTTTGTTATTGAGAAAGTTTGCTTTGAGTTTGTTCCATGCATCTTGAGCAGTGGTATCGCTTTCTATAATTCGGACCATGACTTCATCGGACAAAGTGTTGTATATCCATTGCAAAACAAGTGCATCAATCTCCACCCATTGATGATAGGTGGGACCAGTTTCCTTTCGAGCTGGAATATCATCAATATGATCGACTGCCTTGTAAGCTTTGGCATGAAGACGGAACAATTTTTTCCACAAAGAGTACGTAACATTGGTGCCATCTAAGGTTTATATCTTGGTTTGAATGTTTGTTACAGTTTATGCCGGATGTAGGGTCGTGGCCTTCACTTCGCTTGAATGTAACGCCTAGTTCCCGGTATGAATTTATCTTTGCAATTGTTATATTTCCTTGGAGATATCGGCGAGTTGGAAGCCTCAACTCGTCGAGTAGAAGTTGTCTTGACCGCGGGGTTTCATGAGGCAACTCTACGAGTTGAGGTGCCTCAACTCGACGAGTTGGCCGCTCAGGAGGAAACCCTAATTTTAGGGTTGTGCACCCTATTTAAACACCTTAAGTCCCATGTGTTGGCCTCATTTCCAGCCTCCATAGCCCCTAACCCTAATCTCGAAACCCTAAAGCCTTTTTGAGTTTTATGAGCTCTTTGTGAGTGTGTTTTGGTGTGTTTGAAGCTCTTGGAAGAAAGAGAAGCTTGGTGCAAGGTGGTGATTCAAGTAGGAGCCTTCAGATCTTGATTCTTTGCACCATTTCCAGCATATTTCGGGTATAAAGTTCTATCCTTGCTTAATATTTGATTAGATCTCTTTTTGGGTTAGTTTAGATGCTTTTAGCCATGTGTTAGGTGGTTGGTGGGGTTGAAGGTCGTCCCGAGTGCTATTCTTCCAGATCTATGGTCCTCATGATCTCTTTTGGCATAAAGGTGCCAACTTTATGGTCTTAAGGGCTCCATGCATTCATTAAGTCCATCTTATGGCTTCTTTTGAGCATTTGAGCTTCTTCTAAGTGTACTTGAAGGTAAAGTTGGAAAATTTACATGGTATTTCAGCTATTAGGGCCATATTGTAACACCCATAAAATTTGAGCCAAATTAAAACATTTTAATTCATTCAAAAACCATTAAGTTCATACATCTCGTTTTCAAAATAGTTTAAACATCAGAGTATCCCCCAGAACCATATCACATAAATCATAAAACATGAGGAGCGGTACGATCACGCCTTCGCCTTGCCACGATCTCCTGGAGTACCTGAAACAATACACTGAACTGTAAGCCTGAAAGCTTAGTGAGTTACCCCCAAAATACCAACCACACATAAACATACTCATAACATATCACAAATAGAATAGCCATGCACAACGGGTCTACTGTGTGACTGGTCCGCCCGCACCGGGCCTTCAGTCCACCTGGTCCACCCTCCGAATCTAGCCATGTACATCGAGTCTACAGTGTGATTGGTCTGCCCGCACCGGGCCTTCAATCCACCTGGTCCACTCTCTGAGTCTACAATATGACTGGTCCGCCCACACCGGGCCTTCAGTCGGCCTGGTCCACTCTCCGAGCCTCGGCACGTCTGGTCCGCCCTCTTGGGGCCTTCAGCCTATCCGAACCGCTCGCTGGGCCTTCGGAATATCCGGTCCGCCCTGGGTATGTTGGCCTACAGCACAAAGCAGGACCCGCCTCAACCCAACCCCCGTCAAACAACCATGTGCACATAAACAATTAATTGCATAACAAATCCTTAACCAGACAAACAGTCTAACAGATCACATAGCATATCAACATCCTAACCAGGATTCTGACCTAACCGGTCACTAGCATAACATTACCCTATATACCGGGTACCGAACTTAACCAGGTCACTAACATAACACCATCCTAAATACCAGGATGCAGATCTAGCAAAGCAATAACATAACAAACAATACCCAGATTTCCATCCGATAAAGGGCCGGCCTTGGTGCCGTAGACCCTGTCGATATAGTGAGGATAACTCACCTGCAATTGCCGACTGAAGAGATAAGACCAAGCTGCTCCGACCACCGACACGAACTCCACCACAGAACACTACCAAAGAACCAATACCAAAATTACCAAAATACCCTTGGAAGTCAAACTGGTCAACTCTTGGTCAAAGTCAAAGTCCTCAGTCAAAGTCAACCTTCCTGGTTGACTCTACTCGCCGAGTCAACCCGTCGACTTGTCGAGTCCTCATACTCAGAAAACTCTTAGAACACGACTCAACTCGCCGAGTCACCCCAAGACTCGTCGAGTCCAACGATCTCCGAGTCCTATCCTGTCCAACTCACTGAGTCACCCCTCGACTCACTGATCTGCGTCTTAACCAGAAGAGGTTAGGGGTTCTGCGACCTGACTCGCCGACTCCAAGAACAGACTCGCCGAGTCCAAGGCAATCTTCAACAGACTCGCCGAGTTGTTCTTCCAACTCGCCGAGTCCATGCACATGTTCATACAACTCGTCGAGTACACCCATGTGACTCGCCGAGTCTCTTTAGTTCTCAATCCATACAGAGGTTTTTCGAGCCATGCAGGGGCTCCAATCCATAGATCCACTCTTCTACAGACTAACCCTCACATAAAGTTGCAAACTTTACGTGAAACCAAGGAGATATAAGCCCAAAACACTCTAGGGCTAGGGTTTATGACAAAGGGGCTTCACCAATAACTCTTAGACAGGAGCTTTATGGCATTAAGAACCATCACAAGGTTAGATCTGGAGTAGCAACCTCAGATCTAAACTCCAAACCCGAAATAGGTCTCAAACAAGCTAAGGAACTCCAAATCAACCACCAAAGATGAACCCAAAAAGGAAATAGCTTAAGATAATGGCTCCTTACCTATGAGATGTGCCCAAACTGATGTAGATCCCAGATCTACACAAGCCCCTTGATGCTAGCCTCTAATTTCTCAAGCTCCTTCCACCAAATTCCTCTTCCAAGCTCCAATCTCCTCAACAATGAAGTCTCACACGAAATTAGGGTTTTCTGGAACTCTCTGGGGGATTAGGAGGCTGGGAGAAGGACATAAAGTCCTTTAAATAGGGTGCAACCCTCGGGATTAGGGTTTTCTCATTCCAGCACCAACTCGTCGAGTCCAAGCCGCCGACTCGGCGAGTTGGCCACTTAACCCGCGATCAATCCCGCTCCGACTCGACGAGTAGCTTCCTTTATTTACACTTATCACCCTCCAACTTCTTGCTTCCGAACTTGGGATGTTACACATATCTACAGTTTAGGGTTATGCCTTTGGTGATTTAGTGCTTAATGATTAAGTCCTTACCCTTTTAAGCCTAGGGTTTGGGTTTTGAACCCATTTTGGTGGTTCTTAGGGGTAAAGTTGGAAACTTTACCCTTCTTGAGGCTATTTTAGTTAAGATCTAAGTCATGAAGCTCTTAGTTTCGTTAAGTACAACTTAATGGATTAAGATGTTGAATTTCTGCTGAACTCGATGAGTTTATGGAGGAACTCGGCGAGTTGGATCGATTTCTCCCGACTTTACAGACTGATAGATAAACTAAGCGAGTTGAGTCAACTCGGAATGTTGACTTTGACTTTGACTTTAGTCTTTGACCAAGTTTACCTATAAGGGGCTTCTGGGCATTTTGTGCTGAACTTAAGGAAATCTTTTATGTTTAGGGGTTGAGTTGAGTCGATATTCGGAGTCGGGATCCGTTCAGCTACCTTCTGTATTCGAGGTGAGTTTCCTTACCGGGTTTAGCGGGTTGAAGGCACCAAATCCAGCCCATATTTATATTGTTAGTATGCTAGTTGTCTTTGTGACTCTTGTATGTGCTTGCGTTTATATGACTACCGGGCTAAGGCCCAATGCTGGGCGGGCCCTGATGGATATCTGTATGCTATGTATCTTTGTCATTATTGCATGTGTATTTATTTATTTTGATATATGTTATTGTATGTTGGTCGGGGCCCGTTTTAGCGAGCTCAGCTCGATGCCGGGCGGGGCCCGATGCCGAACGAGGTCTGAAGCCGGGAGGGGCCCGATGACGGCGGGGCCCACTATATGTTTATTGTATGTTTGCTATGTGGTATTTTGGGGGAACTCACTAAGATTTGTGCTTACAATTTTTAGTTTATGTTTCAGGTACTTCTGGTTCTAAGGGGAAGAGCTCAGGATGACTGCATCGCACACACCATTGGGATTCCGCACATGATGTTTTACTCTGATTTTATGATAATCGATACATTGGTTTTTGTTTGAGATGATTGGATGATATTGGAATTACTATTTTATCTATTATTAAAAACAAAATTTTTGGGACCATATTTTTGGATGTTACATTGAACTAGCATCGTCGTTGCCCATGGAGACGAATTCTTGAAGGAGAAAGAAGAGGAGAAGATTGAAGGCATGTGAAGATGTCTAGATAACGCCGTAGCTATAGATTAAAGGGCAGTTGCCAGTTATATGGTTATGACTGTGATACCATAACAATAAATATAGAATCTTGAATTGATGATTTCTATTGATAAACAATGCCCTATATATAGGGATAGATACAAATGGATACACCCACATATTGAGGGGATAAAACATGAAATGATACAATGAAATATGTATCCTAATATTTGTATCCTATTATATGTATCATAATACATGTATCCTAATATATGATCGGCTAATAGGTGATAGGCTGAAGGGAGTCGTCGTAGTAAAGGGCTTGGTATGCCACCGTTGCCATGACGCATACCGCCCCGGGTCCATGGCTTTAGCTAAGATCGGTATGTTAATGACACAGTTAGTTCTCTCTCTCTCTCTCTCTCTCTCTCTCTATCTCTATCTTTATCTACATTGCCCATGATACGAAGTAGAGGCCGACACCACCATCCTATGTGAAGTTGAAGTGGAGCTCGACAAGGGCTCTCCCACTCCTTCCAGCTAGTGGCGTAGGGAGTACCAGGGATGCTCGGTTCTTAGCCCCCCTAATCCTCTATCCTCATATGTTTTAATAGGGATAATTTCGTATATGACCTTGCTAAATATTTAAATATCGTATTTACCCCACCTAAACTCTAAATATCGTATTTGCCCTTCTTAATGTTTTTTAATAATATATATACCCAAATCTATTTTTTTGATAATTTTTATTGATTTATAATTTTTTTCATAGTTTTTAATCATTATAACTAAAAAACGTTGTAAATGGACAAAAATGCCCTCACTTCTAATTTCCAATACAACACATGTTCACAGTAAACTTACGGTTGCTGCTTCCCTATCTCACGTTTTTGCCCCTGTTGATCATTCCTTCCAATCGCAGCCTCCATATTCGACTCTGTTTTCGCATACATGCGCATCACGCTAGCATTAGGTAATCGATTGAACCCTATTCCTATTTTCTATCTCTCCAGTTTCATTGTTTTTGATTTCGTTGTTGTTGATCATGCTAGCTGCAATATTTTCAATGCATGAAGGTATGAATGAAGAAGATTCACTATCTGAAGATGTTTAGAATATTGGGTGTTCACATGTCTGTAAAGTATTTGTACTACTTACTTCTCCTTCAAATATCTGTAAAATAATTGTACTCGTTATTTCTCCATTGCAAGGATTTTTTGGTATGTAGTTCGTCTTGAAATTATCATTTGTGTATCGACATTTTGGGTGTTCACAATTATGATGGCATCAGGTAACGAACGCGTGTTTGTGTTGATTTTCTTTGATTCCACAACTGAGGGAAATTCCGGTATTTGTATATGAAATGGGCTAGTCATGGGTTCATTTGTTGCTTCCAAAAAACCCATGTTATTCTATTCCATCAAGGAATGGAACAACAAGATTGAAAATTGAAAATGAGTATTAAAGAAAGAAAATAAAATGAAAAACTGAATGCAAAGAGAAAATGTAACATCCCGAGTCCCAGGTATATTATTTAATTAATTTCATTCATTTTGTCAGAGCAACTCGACGAGTTGGATGCCCCAACTCGCCGAGTAGAGGAGTTAATTGGCCGCGTGACTTTAGAGTCTACTCGACGAGTCGGAGGACCCCGACTCGACGAGTAGGAGCTGTATGAGGAAACCCTAATTTTCCGGGTTTGTGTCCTATTTAAAGGACCTTAAGCCCTCATTTCCTCCACCCTTGTCACCCTACTACTCTGTGAGAAACCCTAATCGAGCTTTATCCTTGTGTGAGGGAAAGAGAGGATAATTTTGTAGGTTTTAGTGCATTCTTGGATGAGAGTGGAAGAGCAAGAGACCTTGGACGAGAAAGAGCTTCTGGATCTGGTGTTCACTAATTCTTAGCTACTGTTTGAAGGTAAAAAGTCACTATCTTGCTCATTGTTTAGTTAGATCTCGTTTTAGGGAGTTTAGGGCCTTTTCCCCCATCCTTCTTTGAGATCTAGAGTGTTATGAGCTTATCATGGAGTTGAGACTCCAGATCTGTACATATTGAGGTCCCATGAGCCCAAAGATCCAAGCTTTATCAAGCTTTGGACAAGTTTCCATGCATGAGACCTCTTATGGAGCTTGTTTTGGCATTTTGAGCCATAGATGACATGCATGAACATAAAGCTTGCAGCTTTACGTGACAAGTGATCCTTGGAAGGCTAGATCCAAAGTATGTGACACCATTTCTGCCCAAAATCGTCTGAATGAGAAAAAGGACTGAAGGGACTCGACGAGTCGGTAAGCGGACTCGACGAGTCGGTTAGGGTTTTCCCCGACGAGTATGGACACGTATGACTCGGCGAGTTGATGACACATCTCGATAAGTTAAGATGAACATTCACGAGACTTTTGAGGAAACAAGGGGACTCGACGAGTCACATAGATGCACTCGACGAGTTGGGTTAACAGGGACTGTTAACTCGAGTGTTAACTTCTGTTGACTTTTAGGGTTGGTCAAGACTTGGATTATGGAGACCATGGAGGGGTAAAATGGTCTTTTACCCATTCCAGGGGCTAGAGTAAGGAGTTAGCTTAATTCATTTAGAGTTGTGGTTATAAGTGTTAATTAGAGATGATTATGACATGTAGGCGGGGATTAGACCGTTCGAGGGGTACGAGGTTTACTTGCTTACTTACGAGGTGAGTCTTCTCACTATACTTACCATGAGTGGTAACTTTGTGTGACCGGAGGGTCTTGTATGCTATTATTGAGTATTGTGATATCCTGCATTATGTCTTTGTGATTTATGTTGTATTTTGAGCTTCATTGAGTTAGGACCGGAGGGTCCAACCCGAGTTGTGGGACCGAAGGGTCTCCACTGAGACACATTGACCGAAGGGTCATTATCGAGATATATACACGAGAGGTTAATGAGATATGTGTGGTATTTTGGGGAACTCACTAAGCTTCGTGCTTACCGTGTTATGTGATATGTGTTTCAGGTACTTCTCAGGATTGCAAGAAGGCGCCGGCTTGATTGTACACACGAGATGGAGTTATGTTTGAGG
Source organism: Lactuca virosa (assembly GCF_052849685.1). Taxonomy (NCBI): domain Eukaryota; kingdom Viridiplantae; phylum Streptophyta; class Magnoliopsida; order Asterales; family Asteraceae; genus Lactuca; species Lactuca virosa. Next base: position 432,365,988 of record NC_136430.1, read on the forward strand.
ATCATGGATTTTTATTCAAACAATTATGGATTTGTGTTTTTATTAAATTGACACTTTGGGTTTTGTGAAACGTGTTATGAGAATTATGTGGTTTTAAAAAAAATGAAAAATTTGTTTGAAAATTTACGGTGTTACAGAAAACTTAACTGAATGAAACTCGATCTCCAAGCTCTGCTATTGTTTTTTGCTGGTATCATGTGTCTTGAGTAGGCTCTTAGTTGAAATCATAAGAAGGGGATAATCCATTTCAAGTTTCTTATCTGTCAATCGATCATCACAGCAGCCAAAAGAGATTCATGTGATGCGTGACGAGTCTGTGCGACACCGGGGGAAGCATTGATCAGAAGCAGTGATCGGAAGTATTAGGAAGCAGGCTCGATCGTGATTTTGTGATGGGGGCAAACGTGATCTAAGGAAGTAAGTACCAAGGGCAATCTTGTCCATTCAAAAAGTTTTTTGAATTATAATGATTTAAGATTATGAAAATGAATTATAAATTAATAAAAATTATCAAAAAATAGATTAGGGTATATATGATATTAAAAAACATTAAGAAGGGCAAATATGATATTTGAAGTTTAGACTGGGCATATACGATATTTAGATGTTTAGCAACGGGATATACGAAATTCTCCATTTTTAATAAGCGCACAATAGTTGACTAAATCATTTGAGAGCAAAGCTCGTGAATTAGAGTTTTTATTTTGTATAGTCAAATTTACTTAATTAGTCTTTGGGATTAATGCAGAAAAATCCCATTATTTTGGGAAAATTTTTAATAAAGTCCTAATTTTTTTTAACAGAAAAGTCCCGATTATTTAACATTTTCCCCAAATTAACGAAAAAGTCCTTTTTTTTATATTTGAACAACAAATGACAGATTATGTGATTTTCTCAAAATAAGACTTTTCTGTTAAATTTTTTTTATGACTTTATAAAAAAATTTCCTAAAATAGTATGACTTTTCTGCATAAAACCCATTAGTCTTTTTATATTTTCTCTATAACTTCCAAGACATACTTTCCACTACCACAATACAGATACATAATTCACATAATATATTATTTGGGTTTAGGTCATTTTTGGTCACTTAACTTTTGGTTTTGTGCTCATTTGGTCACTAACTATTTTTAAGTTTTAAAAGGTCATCAAACTTTTGACTTTGTGCTCATTTAGTCGCTTAACTTTTGGTTTGGTCATAGATTATACTTTGTGCTCATTTAATCACTTAGCTATATACTTTCAGGATTTTCCTGTTAAGACATTGTATTCTAATAATCTAACCAATCATAGATTATACTTTGTGTTATAGCATTACATTTTCAACATCTAATACATTGTTGTTTTGAAAATCTAACCAATTCTAGTATTATACCACAGTTATAATACTAGGCCGTTAAACTATTCAGATTGGTACTTATATATATATATATATATATATATATATATATATATATATATATATATATATATATATATATAGAGAGAGAGAGAGAGAGAGAGAGAGAGAGACATTCTACTCTGAAAAACTAAGCTTGCTTATCTTTTTTACAAATTATATTATTATACTTTCAGTTTTTTTTCTTATCAAGACATTGTACTTTTTATTTTTATGCTTGTACTTTCAAAAGTTAAACCAATTTTAGCAACCTTTTTCAAAATCAAGACATTGCACTTGTGGCATTGACTAAGCTTTTCAATGATGATTGTGCTAAAATTATAGAGTTATCTTGCTTACCAATTATAGAGTTATACTTCCATTTTTTCTCATGTAGACATTGCATTTTTTTAATTTTTTTTTATTGCTATTAAGACATTGTACTTTTAAACTCTAAGCAATAATAACATTATATTTCGGTTTTAACATTATAAATTCATCGTCAGACCTACTGAGACAACATTTCTTATTTGTTTTATTATTAATACATTGCATTTTGAAATTTTAAGCTTGTTTATTTTGGTTAGTAGTTATAGAATTATACTTTTTTTTCTTATTATGACACTGTACTTTGATAATCTTATCATATTTAGCATTATAATTTAAGTAATAGCTTTATACTTTCATTTATTTTCTTCTTACTAAGACATTGTAGTTGGAAACCGATTTTACCAATTATATTACTATTATTATACTTTCAGTTTCTTTCTATCAATACATTGTACTTTAATTTTTTATGTTTGTACTTTCAGAAGTAAAACCAATTTTAGTAACCTTTTTCAAAATCAAGACATGTACTTTGAAAATGTAACTAATTTTAGCAATTACACTTTTAGTTATAACATTATATTTTGATATCTTTTTTTTTACCTATTTTGTGGCATCTATTAAGCTTTTCAGTGATGATTGAGTGGGCTTGATATTTGAAATATTAATTTGGATTGTGTATTTGAAATATTAATTTCAAAAAAGTTTTTAATTGGGACTGTAATTTTGAATATGGGTTGATTATTGAAACATTGATTTCAAAAGAGTGGGTCATGGTCTCATGGATACGTACCTTTTCTTTTGTCCATAAGTTGTGGGCTTCGTAACCTTCTTTTTTAAGTTGAAAAAATTAATCGCATTAAAAAATTTTGTACGTCTCATGCACTTTTGTACTCCATAAACATCTTGGTCAAATCTTTAATTTTCTATGCATCATGATATATTAAGCAAAAGCTACCATAGCTAGGTATATATACATCATCACATCTTCAAAACTTTTAAATAACAGCAAAGCAGGTCCCTCTAACATGGGAAATAACATTTAACCCCCTAAAAGACTTTCTTGTACCTATTTGATTACATACAAAACTTTGCAAAAAACCACCAATTTCTAAAATTTATATATATATTTTTAACTAAAACAATTGGGATCACTATTGTATTCATAGAAAACCAAATCATCAACTCACAAAGCTATCATGGGCCTTGATTAGCTTAAAAACGTTGATTTGTGAGTCACGTCATCTTGTAATGGGCTTAGTTATGAAAAAAAAAAAGAAAAAAACTTAAGTTAGGGCAAACACATTATATTTTTGGGAACCAAATGTGAGCTAAAAAAGTGAAGTGGGTCATCAAGTGACCAAGACAATTGACTTGTACAGTTTTGTCCTAAAGTATGAGCCATGAGGTGATATTTTGTTAAGATTTGATTTTGATTAAGACAAAACTTAATGATAAGAGTGAAGTCCAGCATAACTGCATAGGTACAATGCATGCAAAGGGACAAAACATTAGGTTTCTCACAAATGATAGCCGAAGTCATTGACAAGATGATTATTCCACAAATATGGTTTGTCTTCACCGAAAGTCTAATTTGACCACATGTAATGGTCGATCTTTTCTTGGCTAAGGATAAGTTACGTATTTCATTTCATTACAATTATGATCATGTTTGTGGCAATGCGTTCTATTATTGTTAGCCATCTTATCTAAGACAAATTAAGTTAGATTATATTTCTCCACCTTTGCATATTTAATAATCAAAATACTATATTCGAGTTGCAAGGAAATAGAATGTTGTTTTCAACTTAATTTTCATGTTATAGGTACAGAAGAGGGCGAAGAAAGTAGCGCTAGATTCAATGGATATGCTTAGAGGTGGTAAATTTCACCAATTTGTCAAATAATGTGTTAGTTTGGTTTATAAGCTATGGACATGATGTGTCAAAAGATTGTACATGACACGAGTTTTTAATTTATAAAGATTTGACTGTCGTTTTAATTGTCATCATCTTCAACTTGGAACCTTTTAGACTGGTGATAAGTTTTACCAATGCACGAATTGTTTCATGCTTTTGTTTATTGTATGACAAACTCTAGATACTTATTTTTGTTGCATGGTCAGCTTGAGGAACATTTATTATTTTTTAGATATGTTTCTCTCTTTTTTAGCTATAAATATTTTCTCTTTTCCTTCCTTTGTAGCTATCCTCATTCCCCACATCCCTCCCTTGCACATCTCTTCTCAAATTGTGTGTTACTGATAACCACCTTTGCTCAAGGATGCAATTTTATTGTTGAAATCTGAGATTGAATTGATGGATGTTTGAATGTGAGTTTAAATCGATTGTGATGCAGTTAAAGTTGGTTTTAGATTTGTTACTTGATGGAAACGATGGTGAATGGTGGAGATGGGTGGTGATGTTTGTGATAGGTTTTATACAAACAATCCTATGTGTGCATGCAACCCTAATTGGATCTATGTTTTCACTATAAGACATACAACTATATGAACACAAAATAAACCCTAGCATGCTTCTATAATTTTCGAAAATCATATAGAAGTGTAGAAGACATACCTTTGTTGTTATATTGCAATAACAACTAGTTTCCTTGATCTCTTGAACTCTTGAAAGCAAGCACCACAATTGTAGTGCCTCTAATGGCTCACAAACACCTTGAAGCAAGAAGGCAATTAAGAGAGAGAGGGGAAGGATGCTAATTTCGGCCCTAGGGTTTCCCTTGGAATCAAGTGGCCTAAAATTGAAGCATAGGGCATCTATTTATACTGTAGGGTGCTAGGGTTTCAGTCTAAACCCTAATGGATAGCTTAGCCACCAAGCAGCCCAAGGAACCTTCTGGAATGAGGCCCTTGGACGAAAATATGATGATCCCTCATCATAATTTCGTTCCCCCTTAGTCCATAAGGTTTCTCAGCCCAAAACTCAACTATCACACATTTGACAGTTTATACCCCTTTATTTAATTAATCTCTTTTAGTCACCAAATTAATTCCTAATTAATTTACGACTAATACTAATTAAATAAATATGATTTCTCCTTTAATATATTATTCTTATAATATATTAATAAACCATAATATCTTCTCTCTCATATCAAATTACCTTGTCAAGTTGCTTTGGTGAAGGCAACCCAAAAGGACCATGCACACTCGGGTCAAGTACATACCAAATATAGTTACGGACTTAGACACTAATCCAACAGTCTCCCACTTGGATAAGTCTAGTAACCACATCTCACATATGACTTCCGTATCCGATTAGCAATCGTAGCTTTCAATAGCCGCTGTCAACTCTGACCAATAATCTGTCCTTCAGATAAGGGATCGTATAATCCTCTGTTCTAGATATCATGCTAACAATACTTATTGTTTAGCATTTTATTTCTTGATCTCTGATTTGTTCGACATAGAACTCAGTTGAACACATCAACTTCATCCTGACCGGGCCCGGCACATAAGTCAAACCAAATCATCAAGTGGCCAAGATATCGCTTTTATTCTCATAGAATAAAAGGAACAGAAAAACGTCGACTAATATGCCTTTATCATTTACTAGTTAAACCACACACAATAATGCGTTTTATAACATCAAGTTACTGATGCGTTTTCGCATTATCAATGTATAATCAACCAGCAAACAATAACCATATCTCTAGGTTTAAAGATTATATGATATTATCATCTTGCGATCACTTGTGATAACATTCATGAAGTGATACCAGCAAGTGTGGGTCTATTCCAATGCTCAATACAAATTTCATAAGCACTCATAAACTTGCAGCAAACCTTTGCTATGTCTAAAACTTTTCAGACAATCTACAAACAAATTTATGACAATCTTCCTTCATATCTACTTCCAACATATGAACGATTGTGGACTGTTCGAATAATCTTATTATTCAGGAAGTCAAAACATGCAAAATTGAAACAATAGATAAATAATCAACACAAGATAGAAGCTTTCTTATAAATAACACACCTTTATTTAATCATCAAATGTTGAATACATGATCATCCATTACAAGTTTCCTACCTATCTAATCTAAACTAATATCGTCCTTCAGCCCTACGCTCCTAGCGTGCTGCAAATGTTTAACCCTACTCAGTCCCTTCGTGAGGGGATCTGCTGGGTTATCTTCTGACGATACCCTCTTCACAACGAGGAGTCCCTCTTCTACCCGATGTCTAATAAAATGGTATTTCCTGTCGATATGTCGAGATCTGCCATGATCCCTTGGTTCCTTGGTTAAGGCAACCGCTCCTTCATTATCACAGAAAATTTCCATGGGCTCCTTTATGGATGGCACAACTCCAAGGTCTCCAATGAAGTTCTTCAACCATATAGCCTCCTTTGACGCCTCGCTCGCCGCAATGTACTCTGATTCGCACGTTGAATCAGCTACAGTTTCTTGCTTGGAACTTTTCCAAGTCACTGCTCCTCCATTCAGGGTAAAGACCCAGCCCGACTGTGATCGGTAATTATCCCGATCTGTCTGGAAACTAGCGTCACTGTACCCTCGCACCCTTAAGTCATCACTCCCACCGAGGACTAGAAACCATTCCTTGGTCCTTCGTAGGTACTTAAGAATATTCTTGACAGCAATCCAATGTGCCCTACCAGGGTTCCCTTGATATCTGCTGACCATGCTCAAAGCGAAAGCCACATCAGGGCGAGTACAAGTCATAGCGTACATAATCGAGCCAACTGCGGAAGCGTAAGGTACTTGGCTCATATCAGCTATCTCTGCCTCTGTACTCGGGCTCTGAGTCTTACTCAGTTTGGTATTGCATTGGATTGGTAACTCCCCTTTCTTGGAATTTTCCATACTAAAACGTTTTAGTACCTTTTCCAAGTATGTATCATGACTGAGTCCTATCAGTCTCTTGCTTCTGTCTCTCACTATCCTTATTCCCAGAATATATGCAGCCTCTCCGAGGTCCTTCATAGCGAAACACTTCCCAAGCCAGGACTTGACCTCCTGCAATGTTGGGATGTCGTTTCCTATGAGTAGTATGTCATCGACATACAATACGAGGAAGCTCACTATACTCCCACTGGCCTTGACATATACACATGACTCATCTTCATTTCGCAGAAAACCAAACTCTTTGACCTTCTCGTCAAAACAAAGATTCCACCTGCGAGATGCTTGCTTTAATCCATAAATGGATTTCTCAAGCTTGCACACTCTATTTGGATGCTTCGCATTGACAAAACCCTCTGGCTGATTCATGTAAACATCCTCAGCCAGCTTCCCATTTAGGAAAGCGGTTTTTACGTCCATCTGCCAGATTTCATAATTATGAAACGCAGCTATTGCAAGCATTACCCTAATAGACTTTATTTTCGCAACTGGTGAGAAGGTCTCATCATAGTCAACTCCAGGAGTTTGAGTAAAGCCCTTCGCGACCAATCGCGCTTTATAAGTGTGCACTTTACCATCCATGTCTGTCTTCTTCTTGAAGATCCACTTGCACCCGACTGTCTTACGACCTGGTACATTATCAACCAAATTCCAAACTTGGTTGTCATACATGGACTGAATCTCGCTGTCCATTGCCTCTTTCCATTTAGCAGACTCTGGGCCTGCCATGGCTTCCTTGTAGCTGTTAGGTTCGTCCAGATTCACTAGTGTACTATCACTAATAAACGTATCCCCGTCAGTAGTAATATGGAAACCATAAAACTGGGGTGGAACAATAACTCTACTTGAACGTCTAAGAGGTAAGGACTGGTCAATAGGTTCAACAGGAGTTTCCTCCTCAGGTTGCATGCCAGTGTCAGAGGTTCCTTCTTCTCCTGACTCTTGAAGCTCTTCAAGGTCAATTTGACTCCCACTGTCTTCTTGGCTTATGAGTTCTCTTTCTCTGAAAACCCCTCTCCTAGCAACAAAGACAACATTGTCATTTGGTCTATAGAAGAGATAACCAAAAGACTTCTGTGGATAGCCGATGAAATAACACTTCTCACTACGAGGTTCTAGCTTGTCGTGAGTCTCTCGTCTTACGAAAGCTTCACAACCCCAAACCTTGATATGTGCTAACGAGGGAGCTTTCCCTGTCCACATCTCGTGAGGTGTTTTGGTAACCTTCTTGGTGGGAACTAAGTTAAGGATATGGGCGGCAGTCTCCAAGGCATACCCCCAGAATGAGATTGGTAACGAAGCACGACTCATCATAGAGCGAACCATGTCCAACAAGGTTCGATTACGTCTCTCAGCCACACCATTCACTTGTGGCGTTCTAGGAGGCGTCAATTGTGAAACTATTCCACACTCTTTCAGATAGTCGTGAAACTCAAGACTTAGGTACTCTCCCCCTCGATCAGATCGAAGCATCTTGATTTTCCTGCCCAACTGATTCTCTACTTCATTCTTGAACTCTTTGAACTTTTCAAAGGTTTCTGACTTCTGCTTGATTAAGTAGATATATCCATATCTGCTATAATCATCTGTAAAGTCACGTAGAAGCGACAAGCGTCCCTTGTGGTGGATCTAAAGGGTCCACATACATCTGTGTGTATGAGATCCAATACACCCTCACCCCTTTCACATGTGCCAGTAAAGGGTGACTTGGTCATCTTCCCAAGTAAACAAGACTCACACACGTCATCGTCCCTAAGGTCGAAAGACTCCAAGACTCCATCCTTTTGGAGTTGGGCTATGCGTTTCTTGTTCACATGGCCAAGGCGACAATGCCACAAGCATGCTTTGTCCAAACTTGTGGACGAATCAATATTCAAAACATCATTTCCTAAATTGTCAATAACTAACACAGATTCATAAATCCCATTACAAGGTAATGCATTGAAATAAAAGACACCATTCAAATAAGCATTAATAGAACCATTACTATTATCAAATGAATATCTGAAACCTTGTCTAAACAAACCATGAAAAGAAATGATGTTCCTTGCCATATCTGGCGAATAGCAACAATTATTTAAATCTAGTCCTAACCCATTACTCAACACTAAGGAATAAACTCCGATCTTGGTTACTGGTGAAGACTTCTTGTTTCCCATGATCAAGCTTATCCTTCCATGCTCCACTTCCCTACTTCTTTTTAGGCCCTGCATATCAGAACAAATGTGGTAACCACACCCTGTATCAAGAACCCATGAAGTAGCAAATGATGAGCTATTAGATTTAATTAAATACATACCTGCAAAGGTGGGCTTTATCTTCCCATCCTTAATATCTTGCAGATATTTAGGGCAGCTTCGTTTCCAGTGGCCCTTCTGGTGGCAGTAGAAGCACTCTGCTTCCTTGGGGTCAGAAGAGGGCTTAATAGAACCTGCTTTGGTCCCACTAGAAGAGGAACCATCTTGGGTCTTACCCTTATGGTGGCTCTTGCAAGGAGCCTTCCTCTTCTTTCCCTTTCCTTGGCCAATTGCCAACACAGGAGCAGCTACAGTAGAGGATGATGCAACAGATTTGTCCTTGAGGTTGCTCTCAGCTGTCCTCAGGAGCCCTTGAAGCTTACTTAGGGTGACCTCTTCCTTATTCATGTGGTAGGTCATTCTGAACTGGCTGTAGCAGGAAGGCAAGGAGTGGAGGATGATGTCGATAGCCAAATCCTCATCAAACTTAACATTAAGTTTGAGAAGACGATCAACATATCTTTGCATTCTTTGCAAATGAGCAGTTAGGGATTCTCCACTCCCCATCTTAGCGGTGATCATGTTGGTGATGATCTCATAGCGCTCTTGCCTCGCGCTCTGGTGGTACCTGTCCAGCAAATCTTGATGCATCTCATATGGATACATGTCCTCATAGGACTTTTGGAGTTCGAGGTTCATGGTGGCCAACATGATACAATGAACTTTCGTTGCATCACGCTCGTGGGCCTCAAAGGCGGCCATCTCTTCAGGAGTAGCTTCTTCTGGGTTGATCCTTTCAAGCTTCTCGTCTAGGACATATTCTTTGTCCTCATAACGAGTTATCATGCGAATGTATCTCATCCACTCGTTGAAGTTCGAGCCATCAAATGTCACTTTTTGACACAGGTTCATCAACGAGAATGACCCAGAAGTGTTGTTATTTGCGTTTGCGTTTGACATCTGAAATAGAAAGGAACAAAGTTTGATTAGAATGAATCCCTAATTAAACACCCACATGAGAAATTAGGGCTAGGATCCAACAACATTATTTACAACTTAGAAAATGGATGCCGTAATCTAAAAGTAAATAATTTGAAGGTAAGTGAATGACGATTCACTAATTTTCACCATGAAAAACGAAAGAGGTTAAGTTTTAAATGTATTTGAAAATTCCTAGATTTCTTTTGAGATTCATTGAACATTTCAATGGCATGTTTAAATCTCGATATGCACTTCAAATTTGCGACTGGGACGCCGAGGATCGCAAACAAGTTTGTGAATAACCATGCGAATCATCATGGTGCACTCAATGTCTTCATCACCTAATCAATGTGCTGGTTAGCCACACACGCTCCATTGATCTATGATAAGACATCGAGCCACCCTTTGTCACCAATGTCAATCCCAAATTAGTGTGCTGGTTAACCACGCACGCTCCACTAACGTTTGACAGGGGTACAAAGTGTAATTCCATGGAATAGCATCATTTTCACATTTTACCCTAAAGTAACTAAGAGTGGGAATTTGTAAAACAATGTAGTTACTTTAATATTTCCATTATACTTATAATGAGGAATTAAGTGCCCTATCCTATCCGTTCGGCTAACGACCCTCCACCAGTCAAGCAAGCGGTAGATGTGAGTGTACATCCATTAAGCGCCATTTTATAGGCAGCAACCTTATACCCACCTTATAGACTGGCTTCGTGAATGAGGCCTACTAGCGATAAGACTAGCTTATTCTTATACATATATATAATAATTAATCTTATAATATCATAATTGTATAAGGGTGTATTTTAAAACATTTTAAAATACTAGTGTCTTTGTTGCATTTAAAATTTTCGAAAATTAGACAATTTAATTTAAAATTTTAAACACCAAAAATCTTTGATTTAATAATTATCAAAATTAAACAATTAATTTAAATTATTAAATCATGAAGGATTATCATAAAATTAAACAATTAATTTATCCTAATCCTTTTTATCCCCTAGATTTCGAAATTTATGGAAAGGATAATTCAAGATCTTCAATTATCTAGTTTAAACAATTAAGTTGATAATCACAAAGATGGCATTATCCAAATCCCTAAAATTTTGGGATCTTGTCTTGGGGGGCAAGGGATTTTCGAAATCCCTAGGGTTTCATAACCCTAATTTCGAAATTTGGAGGCTAGGCAAAAAAGTTTAAGAACCCTACAAAAATCGCCAACTAGGGTTTCTTAACCCTATTTTCGAAAACCACCAAGCCTTAGGGTTTACTTGCCATAAACCCTAATTTGTCAAATTCATAATATGTATCAAATCAAATTGAAAACAAAAACCAAAGGCTCTGATACCACTGATAGGTTTTATACAAACAATCCTATGTGTGCATGCAACCCTAATTGGATCTATGTTTTCACTATAAGACATACAACTATATGAACACAAAATAAACCCTAGCATGCTTCTATAATTTTCGAAAATCATATAGAAGTGTAGAAGACATACCTTTGTTGTTATATTGCAATAACAACTAGTTTCCTTGATCTCTTGAACTCTTGAAAGCAAGCACCACAATTGTAGTGCCTCTAATGGCTCACAAACACCTTGAAGCAAGAAGGCAATTAAGAGAGAGAGGGGAAGGATGCTAATTTCGGCCCTAGGGTTTCCCTTGGAATCAAGTGGCCTAAAATTGAAGCATAGGGCATCTATTTATACTGTAGGGTGCTAGGGTTTCAGTCTAAACCCTAATGGATAGCTTAGCCACCAAGCAGCCCAAGGAACCTTCTGGAATGAGGCCCTTGGACGAAAATATGATGATCCCTCATCATAATTTCGTTCCCCCTTAGTCCATAAGGTTTCTCAGCCCAAAACTCAACTATCACACATTTGACAGTTTATACCCCTTTATTTAATTAATCTCTTTTAGTCACCAAATTAATTCCTAATTAATTTACGACTAATACTAATTAAATAAATATGATTTCTCCTTTAATATATTATTCTTATAATATATTAATAAACCATAATATCTTCTCTCTCATATCAAATTACCTTGTCAAGTTGCTTTGGTGAAGGCAACCCAAAAGGACCATACACACTCGGGTCAAGTACATACCAAATATAGTTACGGACTTAGACACTAATCCAACAGTTTGTTGCTGGAGGTGGATGGTGGTTGTGGTTGATAAATGGTTGTGGAGCGAGTAGATGGTGTTGACGGGTGAATATGAGACTGAAACATAGTTTAATGGTAATTCTTGTATAAAAAATATTAAACTACAATACTCAATTTAAATGTTGGGTTTTGAACAACTTAAATGCGTTAATGGTAAGTCATGTACAAAAAAATGACTAATATATACAAAATAAAAGTTTATTACCCTACAAAGTTATTTTTCCTACATATATCATGTTGTTTGAGATTGCAAAAATAAAACAACTTATGCTTCTTAGTAAGGTGGTTATTAAATTATCCGATGTCAAAATGCGGTTTCAAAATAGTGAGGTTAGTTTATCCGGTAGCAAAATGTAATAAGCTCATAAATTATTTTTTAGTGTTTAACAAATTGTTTTTGATGTGTAATAAGTAAATAACTTATCAAAATTCATTAAATAAGTCAATAAGTAGGAATTAACATATAAAAAACTTCTTATTTAAGTTAATAAATGCTTAAGAAATCTTATTATCTAAATACTTACAACTTTTTATTACCCGGTGCCTAACCACAATAAGTTAATAAACATTTCAAATAAGGGGCGAACAAACAGTTCGAACCAGAACCGTTTAAGCTTAATCGAGAGGATCGGTAATCGGATTGGTTAGCCTTGGTGTTGGTGCCGTTTTTTCGGTTAAATACCCAGCTGGATCTGACATAAGTTCTTATTTTGTGTTAAATGAACTAGCCAATGCTTTGAACCCAAATGATTAAAATAATACCATATAAACTTACAAAAATTGATCTAATTTTTTTTTTCTACATATTTTAATATCAAATCAACCAACAATGTTAAAACAACATAAATTCAGCTTTGATAAATCGTGTTTCGGGACCTGCAACTCAATCCATATGTAACCAAATAACATATTCATATAGTCTAAAATAAAACATAAACAAATAGTAAACTACACAGTTGAAACAAATTTCATGTTGATCCCAATTTATTAATTGGGACCAGTGTCACCAAACCAATTCAAACGAAGAAGTTATAGAAGTTTAAAGAAGTAACAAATCCAACACATTTAAAAAATAATAATACGGTTGATCCTACTTTATTACCTGGAACAGATGTCACCAAACCGGTTTATACTCAGAAACCAAAATTGATGATCATTAAAAAATCGAAAACCGGCTCACTATACAAAAATCGATCCCGGTTCGCTCCACTCTGACCCAATCTGACCGTTTGTGCTCGCCTACTTCAAATAATCAAATCCCAAATACCCCTAAATCCATGCCATATCCCATATACCCCTAAGTCCATGGCATATGCAACATAATATATTTTTGTCCTTATCTTACAACTTCGAGATTTGAAAAATCTTTTCAATAAAGGCCATTAGACTTTTCTCCTTCTCTGTTTTCGTAGAACTGAGATCAAACGTTGATCTTTTTTTAATAAACACTAATTTTGTTGATAATATTTACCAATTAAAATTTGGTTTGAAATCAGATCTCGTAGGCTTAATTCTTCCTGGTTTTATGCCCACTTTGTCGTTCCGATGTTGAAAACTTGAAGCATTTGTTTGAGAATGCAAGACTACTTCTCATTTGGCTCTTTGGGTTTACTTTCTTGGCCTAACTCGTTGATCATTAGTAAACCGAGAAGAGAGCTCCTTCAAGTCATTGTGCAGACTACTTGGTGGGTTCTGTGGAAGCATAGAAACGAGGTGGTTTTTGGGAATAACATCAAAGGGAAGAAGTTGATTTTTGATATGGTGATAGATTATTATTATTTTTTTTTTTTGTGGTTTTCTAGTAGGACTTGTAAATTTCATGTCTTGGATAGAATGGTTAAAGAACTCATTAATTTCCATGTAATTGTTTCTTTTTCTAGTTCTTTGCTAGATTTAGCCGTTAAAAAAATATTGATTAATATCTTCATGTAGCAGCCATTCTCAGCACATGAACTGTTTTTTTTTTTGAAACTTCACTTTAAAATATATGTAATCTCCAGAAATACAATGAAATCATCAGATAACAAAATAAGTCAGATTTGATATCTCTCGATCATCAAATCAAAGCAAAATGGCAATAATGAATTAATTTCAAGGAAAACAACAGTATCATTCACGACGATCAACAATGTGAATATTTAAAAGTTCGCAAAATGTCAAATAAGTCAGTCGCATAAGATGTATTTCCAATTATGCATCCTAAATATTATTCTTATTATAGTATAGTATTTGTAGTAAGATTTAGTACACTCAATATTAAATATGTGCATCTATAAAAACACTACTTTTATATTAATATATTATAAACGAGAAGTGTAGAATAAACCATCAGTATTAAATATATATCCGAACAAGAGAACAACCAATAACAAATAATTAGGTGGCATAGTCACATTCACACCTCTCGTGGATCTACAAAAAGAGGTTTTGTTTGTGGGATTCTTGTCAATTCATTTACACTTTCTAAATGTTCACTTTTCAAGGCTTTTATGCACCACAAATCCTCAAGGCATGAAAGCATCCTCCAATGTGGGATATGAGGTCTCACCCTCTCATCATACCTTCCCAACTCCGTGACCACCATTTTACAATCCACATCGACCCGAGCCATGTTGTGCACGTATCTACATAGGGCTCGAACCATCCTCCGAGACACCTGACCCTCTTGGTGCACCCCATACAAGAAATAGAATCCAAACGGTTCAAACAGACTGCACAACAACGTTGGCATGTTAAAACATGCAAACGCTTTATCAATCACTTTTGACACCTCGGAGTACATCAAACAAGAAACCGGAGCTTTCCCTATTCGTAATTTGAACAACCCCCCACTGTTCCAAACACTTAACATAGCCCAATTGGATGGGAAATTACCATTTTGCCCAAATTGAGCGTGTTCGCCTCTTTCGCATGCCACCCACGTGCCTAAACTTAGTTTGTTTCCAAGCACTTTATCAATGTCTGCTGGGAAAAACTCGGTCAACCCCATGAACCTACGGTATAAATACTCAGCATTTTCTTCATTTATTTTAAAAATCTCGACTTTTGATGAGATTTTGAGGGGTCGGGATTTAACCGGATGAATGAGGATTGCGGGTGTTCTGAATTTAACATATTGGAGTTTATTTACAAAGAGATTAACCGAGGCATTGTTATCTTTCTCGGTTGCCATGTATGCATAGTCCACTTGGTTCCCAATGAACCATTCTTCTAAATGGTGCACAAGACTCGAACCAATGCCTTTACGCCGGTGAAATGGTGAGACCCTTAGCCCTAAAATGTAGCCAACTTTAGCCAAATCTTTCAAGGTGACCACTTTGATTGAACCCTGAATGGCACCAACTAGCTCATGGTTCAACTCGGCAACCTACAAAACAAGTAAGCCAAAGGGTCTAAGAAATTGAAATAAAGATTGTGTAATATCGAGTGTACAAGTTTACCAGCATGATGTACAAGGGACTATTGCGTATTCTACAGATGGGGTCACCCATGGTGTCAGAGAAGAGGAACACATGTGATGGGCCTACTTCACATCTTCTTTCAAGAAGTTCAAGTCTTGCTCTATCAAGATTTCCATCATAGCTTCTTACCTTAATCTCTTCAAATTCCATTTTTACAGTTTACATAAATAAACCAAAAAAATGATATAGATATATAGATATCTGTAAGTATAGAAAAGTGTATTTGTGTAATATGAAATATATTGAATATAAAAGGAAAAAAGATTGAAGAGTTTGGAGGGGTTAGGTTTTAGCATATACAAGTACAAGTGTCTTGAAATCAAATGGGGTAATGGGGATTGATTTATAAGGATGTGGGGGTATGCTTTTTTAAAGCCATCACGATCAATTCCACACCCAAAATTGCTAATATTTTATCCAATTTTTAAAAGGTTTAATTACAAAATTATAAACGATCAACTTTATTGTTCTTAATTTGTTCACCGAAGTTTGAATTTTTTATTTTTATTTTTCAAAAAACTTAAATTTTGTATATGTTTTCTTTATGGTAATATACACCAACTTAAAAATTCAGGCAAATTTTACATTTAGTTAGGATAAAAAATAGCGACCAATGTTGCTCTCAAGTCTTTTCCTTTATATTTCTTAGAAATCGATGATCACATTAAGAATTAAGGCAACTTCAGACCCTTTTTTCGCAGTTAACCCTTTTACTAGATGTTTGGATTTGTGATTATTGCAACTTAATGAATTATTTGATTAAAGTTAGGTATCACTTAGCTAATTTTATGTTCAGAATCTTAAGGATATTAATAAAAAATTGTTAGAAATTAGGGAATTAGAATAACAATATATATGACTTGGATAGATTTAAGGATCGTGTTTCCAAACACTTTCTGAAATGTGTAATTCGTTCTTATTGTCTGGGGTACACGAATTCAGAAGTCAGATAATTCAAGAACAAAACATATTCGAATTACAGGCCTAATTCGAATTGTGAAACACATAATACATTTGTTTGATGTGGTGTTTTGAGAGACAGAAAAATCAGATGATCTATTTTCCTGAGTATATATGTTCCAACCGAAATTGGGAACTTGAATCAACCTTATATGTCAATAGAAAATTGATTGAAAGTTAGTTTATGGGGGTTACATCCCTTTTGGCGTCAAAAGAAGGTTGAAAGATGGTTATTTAGGTGGTGTTTGTTTTTCATAAAAAACCTCTTCAAAGCTCTTATTGCTGCGCGGCGCAGCACACGCGCAACACTTTTTGTCCCGCAACAGTTTGTTTTTCGAAAGTCTTCGGGGCTGAAAACCTCTGCCCGTGTGCTTCTTGCGGAAGCACTTGTTGTACCTCTTCCCACCTCTTTCCACCCCTTCAAACCTAAACTTAAAAAGAATTCAACAAAAAAAAAAAAAACGCTGCATCCAACATCTATCTTCTACCCATCGATCGACTCCATCGTCGTCCCCTCCAAGTTCGCAGCCCCACCACCTGCCGTCGCCCCACCTCGCCGTCGGCGCCTTCTGCTGCAGATTGTCTTCCTTCTTCGTCTTATCACATGTATGCAATTTTTTTTTCTGTTTTTCTATCGATTCATCCTGGAAATTGGCAGTTGAATTCGTTTTTAATCATAAGTTGGTGCTGATTTCCTTTTTTTTCTGCATATATGTTGCTGAATCGTTGATGTTGTTATATGTTTTTTCTTGTTTTTTTTTCTTTGTTGAAGATTATGTTGTTGAATCAGAAATTGTTGTTGAGTTTGTTTTTTTGATGCATACATGTTGCTGAATTGTTATTGTTGTTGTATGTTGTTTGTTTTTCAATTATAATAGTGATAGTTTATTGCTGAAAGGTCACAAATATATGCTAATAGATGCATACAAGTTGTGCACTACAGGTGCTCGATGAAATGCTTGAGAGAATATTGAAGTTTAATTTAATTGCATTTCGTTTGGTCTTGCACATTTCTAGTAACAAATGCAAATGGTCAAATGGTATATGCTTATAATTAGAAGTATGTCGGTAAAAATGTAATGTATTTATGCTATTTGAAATCATACTTGTATTTGTGAAGCACGTAAAGCAAAGGCAAAAAGGAGCCAAGAGAATGTTGCTCCAAGTGTTGAATCAAGTTTTTGTGAAGGAGCTCCAAATCAAGAGCAGTTTGAAGCAATTCATAAGGACGTTATTTAGCCAAAACAATGTAATTTTAATGTTAATTCATTTAATTTGTAAATAATATTTAATAGTATTGAATGTTTTGTATAAAAAATGTAATGAATTTTATTTCAATGTTGCAAGACTAAAATTATTAAATTTTTTGTTTTGAAAAACTACTTTAATTTTGTAAAATTAGTTTATTTAAATTGAGTTTATTGCAGCAGTCTGCAGAGGTTAATAAACAAACAAGCTTCTTATTACAGGCTGCAACCGTTTGGTCCACCTCTTCTAATACAGAGGATTGCAGAGGTGGTCCGCAGACTTCTTGAATTTTCTCTTCCAAAAAACAAACAGCACCTTAGACATAACCAAATCTGACATCATCATGATGTCACAACCTATTTTTGGTTGGAATTTACATGGATGAACTATTTCCTGATATAGAAATCCGTTTAGGTTTGCCCCTTGGACCCCGCCAGGGGCGCTGCCCTGGACCCCCGTATACCTGAGTTCAGATTAGACTTTCTGAATGTGCACCCCACATCTCCAATCTCATAGAGCAAACTTAACTCAACCTATCTCACTAACAATACTAACTACACTAAAATATATTGATAACACTAAAATCATCAATATTCTTCCCCAATTTTAGTGTAATCATTAATTAACTAAAAGCAAACAAAAAAACAAACTCATGCATAAATGAAAGTATCTTAAAGATTGAATTTCCACATTGGTACAATATACATTTCAAGTACTCGAGAATCACGGTGTCCTTAGGGTTGAACCCTTCAACTCATTTGAGTAACTGAAGATATTATTGTTCGATTAGGTGTCTAAGCCAATAACTAAATTGGTATATACTTGAATTATTAGCAAAGTCCTTTTGGGTTGCCCTTAAACCTAGTAATTGAATATGATGATTTTTAAAGAGAGAGACCGATTTATTGATTTATTATATGATTAATAAATAACAATAAATGTATTATTAATATATTATGAGAAAAATATATTAATTATAAATATTATTATTTAATTAAGAATTAATCAGTAATTAATTAGAATTAATTGGATTAATTAAAAGTGCAAGGACCTAATCTGTAATTGTTCAATAGTTGAACAAAAGAGATTCCAAAACCTTCCTAAGGAGGTAGATAGTTTTGAGGCATATTCTAGGCTTTCTAGAATATCCCTTGAAGATAATTAGGAGATTAGATAATTACCTAATTTGAAATAATAGTATTATATTCAAATTAGGGTTTTCAGGGTTTCCTAGTGCTGCTATAAATAGGGCCTTAACCCTTCATACTTTTGGCTACTCCTCCTCTCAAGAGAATAGCCGAAAATTTTCTCCCCTCCCACTATTTTCAATTTTCCTTAGTTGCTAGGGTTTGGATGTGAACCATCAGAGGCACGAGATTTCTGGTGTTTGCTTCCAAGAGCTTTTGAAGAAGGATTTCATTGATTATTTACAAGAATAATCAAGAGGTATGTAAACCCTAACCCTCTTATGTATTTCAATTAAACTATGGTTTCTATAGGGTTCTTTGATGTTCATAGATTATAACATTCAATAGTGAAAACATAGATCCAATTAGGTTGCATGTGAAGTTAAGAGTTAAGTTATTTTCCGCCATATGATTTTTTGTAACCTATAAAACCTATCAGTTGTATCAGAGCCCAATGTTTTCAATTGAATATGCATAATAGTTGAATAGATCAAATTAGGGTTTATATAAATTAAACCCTAAGGCTTAGAATTTTCGACTTGGGCTAGGGTTCTTAAAACCCTAACCTCCTCCCTTGATTTCGAAAATCACTAGGGTTGTTAGGGTTTCCTTATTTGCTAATTATTGTTTTAATTGGTTAAAATAAAATAATTAAAATTAGATAATCCCAATACCTTTAATTTTCAAAAGTCTAGTAGGGTATGGAGTATGATTAAATTTAAATTATTTGATTAATAGTTTAATAGTAAATAATTATTTAATCCTTATGTGATTTAAATTAATTTAATTAATTGTTAATTAAAAGATAAGGATTAAATCATAATTGATTTAATTTTAAATTAAATTAAATTTTTATTAATTTTTGAAAATTTAATATTAAACCTAGTATTTTAGAAAAGTTTTAAAATACACCTTATATATACTATTAAAAGATTAATATATTATATGTATAAGACAAGTCAATCAAATCACTAGTACGCCTTATTCACAAAGCCAAACTATAAGGGGGTATAAGGAAGCGACCTATAAAATGACCGTTATTGGGTGTCCACTCTCAACCACCGCTCCATTGTATGGTGGAGGGTTGTTAGCTGAACGGATTTGATAGGACATAATCTCATTAATAAGTATAATCCTATAAAAGTACTAGAACTTTTTTTTAAAAAAAATTCTCACTCTAGTTACTTTAGGAAAACGTGAAAAGTATGTTAATCCATGAAATTGCACATTATGGTTTATATGTAGTTAGTGGAGCGTGTGTGGTTAACCGGCACACTAATAGTGACTATAAAGAGTAATAATGGGCATCTCGAAAATTATCATTGTTAATGGAGCGCGTGTGGTTAACCGACACATTAATTAGAGATGATAAATGACATCGAGGTTGCCAAGCATGTGTGCATGGTTATTCACATCTTGTTTGTGATCCTCAACATCCCAATCACAAATAGAAGAGCATAATCTTAGATTAAACATGTCATTGATAAGATTAAATGAATTCCAAAAGATATAGGAATTTCATAGTTTGAAATTGATGAATTGTTTTACCTACCTTCATAAATTCGCGATAATATTACGACATCCCTCTTCTTAGTTGTGAATTGTTATATTGGATCCTAGCCTTGAATATTTATTATGTGTTAAAATATTAAGGATTTATGTCATTTAACTAAAACTACTTTTTCTCTATAGATGTCTACTCCTGGTGATGCTTCTTCTCCTCAAACCTCCACCCACAACTCCAATTTCTCACTACTTTCGATCGTGTCCAAGGAGACATTGGATGGCCCTAACTATAATGATTGGATGCGTAACATCAAAATGGCTCTTCAATACGAGGGAAAAGAGTATGTCCTTGAAAAACAACTTGTTGAGATCGATGAGGCCACTGCTACTCCTGAAGAAATCATCTCATACAAGAAACATTATGACGACGCGACTAATTTTGCTTGCATCATGGTTGCTACCATGGTTCCTAAATTGCAGAGGTTCTATGAGGACTACTGGCCATACGAGATGAAATTGGATCTTGTGAAAAAGTTTCACAAGACAGATCGTCAAGAAAAGTATGAGGTCATCAAAGTACTAATGGCTTGCAAGTTAAAGGAAGGAGATTCAGTATGCAATCACATGCAAAGGATGTAGAGATACGTGGAGCGCCTTGAGAGGCTAAATATGAATTTCGACGAGGAGTTGGCCATTGACATGGTCCTCAACTCCTTGCCACCTTGTTATGATCAGTTCATATTGGCTTATCATTTGAACAATATTGAGACCACATTGGCCCAACTCCATAACCTATTGCAGACGGCTGAGTCGGGTTTGAAGAAAAATCAAAACTCTACTCCTACTAGTGCTCCTATCCTTTCCATTGGGGAAAACAAAGGAAAAAAAGGAAATGGGCTCCTAATTTGAACTGGAAGGGTAAGAACCATGTGGGGCCGTCTATCAATGACCCAAAAGCAAAGCCCAATTCTGACATTCATTTTGTTAGTGATCCCAAAGAGACCACTAGCTTCTATTGCAATGAAAAGGGCCATTGGAAACGAAGTTTCCCCAAGTACTTGTAGGACATCAAGGATGGCAAAGTCAAGCCATCGTCGGTAGGTATTTACACTATTCAAACTAATAACTCACAACCTACTCGTTCTTGGGTCCTTGATACAGGATGTGGTTTTCACATTTGTTCTGATTTGAGGGGCTAAGAGAAAGTGAGGAGGTGGAGCATGGAAGGATGAATATAATCATGGGAAATAGGCGATCTTCTCATGTTACCAAGATTGGAACTTATGGTCTTGTGCTTGATGGTGATGTTAGATTAGATTTAGTTAATTGTTGATATTCGTCAGAAATGATGCAAAATAATATTTCTTTTCATGCACTATTTAGAAAAGTTTTTCGATATTCGTTTAATGATGTGAATGGATCGATTTTGGTTTATAAAAATGTTATTTTTATGTTTGAATCTTTACCTTGTAATGGTGTGTATGAAACTGTGATTTGTGTTGATAGCTTAGGCAATAGTGTATTCCATATTGATTCGTCTAATGGTTTAGATAATGAATGCTTGTGACATTGTCGTCTTGGGCACATTAACAAGAAATACATCACCTAACTCCAAAAGTTTGGAGTGTTGGAATCATTTGACTTAAGGCCAAATGATGAATGTGAATCTTGTCTTTTAGGCAAGATGACAAAATCACCTTTCACTGGGTCTTCTAAAAGAGGTGAAGGTTTGTTGGATCTCATACACACATATGTGTGTGGACCCTTCGGATCCACCACAAGGGATGCTAATCGATTTTATGTGACATTTACATATGATTATATCAGATATGGTTATATATACTTAATCAAACATAAATCAGAAACCTTTGAAAAGTTCAAAGAGTTTAAACATGAAGTTGATAATCAATTAGTCAAGAAGATAATGATGCTTCGATATGATAGAGGTGGAGAGTATCTTAGTATCGAGTTCCACGAGTATCTTAAGGAATGTGGAATAGTTTCATAATTGAATCCTCCTAGGACACCACAACTTAATGGTGTGGCTGAGAGGCGTAATCGGACCTCTTTAGACATGGTTCGTTCCATGATGAGTCGAGCTTCTCTTCCCATTTCTTTTTTTGGGGTATGCCTTAGAGACAGTCGCCCATATCCTAAATCCTACCAAGAAAGTTGCAAAAACACCTCATGAGATGTGGACATGGAAAGTTCCCTCGTTAGCACAAATCAAGGTATGGGGTTGTGAAGCTTTCGTTAGACAAGAGACTCATGACAAGATAGAACCTAGAAGTGAGAAGTGTATTTTCATTGGAAACCCACAAAGGTCTTTTGGATATTTGTTCTACAGAACTAATGAGAACGTGGTCTTTATAGCATGAAGGGGAGTCTTTCGCGAGAGAGAGTTCATATGCAAAGAGGACAGTGGGAGTACAATTGACCTTGAAGAGATTCAATAATCAACCAATGAAGGAACCTTAGAAGACACTAGCTCTCAACCAGAGGATGAGACTCCTGTTGAGCCCATTAACGATTCATTACCTCTTGGCTGATCGAGTAGAGTTAGCGTACCACCCGAGTTCTATGGTTTCCATATAGCTATAGATGGTGACACGTTTGTCAGTGATCGTATACTGGTAAATTTGGATGAGCCAACTAACTACAAGGAAGGAATGGCAGGCCCTGAAACTGCCAACTGGAAAGAGGAAATGGACAATGAGATCAAGTCCATGTATGATAACCAAGTTTGGAATTTGGTTGATCAAGAACCTGGTCGAAAGACGACGGGTTGAAAATGGATCTTCAAGAAGAAGACCAACATGAATGGAAAGGTACACACTTTCAAGGCACGACTGATTGCGAAGGGATTTACTCAAACCCCAGGGATTGACTATGATGAGACATTATCACCGGTGGCCAAGCTAGAGTCTATTAGGATAATGCTTTCCATAGCTCCCTTTCATGATTATAAAATATGGCAGATGGATGTCAAAACTGCTTTCCTTAACAGGAAGTTGGTTGAAGTTTACATGAGTCAGATAGAGGGTTTTGTAGATGCAAAGTATCCTAATAGAGTGTGTAAGCTTGAGAAATCCATTTATGGGTTGAAACAAACATCTCGCAGTTGGAATCTTTGCTTCCATGAGAAAGTCAAAGAATTTGGTTTCTCTAGGAGTGAGGATTGATGGGTTATTAGGGTTACAACTACAATGCTCTAAGCGGAAAACAATCAAAACAATTCAATTGATTAGGGAACATGCAACCTAGTAGGATCTATGTCTTTCACATATAGCAACATACCATTAACACTAGCATAGAAAACTTTCCTATGAACAAACTAATTCATAAGACAAGAAAACTAACCTTTAAGAATTTTATTGTAAACAATCTTGAATTCCTCCTTGAAAGACTGTTGGAAGCAAGCACCACAAGTGTCGTGCCTCTAATGGTTCACACCCAAACCCTAGCAACCAAGGAGCTTGAAGAGATAGGTGAGATAGGTAAGAATTTCAGCCTTATGCCTCTAGGAAGAGCATGAACGAAATATTAAACCCTTAGGGGTTTATATAGGAGTCTAGGAGGGTGTTGGATAAGGCAGGTATCTCCAAGATAACCCAAATCCCTTTTCTTCCTCCCTATGGCATCCTAGGTACCCTTAAAGCCCAAGGAAACCCCGGAAGGCTTCTAGATTCCGTCCCTCCTTATGGGAGGTTCTAGAATTGCTCAATGCTAAATTATTGAGCATTATCACCCTTAGTCCTCCTACTTTTAATTAATCCAATTAATCCCAAAATTAATTTGTAATGCCCGTGTTTCTAGGCTAGGCATTTATATTGACATTATAGTCTAGGTTAACCTTTGTAACTCATTTTGAAGAAATGAAAAGGAATTATGTGAATATTATGTGAATCATGTGTTTTATGCTTAATTATTAGGGCTTAATTAATTAAGAATAAAAATGAGCGTCAAAAATTAAATTTTAGATAAAGCCGATATCTATTAAGAAACTTGTAGTGGGCGTGACAAGGATTACAGATATATAAAGAATGCCGAAATCCGAGTTATAACGAAGAAGTTATGACCTGTCGAAGTTTCGCGACAAACCGGCACGGGGCCGAATGTCGTAAAAAGTGAGTTTTCGATAAACTACTTTTTGGCCTTAGTGATCTAAACGAAACTTGTAGTGTTCGTTAAACCGAGAGTAAGTATAAAAAGAACGCCCAAATCTGACTTCGTATGAGGAAGTTATGATTTTTCGAAGTTTCAGCTTAGCAGTAGACAACTAAAAACTCGAATTTTAGATCGAGTGATTTATAGCCGACACGACCTAAACGAGAATCGAAGGTCTCGTCATTAGTAGCACAACGGTAAAAAGTCTGACGAAAACGGACGTCGGATGAAGAAGTTATGAATTTTTAACGGATTTCCTGTCCCGGTCTGTTAAAAATAATAATTTAAAAATTAAAGTCAAAATTAGCCGACGAAGTCTAAACGAAAGTTGTAGAGCGTAATTTTACCTACGCGTGCATATAAATAACGTCAAAAACGGAGCTCGTATGCGAAAGTTATGGATTTTAGAAGTTTTGGCGCGAAAACTGAGGAATTTCGCATAGGTGGACTTCGGCCACGTGTCCTCGCCTCGTATGAAAAACATCATCATTGACTTGGATGGGAATAAGTTCCACGAGGAATTATTGCCTATCGAGTTAAATGGTTTCGACATAGTTTTAGGAATGGATTGGCTTAGCGCCAATGATGCCGAGATACTGTGTAGGCAGAAAATAGTAAAAGTAAACCCGCCAGGGAAAGAGTCGTTTATGGTGTACGGAGACAAAGGCAGAAAATAGTAAAAGTAAACCCGCCAAAAAGTGTTTGGCCAAGGGGTGTACATCATATTTAGCGTTCGTGATCGATGCTAAGAAGGAAAAGAAGGAGGTGCAGGATATTGCGGTGGTGTGTGATTATCCGGAAGTCTTTCCCGAAGATCTTCCCGGATTGCCCCCTGATCGACAAGTTGAGTTTCGTATCGACTTGTTACCAGGAACGACGCCGATAGCCAAAGCACCCTATCGATTAGCGCCAACCGAAATGAAAGAACTTATGACACAACTTCAGGAGTTACTGGACAAAGGTTTCATTCGACCTAGTTCATCACCCTGGGGAGCCCCTGTGTTGTTTGTAAAGAAGAAAGACGGGAGCATGAAAATGTGCATCGATTACAGAGAGCTGAATAAAGCGACAATAAAGAACAAGTATCCATTGCCGAGGATCGATGATCTGTTCGATCAGTTGCAAGGTTCGAGCTATTTCTCGAAGATCGATCTTAGGTCCGGATACCATCAACTGAAGGTGAGGGAGCAGGATATCGAAAAGACTGCGTTCAGAACAAGATATGGACACTATGAATTTTTGGTTATGTCGTTCGGATTAACCAATGCCCCAGCAGCTTTCATGGATTTGATGAACAGGGTTTGTAAACCATACCTTGATAAATCCGTGATAGTATTCATAGACGATATCTTGATCTATTCAAAAAGCAAGCAGGAGCACGAAAAGCATCTGCGTGAAGTGGTAGAAGTTCTGAAAAAGGAGAAGCTGTATGCAAAGTTCTCCAAATGTGAATTTTGGATTCAAGAAGTCCAATTTTTAGGTCATGTGGTTAACCAAGAAGGAATAATGGTTGACCCAGCAAAGATTGAAGCTGTGATGAAGTGGGAACAACCAAAAAGTCCTACGGAGATTAAAAGCTTTTTAGGATTAGCTGGATATTATCGAAGATTTATCCAAGGCTTTTCTTCGATTGCTACTCCATTAACAGCTTTGACCCACAAAGGAGCTACTTATGCTTGGAATGAAAAGCATAAGGAAGCCTTTGAAAAGTTAAAGAAGAGACTATGTGAAGCACCAATTCTTTCGTTACCTGAAGGAGTTGAGGACTTCGCAGTCTATAGTGATGCCTCTGGAGTTGGGTTAGGATGTGTTCTGACCCAAAGGGATAAAGTGATAGCATATGCATCGAGGCAGTTGAAAGAGCATGAAAAGAACTACCCCACTCATGATCTGGAGTTGGAAGCGGTAGTATTCGCCTTAAAGATATGGAGGCATTATCTTTATGGTACTAAGTGTAAACTTTTCACTGATCATAAGAGTCTTCAATATCTCTTTAATCAGAAGGAATTAAACATGAGACAACGGCGCTGGCTGGAACTACTCAAGGACTACGACTGTGAGATACTTTACCACCCTGGTAAAGCAAATGTTGTTGCTGATGCTCTCAGTCGGAAGGTAAATCTTGAAAAGAGAAGGCCAAGAGCGTTGAGAATTGAAGTTGTCTCGACAATTGTGGAAAGTATAAAGAAAGCTCAGGAGGAAGCTTTAGAGAAAATTGACCGGAAGGAGGAACGTTTGGGCAAAACGTTGGTGTTTGATACAAACGGTCAAGGATTGAAGGTATTCAAAGATAGGATTTGGGTACCTAAGAAGGGAGGAGTAAGAGGTCTTCTGATGGAAGAAGCTCACAAAACCATGTACTCGATTCATCCCGGCAGTACGAAAGTGTATAGGGATCTAAAACCCTATTACTGGTGGCCGACGATGAAGCTCGATGTTGCTAAGTATGTGGCCGAGTGTGTAACATGTGCTGGGGTTAAGGCACAACATCAAAAACCGTATGGGAGTTTAGAACCTTTACCTGTACCCATGGGTAAATGGGAAGATATCACTATGGATTTTGTGACTAAACTGCCCAGAACAAGGAACGGTCACGACATGATTTGGGTGGTTGTTGATCGCTTCACTAAGAGTGCACATTTCATAGCCGCTAACGAGAAATGGTCTATGGATAAACTTGCGAATTCTTACGTGAAGGAAATTGTGAGGCTACACGGTGTTCCGTTAACGATTGTATCCGATCGTGATAGCCGTTTTACCTCAAGGTTTTGGAGAAGTCTACAAGAGGAATTGGGTACCAAGTTGTGTTTGAGTACAGCTTACCATCCTCAAACCGATGGTCAGAGCGAACGAACGATTCAAACATTGGAGGATATGCTGAGAGCATGTACCCTAGAATTCCAAGGTAACTGGGATGAACACTTACCTCTAGTAGAATTTTCCTATAATAATAGTTTCCACTCGAGCATCAGGATGGCACCTTATCACGCTTTGTATGGGGAGAAGTGTCGAACGCCATCATGCTGGTTGGAAGCTGGGGAAAAGCAGTTTATGGGACCTGAAATAGTCCATCAGACTGCTGAAAAGTTGAAAGTGATAAGGGAAAGGATGTTAGCTGCTCAAGATCGACAAAAGAGTTATGCTGACAAGAAAAGACAACCGATATCCTTCGATGTTGGAGATTCGGTTTTACTTAAAGTCTCGCCGTGGAAGGGACTTATAAGATTTGGTAAGAGGGGAAAGTTGAGTCCAAGGTTTATTGGACCATTTAAAGTTCTTCAGAGGATCGGGAATCAAGCTTACAAGCTAGAATTACCGGAAGAACTAGAGGGTATTGATAACACATTTCATGTGTGTTATTTGAGAAAGTTTACGGGAGATGTGCCCGACATAATTCCCATTTCTGAGTTAAGGTTGGATGAAAACAAGAGGTTGATTGAAGAACCTGAGGCAATTGTTGACCGTAAGACTAAGAAGCTGAGACGCAAGATGGTCGATTTAGTGCTTGTGCGTATGAAACATACGAATGGGCCAAATCTCACTTGGGAAACGGAGAGTGACATGATGAGTCGCTACCCGCATTTGTTTGCTGATGTGTGATTCCAGGGACGGAATCATCCTAAGGGGGAGAGAACTGTAATGCCCGTGTTTCTAGGCTAGGCATTTATATTGACATTATAGTCTAGGTTAACCTTTGTAACTCATTTTGAAGAAATGAAAAGGAATTATGTGAATATTATGTGAATTATGTGTTTTATGCTTAATTATTAGGGCTTAATTAATTAAGAATAAAAATGAGCGTCAAAAATTAAATTTTAGATAAAGCCGATATCTATTAAGAAACTTGTAGTGGGCGTGACAAGGATTACGGATATATAAAGAATGCCGAAATCCGAGTTATAACGAAGAAGTTATGACCTGTCGAAGTTTCGCGACAAACCGGCACGGGGCCGAATGTCGTAAAAAGTGAGTTTTCGATAAACTACTTTTTGGCCTTAGTGATCTAAACGAAACTTGTAGTGTTCGTTAAACCGAGAGTAAGTATAAAAAGAACGCCCAAATCTGACTTCGTATGAGGAAGTTATGATTTTTCGAAGTTTCAGCTTAGTAGTAGACAGCTAAAAACTCGAATTTTAGATCGAGTGATTTATAGCCGACACGACCTAAACGAGAATCGAAGGTCTCTTCATTAGTAGCACAACGGTAAAAAGTCTGACGAAAACGGACGTCGGATGAAGAAGTTATGAATTTTTAACGGATTTCCTGTCCCGGTCTGTTAAAAATAATAATTTAAAAATTAAAGTCAAAATTAGCCGACGAAGTCTAAACGAAAGTTGTAGAGCGTAATTTTACCTACGCGTGCATATAAAGAACGTCAAAAACGGAGCTCGTATGCGAAAGTTATGGATTTTAGAAGTTTTGGCGCGAAAACCGAGGAATTTCGCATAGGTGGACTTCGGCCACGTGTCCTCGCCTCGCATGTGCCACGTGTCCGAAATAAGGCTGAGTCATCCGAAATTCTGCTGAGTCAACCGAGGCCACCTGTCGACGCGTGTCACCTTCTCCTCAGATCGAAGGCTCGGCCAATCAGGAGCTGCCTCGTACCCCTCTATGACGCGTCCGAGCTTCGCAAACGGTGCCATGACTCCGAGCCTCGCACATGGGTCACGAGTCCGCGGTCCAATCAGCAACTGCCATCAAGGCCTTCGCACGTGCAGCCTCGTGCGAGCCCTCCCCCATGCGAGCTTCGGATCTGCGACGCGTGGATTCCTTCTCAGCCGTCGGATCAGGACTTCGGACCCCTATAAATAGAAGGGTCCTGCGAGCCTTCTCGGATACTTTTGAGATTTTGCCATCTTTCACCCCTTTCTTCATATTTTCTTCATCTTAGAATCCCCCAAATCCCCGGTATCGATTATAAGCCCCGGAATACGCCACGAAGAGCCCATGAAGCCCGGAAAATTTATCTTTTCGGTTTCGAAGCCCGACTTTTGCAGAGCCCGGTTTCTCAATAAAACTCCCGGTTTTATTAGAAACGAACGTTTTAGGAAACGAATTGTTGCCCGATTATCATCAAAACAAGTGAGTGTATAGTCACTTTCATTTTACACATAGATATGAAGTATTTACCTTATAATACGTGCTATGTGTAAATATATTAATTGTTTATTTGAGGTGACTATTGAGTTGATGTTTTATACAAGTTTTAAACTGTATATGTATTTTTATCTACAAATATGTTGGGTAGAACATGGGTAGATAATGATGTGTGATAAAATAAAAGTGATGAGAGGCCTCGTTGTGATTTGTGATTCAGTCATCTAGCGGAGTTTGGATGACGACCACAGACTTTCTAGATAGTCCAGTGGGAAGCACTAGCAGGCCCGCAACCTGTAGGTGTTAATGAACTTGGGTGTTTATTCGCTGTACTCCATCCCCCTCATGGTTGCCTTTAGGACATGTATGGCTGAGGAAACCCCTTAGCAGTAGTGTCCATCCCGATCATATTCTTTAGGCTAGGTCCCTTGTGAAAAGTGTTTAGGGACGTAAAGTGAGGATAACGGGAACGGGTAATCAGGGTTATTGTTGATTGGTGAACTTAATAAGTTTATTATTACTGTGGGTTGAAAACCCTATATGCTCACCAGGCTCCCAAGCCTGACCCACTCAGTTTTTTTATGATTACAGGTAGTGGACCCCAAGCTTAGTCGGAGGATGACGTGAGATTTTTTTGGATTATAGGCTAGTAGTTGTAAATAACTGTAGTAAGGCTTATAATGTCTTGTTTATGCTTTTGATCTGTATCGGAACATGACATCCCGAGGTTTTGATATATATGGAAAATATATACCTTCTTAATGAAGGGTTTTGATAAACTTTTATCATATGTTGTTTGGGGACCAATTCCGCAACATCTTTTGAAAAGATTTCTCTGATTTTATTTTAAAAAGCATAAATTAAATCGGTCTTTTCTGGCCGAGAAATTAGGGGATGTCACATAATTCCAATTAATTTCTGATTAATTATTAATTAAATAATACTATTTCCAATTAATATATTATTTTCATAATACATTAATAAATTAATAAGTCATTTTCTCTCTCTAAAAGCTATCTTGTCCAATTAGTTTAAGGGAAACCCAAAAAGACTGTGCTACTACCAATTCAAGTATATACCAGTTATAGTTATGGGCTTAGACACCCAATACAACAGTCTCCCACTTGGATAAGTCTATAACTATAATTGCTAGTATAACTTCCAAACTGATCAACAAATTGTAGCTTCTAAAAGCCGCTGTCGAACTCTGACCCAGTCAGTTACGTGTCCTAAGATAAGTGATCAAATATTACTCCATTTTACAAGATATCGTACAAACATGAGACATGGATTATAATCAATCTCATTGTCCAAGTTTTGTTTCCCGATTTCTGATTTATGACGACTGAAAATACACTACCAATTGAACACATCAATTCAGTCCAGGTTTGGCCAAGCACTTCAGATGTCGACATTAAATCATCGAGGGGGCCCAAAGATATCACTTTTCCCGTTAGGGCAAAAGGAATGAATAAACTTTGTCTTATATGCTTGCACTATTTACTCATAAAATCACGTAGAACAATATGTTTTATAACATCAAGTTACTGATGCGTTTACGTATTATCAATTCACAACTGAATCGTAAACAACAACTCATATATCTCCGTTTTAAGAATATAAGATAGTATCATCTCAGAATTAATCGTGATAAAATCCATGAAGTAATTCTCTGAGCGTGGGTTTATCCAATACTCAAAATTCCCATTTTTAAAGTACTCATGAACATTGTAGCAAAACTATTGCTATGTGTAAAACTCTTCAGACAATCTACAATCCAATTCATGACAGTCTTAATTCATTACTTACTTCCAAAAATAGGAGCAACTGTGAAATT
Organism: Lactuca virosa; assembly: GCF_052849685.1. NCBI lineage: Eukaryota > Viridiplantae > Streptophyta > Magnoliopsida > Asterales > Asteraceae > Lactuca > Lactuca virosa. Next base: position 432,397,444 of record NC_136430.1, read on the forward strand.
TCGAATAATCAAATTATTCAGGAAGTAAAACATGCAAAGTGAAAACACAATAATAACATAATTAACTATGGTCTCAAAACTATTGAATATAAATAAATCTCTTATTATTTAATCACCATATTAATTAAGACTTTATTCATTGTATAATTTTTCGAGTAATCAACTAAACACTTGAATTAAACATCAGTCATGCCATGTTATGAACATGCATACTATGTTTCTTTATGGTCCTTCCTTTGTAAACAGATCAAATGGAAAGTATTCCAATGATACCCATTTCACAATTCCAAATTCTTGTCACTACTAAATGTGTTAGAATTCCAACCTTACATGCATTGTCCTTCTGTGATGTCAAAGCTTCAAAGTCACAAAGACCTAGCCAACGATATTACATAATGTTCCATTGGAACTTTGTTAGTAAAAACAATTCCACGGTAATGAAGTCTCAAATTCAAGGTACACTCCTTGAATACCTTTCTTGCATTAAAGTTTCTAACTCACATGTAGATTTTAATAATCAACTCCTACTATGGAAACATTTCCATATTCCCATATAACCATCAATTTTGGCCAAGAATCATCTCAATCTAAAACATGTCATTACGTTCCTCCCAAAAAATACAATACTTCCAACTGCTCATAAGCAACCAATCTTTTGGTGTAACCTTCGAATGTTCTTGACAGTTGTTTAACAACGTTAGTCACACAAAGTTCTAGTCCCTTTTTTTCTTCAATGCCCAAAGAATTTGAAAAAATCAGAACAAGTGAATATTATAGCATATGAAATGGATCCTATATCCGAATCATATGGGACTCGATTCATAATGTCTTACATTAAGATCTGATATCTGATCGATCTCTTGCTATAATACTTCCATATATCGAATTTCCTATGTTGAACCATTTCAACACGATATTCATATATGTCCAAGACTAACTTCTTTTAAACCCTTCAATCTGAACTTTTAGATTTGAAACGAAGTATGAGTGCCCTCTCCCTTAAGCCTTACTATAGAGAAACAATTTCCAAACTTTTCAACTTTGCAAATTGAAAACTTCGTTCCCTACGAATAGTATTTCCAACTTGCAATACTACCATAACAATTATGCTCCCACTAGCTTTAACATGTACCCATAAATCAACTGGACTTCTAAGAAATCAATATTATTGACTTTCTTACTAAAGTGCAGATTTCTGATACGTGATGCTTCAACAAGTCTTCAACTAGACTTCTCAAGCTTATACACCTTCATTAGATAGCATATGTGTGTTTTCAAACCCTTTCAGAACTTATAGCTATATGTCCTGAAAGTTCAAACAATTTCTTGCTATTTCTCACAATTCAAACTATGAAAAGGGATTCCGTAATCATATAGCGAATGTGAGAATGAAATTAACACAACTACTAACCATAATGATATTTATCAGATCTTTAAAATCTACTAGCAAAAGTGTTTCCTCATAATTATTCTCATAACTTAGAGCGAAATCTTTTTCCACCTAGATTTTTATGGTGTATAAGTTCCCATCCATGTGTATCCAACCTACAATCATAAGACAAGGTTTATGACAAAACCAAATTCAAATTTAGCTTTCATGGACTGAACTTTGCTTATTCTTAATTTCTTGCCATCTGGTAGCACAAGGGCCTACCAGTGCTTCCATGTTGTTAAGCAGCTCACCCATATTGATCAATGTACTTTCACTGACCAACGTGCTCTGCCTTTTGTAGTCAAATGAGAACCATAGAACTCATAAGCATTGCCAACCCAAATGGTAGGTGCATAGAAATAATAATATGTTAACTTAACACGATAGGTTATCAACCTCATGTCGTGTGCTAGCGATAACTAAAGGGTTTATTCTTGATTGAATCCTGAAACTCTTCAAGATCATTAAGACTCCCACTGACTTCTTGACATATAAGTTTCTCTCTGAAGGAACGTTCCTTAACTAGCAAAAAACAAGTATTCAAAAGTTAGTGTGGATTCTCGACAAGAAACACTTCATGGAATTGGCCTTAGTTCATCCTTTGTTTTAACCAAAACATCACAACTTCCAATTCCAAATGTTCTTGAGTAAAAAAACATTCACATTTCATGAGGTGTTATAAACCTACTTAGTATGTAATAAGTTTCAAGATACGACTTGAAGTAGCTAGAGCATGGCTCTAAAACTTGATTAGAAACGAAGTATGACCCATCTCTTGATTGAACCATTTCAACAATATCTGATTCCTCTTCTTAGTCAAACAATTGCACCAAGATGTTCTTCGAGGATCAATTGAGACATAGTTCCACAATCACTAAGATGATCACAAAACATGATGATAAAGTACTCTCATTTCCTTTCAGATTGGAGAAACCTTTTTCTTTTTGCCTAACAGATTCTTCTTATTCGTTCTGCCACTCTTTGAAACTTTTCAAAGTATTAGAATCATGCTTAATATTTTAAACACAACCATACTTACTAAAACATCAGTAAATCATGGTGAATAGAATTTTCATCCTTTGTGTCAGATTTGAATCGTCCATATCAATGGACTAGATTTAGTAGTCTTTCACTTTGACTCACATAAAACATGTGATCAATGAATTAGTCATAATCTTCCAAAGATCAAGATTCTCATACATCACACAATTCAAATTGTATGACTCCAAGTTTCTATCCAATTGGAACTTGGGTGATGATAATTCTTTATCACTTAGTTAATTATGTCATTTACTACAAGTGAAATAACAAGAATCAAATCCACAATTAAGATTGCTAATAATAGAAATGTAACCAACACTTTTATAGATGCCATTACAAGGAAATATAAAGTATACCAACTATATAAACCAAAATTTCACTTTTATTGATAATAAACGAAAACTTGTCCTTACAATGCATAAATGAAAACAATTTTTCTATACATTTCTTAAGAAATCTATTAAATTATCATAACTCTTAAGCAACAGCTCTAAATTCTGATCATCGAACCATGTGACCGAAATCCATCTCTCACGATCAGAATTAGCTCATTCTTCTTAAGCTTCCTTCTTTCTCTTAGATCCTGCAATACCATCAAAATGTGATCGTCACATAATGTATTAAGAATCTATGTGTAACACCCGGAAACCAGAAGGATAATTAAGGAAAGATATTATGCAAACTAAAGGTCTACTCGTCGATTCCAAGGGGGGACAACTCGACGAGTAGAAATAAACTTTTGGGACGCGGGTTGAGAAACCAACTCGACGAGTTGGTGAGGACCAACTCGACGGGTTGGTCTGGGTTTGGGAAACCCTAGATTCGGGGTTTTGCACCCTATTTAAGCATCTTAATCCCCACCTTATGGGCTCATTTCCAGCCTCCAATGTCCAAACCCTAATCCACGAAACCCTAATGCTAGTGAGCCATTTTTGAGTGAACCTTGTGTGATTTGAAGCTTGTAGAAGAAGAAGAAGCTAGAGGATTCCAAGAGAAGATTGTAGATCCAGAAGCAACATCCCATCCTTATCCTTTTCTGGTAATCAAGCCTCTAACTTGTCTAGTAGTCTCTTAGATCTCCTTATTTCACTTTATGAGGGTTTTTGGTCCAAAAAGCTTAGTCCTTGGGTAATGGACGTCCCAAGTGACTTATCTTTCAGATCTGGGATCTAGAAGGGGTTTCATGGCATAAAGGTGCAAACGTTTTGGCCATGGAATCCCCGTGCAAGCTTTAAAGTGTTGATATGGCCTTTTAAGCCCCAAAAGGCCATGCATGGAAGGAAAGCCTGAGACTTTACATGTTCATCTGGTGTTTAGGAACCATATCTCGGTTTTCATGCTAGGGTTTGACGTATTTTGGATTTTGGACAAAGATATATGTCCTAAAGAACTAGGGTTTTAGCTAAACCCATTAAGAAGGACTAATAGCGGGTAAAGTTGGAAACTTTACCCTTGAAAGGGCATTTCCAGTAAGTAGAAGGAGTATGGAGCTTTGATCTGGAGGGTAGAGGCTTAATCTGTTAAGATGGCCCAAACAAACCATGGGACTCGTCGAGTCCATAAGGGATCTCGACGAGTTCAGTCGTGATGTCCCGATCCAGTTTAAGGTAGAACTCGATGAGTCTGTAAAGGGACTCTACGAGTTGATTTGGACAATCGCGAGTATGAGTAGCCAGGGAACTCGGTGGGTCAGAAGGGTGACTCGACGAGTTGGATCGCGATTTCAGGGTTCTGATTTATAGAACTCGGTGAGTTGATGGAGCAACTCGGCGAGTTGAGTCAAGTCGGGGTGTTGACTTTGACTTTGACCAAGCGTTGACTTTGACCTTGACCAGGGGTAAAATGGTCATTTTACCCTAAGAAGGATTATCAACTCTTGACTAAGTATTATGTTGGTAATGATAGCTTGGGGAGTCGAGAGATCAGCAGTTCGGGGATCTGCCAGGTAGCAGCGAGAGGTTTATTGCGGGATTCTACAGTCAGCTTGTGAGGTGAGTTTTCTCCTGTAGGAACGAGTCTAAGGCACCAATGTCGGCCCGTTTATGTATGTTAGTGTATACCGGAGTTAGATCCGATTCCTGGGTAAGCCCGATGTAGTTCATAGGTTTCCATATTTTGGTCCGATGTCGGGCGAGGCCCGAGGAAGGTTTATATGTATCTTTCCGAACTACGATTCGATGCCGGGTGGTACCCGAGGAAGGAGTGCATGTTTAGTTATATTTGTTGCCTTTGTGATACTTGTATGTGCCTGGTAGGGAGGTGAGTGTGGGCGGGGACCCGTATCTCATCAGTAGCTGAGTGTGGACGGGGTTCCATATCTCGTTATTAGCAGAGTAGGGGGTGGGGTCCAAGATAGGCGGGGCCTTGAGGCTAGGAGTTATAGTGTTGGGTTTGACTGTTATGTTCTAGCATGGTTATATGTTATTGTTTGTATGAGTATAGCGGGCGGGGCCCAGAGACAGGCGGGGCCTAGTAGAAACAGATCTGTATATCGAGCGGGGCTAGATGCCAGGTGGGGTCTGATGCCAGGCGGTACCTGATGCCGGATTCGTCCGATGCCGGGCGGGGCCCGATGTAGCGGGCTAGGCCCAATGTATGTTGTTATGTGATTAGGTGTATGGTATGTGGTAGTTTGGGGAGACTCACTAAGCTTCGTGCTTAGAGTTTTTAGTTTTGGTTTCAGGTACTTCTAGCAGCAGAGGGAAGGGCTCAGGATGACTGTATTGCACACACCACGATGATTTAGCCTGGGATGTTTACTCTGAGTTTTTTACACATGGTTTTGATACAGTATTTTGATATGATGTTTTGGGAATACATGACTCGTGATTTTATTATGATGTTGATGAATTATGGCTTTCTTAAATGATTTTAAAACGAAATTTTTGGTCATGATTTTAGGGATGTTACACTATGAATTTGAACTTATTAAGATAATAGAGTTAGATAATGAATGTACCTTAAGTAGAGTGACACGAATTGACTTTACCATCCCTAAGATCTTTCAGGTAGTCTGGGAAGCTTCATAACCAATGTCCCTTCAATTGGCAATATAAGCATATGGACCTTTTAGGGTTAACACATGGAACTATCTCAGAACTAGCCTTTCTCTTTACCATACGATCAAACAGTTTGACCTTGGCTGATACCTTTCCATTGGGAAGAGAAATCTTTTCTGGACCACCATTGTCACCATTTTCAATGTCCATGGAAACTTTGGAATTTGATCCTTCAAGCACTTTTGCTTCATTTGTGCTCTTAAGCATTTCTGATTTAGCAACAATCAACATATGTGCCAAATCAATCAGGGTCGCGTCGTGGTTGCTCATATAAATGTTCTTAATGAACTGACTATATGACTCAGGAAGAAAAAGGAGAACTAAATCAATGGCTTGCTACCTTGGGAAAACGACACCCATTCTATCCAATTTGTCAATGTACAATTTCATTTTCAGAACATGCGTATACACATAATTTCTGTTTCGATGTTTACATGCCAATAGGGCTTGATTAGTTTCGTATGTTGGGGTGCAAAGTTCTGCATGAATGACTTTGTAATGGTTTGAATCTTGTAGATAGATAGATAGATAGATAGATAGATAGATAGAAAGATAGAGATAGAGAGAGAGAGAGAGAGAGAGAGAGAGAAAGAGATGTAAACACCTTTATATATAGTGGGTTGCATACCATTTGTAGAGGTGTGCTTGAGAGATGTAGTTCATAGTGACTAGTGAGTGAGATATTTATGAAGATCTAGACTAGTTCCTTTTTTGTACTCATTTACTATGATCGAATACATCTTTTAGCACCCAAATCACCATGTTCTTTGTTTTTTTTTCAATTTCGCATGCCAAATCAAATGCTCATAATTCACATCAATTGGTATCAGAGCGGGTCTTCGAAGATCAAAGTGATTTTTGAAGAAACAGTTCTTGGTTTGGCTACATTCAACACAGTTGGAACGTTTATGGTGAGTCTCTCAATGATCTCTCTGAATCTCTTTGATTCGTGCTTGCGTTCTTGAAGTTTTGATCATTTTGACTCATTGGATCAAATGTTTTTTGAAAAACCCATTTGTTATGATATAATAAATTTTTTTATTGATCAAGCCCAATCCAATCCAATATTCTTTTGTTCGATTCGGTTCTCAAATTGCTAATGTTCATTTGAATCAAGTTTTGGCCCAAAAACTATCCATTATTGTTCATTGTTCATTAAATCAAATTTGTGAACAAATATTTTTCATTTGATAATGTTCGAATTCATTTCTTGAGCCCAAAATCAAAACCACTACTATTCATGACTTTTTGAGTCCAATTTTTTTTCCAATATCTTCAATCTGTTTACTATTCATAGTCCATTCTTTAGCCCATTTGTCATTCGATCCAATATCTTAATAGTTTGAAATCAAAAATCATTAACCTCACTGTTTAACTTGGTATTGTATTTGGTTCGTCATCGCTTCAGACATCACGAATATATTCTGATGATCATGTATCCATCGTTTTGTTTTCGTTTTAGAAATCTTTTGAAAATTGATTGATGTTATTCATGATTCTGAATTTTTGAATCAACTGGAGTTGATTTGGGTTATTATCGGTCGATAATGATCAAGTTGAACTAGAGAAATTGTCAAATTGATTCTTTGGTTTTTAAAGAAATTGACCAAGAACACTTGAATGTGATGAAGAACAGTGTAACAAACACGTTTTGATTTGAAATTTGATGTTAGATTCATCAATTTCATGTTTGTTGACCTTTGATTTCGAAAATTCAAACTCAGAAAAAAAATTAAACTCGAATTTCAAGTGTTGAATCAAGGAATTGGAGGTTGAAATTGGAAGATACAAGTTGTATTTGGGTTATGGATGTCGAAATCAAGCTTGATTTGGGGTTTAATTTTGAAAATTGATTGAGTTTATGATCTAGATGTCGAACACTGGAATGGCTTATATGTTCACATCATAAATGTTGATTTCGAAATTGGATATGCTTAAGGTCAATGTTGATGTCGAATGATGGAGACTTGGTATTCAAAGGAGTTATTTTTGACATCGAAGGTCAATTGGTTTGGAATTGCATTTTGATATCGAACGTCTTTGACTATGGATGGATTGAGAACGAAATATGTGTTCGATGGTCAACAGAGAGTTTTGGTTGGAGTTGTTCGATATGATATTGATGATTTCTCTATGAGAAGGTTTAGAGATCTTCGCTATGAGCTGATTATGGTTTGATAGAGGTTCGCATATAAGGTCGCAATTTGGAGATCGCTTTGGATGTCGAACTGTATTCACCTTTGGTAAATTGACTTAGAGATTGAAATTGAGTTTGTTATGGGTTAATGGGGGCTTTGTTACATGATTTCGATGTATGCCTGTCCATTTTGTTTTTTAACGAGTTTGCTATGTGACATCGAGGTCGACATCAAATTGGAAGGTCAATGAACAATTGAAGATTTGAAGTTCATATCTACATGTGTCACGCTTGAGGCTTGGTTCGTGAAGTTGCTCATTTTTGGAAGATTGAAACGGGTCATCCATTCCTAACTCTGAGGGGGAGAATTTTAGGGTGCAAAGTTATGCATGAATGACTTTGTAATGGTTTGACTCTTGTAGACCCACTTGCATGTGGTAGTGAAGCCTTGTGACATGAGAGATAGTTAGATAGTTAGTTAGATAGATAGATAGATAGATAGATAGATATATATATATATATATATATATATATATATATATATATATATATATATATATATATATATATATATATAGAGAGAGAGAGAGAGAGAGGCATGTAAACACCTCTATATATAGTGGGTTACATACCACTTGTAGAGGTGTGCTTGAGAGATGTAGTTCATAATGACTTGTGAGTGAGATATTTATGAAGATCTAGAATAGTTCCTTTTTTGTACCCAATTACTATGATCAAATGCATCTTTTAACACCCAAATCATCGTGTTCTTTAATTCCGCATGCCAAATCAAATGCTCATAATTCACATCATCGTATCTTTCGACTCGAGGGAATCATGACGAGGGGAGAGTCACTGGAGGAGGAGGAGGAAGCGTTGGAGAAGCATGATATCCATTTCCATCATTGCTCGAAGAAGAAATCATATTTTCACCTTGATCAGATTGTGGAAGATCATCTTCAAAAGGTAAAGGAAAACCATTTCCAAAAGGATGAGGAAGACCATTATTGTCTTGACTTGACATCTGTAAAGGGAGAAAAGAGAACTCAAGTTAGTTGATTTTTATCCATAATTATTAACCCATAAATTTAAATTAAGGCTAGGGTCTGTATTTTCGATTCGAACTTTGAAGAGGGATGCCGTAATCAAATTCGAATCTATTTTAGGTAGGTAATGCATTTACCAATTTCAATCTTATGAAATTCCTAGATCTTTTGAGATTTATTGAATATAATCAATGGCATGTTTAATCTTAGATTATGCTCTCACTTTTGTGACTGGGATGCTGAGGATCACAAACGAGATATGAATAACCATGCAAATTAGCTTGGTACTCTCGATTTCATTTATCATCTCATTTTAATGTGTCGGTTAACTACATGCACTCCATTAATCAACGATAATTTTTGAGACACCCATTACCACTCTTTATCAGTCCCCTATTAGTGTGCCGGTTAACCACACACGCTCCACTAATGTAACACCCGTGTTTCTGGGCTAGGCATTAATGTCGTTGTAATAGTATAAGTTAACATTTGTAACCCGTCTTGAAATAATAGAAATGTATTATTTGAGTATTATGTGTTTTATGCTTAATTGCTTAATTGTGTGGCTTAAATGAATTAAGAATAAAAATAAGCGTGAAAATGAAATGTTAGATAAACCCAATATCGATGCATGAAGACGTAGTGGTCGTGACGAGGTTTCCGAATATATAAAGAATGCTGAAATCCGAGTTATAACGAAGAAGTTATGACTTGTCGAAGTTTCGCGACAGAACCGGCGCGACACTGCGTGACGTAAATAGTGAATTTACGATAAATTGATATTTAGCCTTAGTGATCTAAACGAAAGTCATAGATTACGTTAAACCGAGAGTGTTCATGAAAAAAACACCCAAATCTGACTTCGTATGAGGAAGTTATGATTTTCCGAAGTTTCGACTTAGCAGTATGCAACCCGAAACTCGAATTTGAGATCGAGTGATTTTTGGTCGAAACAATCTAAACGAGAATCGAAGATCTCGTTACTTGTAGTGCAACGGTAAAAAGACAGACTGAAACGGACATCGGATGAAGAAGTTATGATTTTATAACGGAGTTTTCCTGTCCCGGCCTATTAAAAATAATATAATAAAAATAAATTCAAAGTTAGCCGACGAAGTCTAAACGAAAGTTGTAGAGCATAGTCTCACCTATGCGTGGATATAAAGAACGCCGAAAACGGAGCTCATATGAGGAAGATATGATTTTCTGAAGTTTTTGAATAATTAAAATATATAAATAAAATTATTTATTCGAATAATACCCGAATCCGTGACTCAGCCGATCTGATCCACCCGGTACGCCCCGCGTACCAGGAGTACGCCCAACGTACATGTCAACGAGGCGTTACGCCCCGCGTAAACTTTAATTACGCCGAACGTAATCCGGTGCTCAGCACCCTATAAATAGATCTCGAGGGCAGCCGATCTTGGTTGCTCAAATTCTTCTCTTTCACCCCTTTTCTTTCTATTTCTTGGCAATTTATACCCCCGAAGCCCCGGTATCATCCCGAGACTCGAAGCAAGTCCCGAAGCCCCGAAGATCCCGAGAAGTAAAGTTTCCGAGCCGAATCTCTGCCCGCGTAAAGCTAGATTTTGGAGAAAACGTCACGGTTTTATCGGAAAATATTATTTTAATAGACGAGGTGATGTCCGATCATCGTCTTATCAAGTGAGTGTATATTCCTTTTCTTCTAACACATAGATACGAAGTATTCTCTACAAAATACGTATTATGTGTTTGTATATTATTTGCTTATTTGAATAATTTATTGAATGAATGATCTGTACAGGTTTTAAGCTGTATATAAATGTATATATTTTTATCTACTAATATGTTGGGTAGAACATGGGTAGACAGTTGTTGTGTGATGAAATAAAATGATGAGAGGCCTCGATGTGATTGTGATCTAGTCATTCAGCAGAATATGGATGACAACCACGAACTTTTCTAGACAGTTCTGTGGAATGCTGGCATGCTCATAACCTGTAGGTGTTGGTGAACTTGGGTGTTCATTTGCTGTATTCTATCCCCCTCATGGTTGCCTTAGGACATTCATTGCTGAGGAAACCCCTCTGCAGTAGTGTCCGTCCCGATGAAAATCCTAGATTAGGTCCCTTGTAATAGTTGTTGTCATAGGGACGTAAAGTGAGGATAACGGGAATGGGTAATCGGGTTATTGTTGGTTGGTGAAATTAAATATAATTATTTATTGTGGGATGAAAACCCTATATGCTCATCAAGCTCCCAAGCCTGACCCACTCAGTTTCTTTGTATTACAGGTAGTGGCGCGAGAGCATAAGTTGGAGAACTTGTGAAGATGTTTTTGTTTATAGACCAATAGTTTTATAAACTGTGTAAGGTCTATGCTTTATTGTTTATGCTTTTGTGTCTGTATCGGAACATGACATCCCGAGTTTTGTTATATAATGAAAATACATTTCTTTAAGAAATGCTTTGATAAACCTTATTTTATCATGTATTGTTTTGGGGACAAATTCCGCAACTCTTTTAAATCAATGGATTTACTCTGAAATTATTTTAAAAACATAAATGAAACCGGTCTTTTCTGGCCGTGATTTTAGGGATGTCACAACTAACGACTTATAAAGTGTAATGTGCAATTTCATGGATTAGCATACAAATTCACATTTTCCTAAAGTAACTAAGAGTGGGATTTTAGAAAAATAGTTTAGTTACTTTATATTATTATACTTTTAATGAGATTATGTCCTATTAAACCCGTTCCACTAACGACCCTCCACCATACAAGAGAGCGGTGGGTAAGAATGGATACCCATACCCGAAATGGTTCACATCTAAGCTAGAAAAGCCCTAATCTCAAACATAAAGAGATCTAGAAGGAGGAAAGTCAAGGTAATGACTTCTTACCTTCAAAATGATGCCAATAAGCAGAAGAGTCAGATCCTCAACTGTTCCTTGCTCAAAGCTTCTTGATCTTCAAGCTCCTTTCACCAAGATCCACCTTCCACGCTTAAAACAGACAAATATGGAGAGAAAACGCGATTTAGGGTTTCTGGACTCAAAGGGGGTTGTAAGGGAGGCTAAGGGAGGATAATGATCCTTTAAATAGGGTGCAAAACCCCGGAAATTAGGGTTTCATCCACCAGCTCCAACTCGCCGAGTTGGTCACTTAAAACCCGCGACCAAAACCGTGCCTACTCGACGAGTCAGGGCATCCAACTCGTCGAGTCGACCTTTTAAATGGAAATGTAAGACTGGGAAGTTTATACCTGAGAGTCGGGGTGTTACAAAACGATACCTAACATTTCCAGTCTGTCAAGGTGCGTCTTCATGTTTAGAACATGTGCACATACAGAGTTTCCATCTTTATGTTTACATGCCAATAGGGCTTGAGTAACTTTGTACTTTTCAAGTTGACGAAAACGTGGGTCAGGGAGAATAATTAGAGGAGGTGGAGGAAGAGAAGTTCCACCAAAGCACGAAGAAGGGATTGATCTTTCACCTCGATCGTCATGTGGAATTTCATCTTTATGAGGAAAGCTTTTTCCAAATGGATAAGACAGACCACAGTTGTCAGAACTAGACATCTACAAGGGGAGAAATTCAAGTTAGTTGATTTAATCCTTAATATAACACCCAAATGAAATATTAAGGCTAGGACCCAACACAATAATTCACAATTCGGAAGAGGGATGCCGTAATCCAATTGTAAACTATTTGTCGGTAAGTAAATGACGATTTACCAATTCCACCATCAAAACGAATTTTTAAACGAATTAGGTTTTAAATGAAATTCCTAGATCTTTTGAGATTCATTGAACTTTTCAATGGCATGTTTAATCTCGATTATGCCCTTCAAATTTGTGACTGGGATACCGAGGATCACAAATAAGGTGTGAACAACCATGCAAATTAGCTTGGTACTCTCGATGTCATTTATCACTTAATCAATGTGTCGGTTAACCACACACGCTCCATTGATCTATGATAACCTACGAGCTACCCATTGCCATCCTTCATTAGTCCTATATTAGTGTGCCGATTAACCACACACGCTCTACTAACGACCAATAAGGTGCAATGTACAATTTCATGGGTTAGCATCAAATTCACATTTTTCCTAAAGTAACTAAGATTGGGAATTTAGAAAAGAATTTAGTTACTTTTTTATAATTATCATTATACCTTTTAATGATAATTAATGTCCTATCCTACCCGTTCGGCTAACGACCCTCCACTAGTCAAGGAAGCGATGGGTGAGAGTGGACACCCATTCAATCGCCATTTTATAGGCAATTTCCTTATACCCCCTTATAGACCAACTTCGTGAATGAGGCCTACTAACGGTAAGAGTGACTATGTTATACATATAAATAAGTATTATGTTGTCAATATTATAATAGTATAAGGGTTGAATTTTAAGCTTTTTAAAAACTCTAGGGTTTAGAATTTAAATATTTCAAAATCAAAACTTTTTAATCAAATTTTAAATTCCAAAACTTGAGGGCAAGTTTTTGAAACTTTTCAAAACCTCTTAGATCAAATTTGAAGACAATTAAATTAATCATATAATTTATCTATATCACAAAATTTGACCTAATCTAATTTCATATAGAAAGATAATTCAAATCAAATTCTACAAATAATTAATTTATCACATAATCAACTAATTATCTTAAAATTTGACAATTATCCTCCAATTGGATGAGGATAATCATTACCTTATCATAAAAACGAATTTTATCAGTTAAAACGGTTTGTGGTAATGATCCTAATCCAATTCTGTCCAAAAAAACCCGAAAATCTTCCAACAGATGATCCAACTCGTCGAGTCAGGGAATGGACTCGTTGAGTTGGCCCAACTCGTCGAGTCCCATTATGGACTCGTCGAGTTCTTCATGCAGAGAGCAGATTTCGATTTGCTTCAGCTTTGAACAATTAACCAATGCATCAATATAGCAGAAAACACCATAGGCTCTGATACCACTGATGGGTTTTGAGCACTATAATAATCCTATGGTGCACATACAATGCTAATGCTTTGGATCTAAGTTTTCTCAAGTTATACATGCAATTTTCTTTTCATCCAAAGCATGAACCCTAACTAGCATACACTTTTGAGATTTACAAATGAAACAAGTTAGATGAATATCTCTTTATTGTAGCTTATAGAACTTGGCCTTTCAAGAGCTTAGTACCTCAAATAAGTCACAAACACCAAGAACAATGGAGGATTATGAGAGAGAGGCTAGGAGGCACAAAAAACGGCTAGGGTTTCTTCTTGGAAGTCATGGCCGATTTTGGGAGTGCTTGGGGTTACATTTATTATGTGAAATTCCTAGGGTTTTAACTTGTAAACCCTAATTCATTTACTTAGGCCTTTAAGTAATCCAATATCTCATTTGATAGGTCCTTTGGACTAAATCTTCATGGAATCTCACATAGATTTAGTCCATCCCTAATCAACATGGATCATTAGCCCAAACTATATGTATTACTGATTTACCTAATCAGTCCCCGTTAATTTAATCAGTTTCTTTTGATCATCAAATTAATTCCTGATCAATACTAATTAAATAATATGAGTCCTCAATTAATATATTACTCTTATAATATATTAATAAATAACAAATAACCTCTTTCTCAAATATCCATCCTATCAAATTGCTATGGTGAAGGCAACCGAAAAGGACCATGCTACTATCGGGTCAAGTACATACCAATTATAGTTATGGGCTTAGACACCTAATCCAACAGAAAGTTCAAAATTGGGTACTAGGTTCTTCATTTCACCATGCATTTCAAACTAATATCCAATAACCTAAAAATCCTTGGATACCTAAATTCTTTTAATTGATTGCAGGTACTGTGTGACGAGAAATATGTGTTGGAGATAGTGTCTAAGTCCATAACTATATTTGGTATGTACTTGACCCGACCCGGCATGGTCCATTTGGGTTGCACTTCACCCGAACAATTTACGGATAATCTTTTGAGAATAGTATAAGTTATGATTTATTAATATATTATAAGTTCTAATATATTAATATAAAATCATATTATTTAATTAGTGTTGATCTATAATTAATTTAGAATTAATTTAGAGATCAAAAGTATGACTAATTAAATATGGGCTCTTGTATTTATATAGTGTGGGCTAATGCTTATTTGGAATGGGCTAGGCTTGCATGGAATGTCCATGGATACTCCATGGAGCTTTAACCCATGGATCTCATGGAAATGAAAAGACATGGGTATTAGGGTTTACATGGATGTAACCCTAATCCACCACACTATATAAAGGAGGCTTTGGTTCTTGAAATCACACTAGTTGTGGTGAGTAAAGTAAGAGGGCCGATTTCAAGAAAGGTGATTACTATTCTCTCAAAATTCCAAGTTTGTGGTGATTTGTGATTTCCATTTGAGGCATCCACACTATTGGTGCTAGGCTCTAAAACTCCAAGCAATCAACTACAACTACAAGGTAAGTAATTCTACTAGCTTTATTTGATTCAAGTTCCCCATGCCATGCTAGATAGGATAAGAACCTTGGAAAAATAATTATTTGCATGTATCTTAGTCAAACATAGATCCAAGGTTTCTAGGGTTGCATGTACACCATAGGAGTGTTAGAATGCTCTGAAATCCCATCAATATGATGAACACTGGTATATCGATAGTGGTTGCTCTCGTCACATGACAGGTCAAAAGGAGAATATATGGTATTTTAGAAGTATGGATAATGTTGGAGTTGTGAAGTTTGGAAACAACGAAAAATACAAGGTAAAAGGTTATGGATAAGTAACGAATGGGTAGTTTACAGTTAACCGGGTGGCATATGTCGAAGGTCTTCAACACAACTTGATAAGCGTTTCAGAACTTGTTTTCGGCACTGACAATCAAGTAAGCTTCGATGAAGAAGGAGGTGTCACCTTGAATAAAGAAACAAAGGAAGTTGTAACATCCAGAATGTAGAAGGTCAATTATGGAAATAAATTCCCTTTTTAGGGGCCAACTCGTCGAGTCTATGGCATAAAATCGACGTGTTGGAAACTTTTGGGGCGCGTGTTTTTAAGGACCAACTCGTCGAGTTGGTGAAGGGAACTCGACAAGTTGGACGCTGTTTGAGAAACCCTAATTTTTGGGTTTTGCTCCCTATTTAAACATCTTAAGTTCCAGGTGGTGGCCTCATTCCCATCCTCCATAGCCCCTAACCCTAATCTCGAAACCCTTGAGCCTCCTTAAGTACTGTGAGCTCATTGTGGGTGTGTTTTGGTGTGTTGGGAAGCTCATTAAAGGGAAGAAAAGCTTGGTGCAAGGTGGTGGTTCAAGTAGGAGCTTTCAGATCTCGATTCTCTGCTCCATTTCCAGCACATTTTGGGTATAAAGTTCTAACCTTGCTTAATATTTGCTTAGATCTCTTCTTTGGTTAAATTGCATGCTTTTATCCAGGGATGGGCGTGGTGGGATGTCAAGTCCACCAAGCAAATTACACCCTTTGTTTGCAAATAAAACGTAATATAATGGTAAAAAGGGGTATCGATCCTCGGGGAAATGGTTGTATTCAATCACCAATGCAATCTAAAAGAACTATTGTAAATAAACTAACTAACTACAATTAAACTAAAAAAAGGGGGGGTGTTATGATTGCTTGAAAACTAAAAGACTTGAATAACTAAAAACTTGCAATTAAGCAAGATAGTGAGATGCTCAAACGTTGGGAACAATTGGTTAACCAAGGCAATTCAACACAATAAACATTTGTGTGCTTATCATTAGGATCCAACATGAAGCTTATCATTCATCCCAAATTGGTTATAGCAATCATGAAGCATGATATGCCAAGATTCCTCTTAGGTAGTATGGAGGTTGGGGAAGCCCACAACACACCTTCTTAATCAAGATCAAGGGTTTAATTGAAGCAATTGGACCCAAGAAGTTAATTAGCCTTAAGAAAGAAGGAATCCCCAATTCCTAGAGGATGTCAATGCTTACACATCCATAAAGGAGCTATGATTCATAAACTAGAGATGATTTGTACCATCATAAATCCCTTGTTCTAAGTTAATTCAATGATTCAATGCAAAACCAAAGAAATAAACTAACAATAGCTCATTCAAGTGCCAAGCTCATGATCAAAGCATTAAACAAGCATAAGAAATATGATCTAGAACCATAAACATAAGATAATTGATAATCTAGCATGAATCCTTCAAAAACCCACAAACATTCAAAGGTTTTAACCAAAGTTAACCAATATAAAGAGTTTAGCCACTCATGGCAATAGAACAACAATCAAAAAAGTCTAATTGCATAAAGAAACTACCAAAAATCTTGGAAAGATGAAGAGAAATGAGTCTTGAGCTTCAAAAATCGCCTCCTACAGGTCTCCAATGGTGCCAAATCGAAGTTATGGCTGCTAGGTCTGATCCCCCAAGGTAATGGCAAGCCAAATGACCAAAATGCCCAAACTGGGAAGTTGCACGGGTACCCGCGCGACGAAAATTCCACCCGCGCAAATGTTGCTGTAATGCTATTGGTCCTTCATTCCACCACTCCACCCTTCCACTACCAAAGATTCCTTTGGTCCCCTCCATATCCATGTGATTCAAATCAACCAATCATCTTTTGGCTTCAAATGTGGATGCTCCAAACCCAAATTAATTATCCATGATCCATCTTCACAAGCCCACTTCATCCAAGCCTTTATCTTTTTAAGCCCAAATCTCCTTTGGTGGATCCGCGAAGCCCAATAGCGCCTCGAGAGCCCACAAGTCCGTCTTCACTCTAATCCACAATCGCAATAAGCACCAAAACCCTGCAAAATTCCTCATGCAACATAAAAAGCACCCGGTACGATCCATGCTAAAGAAAAATAAATAAAATACAATGCAATAATGATAAAAAGATCTAAAAATCTAAAATAAACTAATAAAATAAGGAAATAAAATAAGCTACCAATCACCCCAAGCTTAAACCTAACTTGTCCTCAAGTTAGAACAAGACTAAAATGAGCTCGGGATGAGCTAAACTAAAAAGGAAAAAGAAAGGTACCATAGAACTTGGTCAACATCAGTCAACATGGTCAGAATTAGTCCTTCATGGACCCTACGCATCCTCAAAATGTTCCCCGCTTTAGAGCCATAAACCACATTCTCAACCACTTGATGGGCGAATAGATCACGGATGGATGTAGTCGCGGTGTGCAAGACAAAGGAAACAGAGATGCGCCCAGTGGGGGCACTTTAAATCACCAATGCAGACCATAGTGCATGAAGGAAAGGCGCCTCTTCACACACTATGATTCCTACATTTGTCAGGCTAAAGTGTATGGTATGAAATAGGGTTTTGCAGCGCGGCCTCTGGGCAAACATCCGGTTTCAGAGGCTTCTCCCTTGTACTCTCCTTTACAGTCTACCGTCTCACCGTCAAGGCCTTTTCTCACCAAAAATCAAAAATAAAATAAAATAATAAAAATTCTGCTTAACCTAAACTTAAACCTAAGAACTAAAATGTTCAATCTTGAACTTCTGTTATTTGGTCTTCAACCTCTTTGATGCTTGATATTCAGTCTTCTTATTTCTCTCGTTTTTTTTTAACTAAAACCTTGAACTTGGATTCTTGTTCTTCTTTTTGTGTTGCTCTTTTTCTTCATTTTTCGTCTTTGTTTTTGTTGCTTTTCTTTAATCTTCTTCATTGTTTCTTTTTTGTCTTCACTTTTCCAATTTCTTCATTTTTTTTTTGTGTTTTCTTCTTTGAAGGTCTAAGGAATTTCACCATGTAACAAATGATGGAGGCTAACATGAACGCCTAATGATCATTGATAATGTGCCAAGATCAACTAAAAAGGGTGGGGAATGATTCAAAAATGGGTCTTACCGAAAAGACTTGGTCCCAAAAGATGTGAATTGGGGGACCCACTTCAAAGTTCATCAAGCACCTCAATGCAAGGTGTGATAAACAAAATCTATCTAACTGTCTACTCTAGACTCCTAAAAAAAATAACCTATCTTAAAAAGGTGGTGAGAATCTAACTAAGGCTCAGACGAGACTCGGGAGTACTAAGGGGTACTCCCCCCAAAACCAAGATGCGAGTCTTCAATATCTTCAATGTCTTCAAAATACCTTACCGGGCTAATCTTAGCTCGCACACATTGGCATGACCAACCACATCCCTCCGCACCTAGACCCAATCAAGCTACCTGCATCTGACCCCCACACAAGCGGTCTTAAAATGGTCCGTGAGGCTTAAAACGTGTCCCACTTATCAAATACAAGGAATTCCATATCAAGACCCGGGACCAATCTATGATTCAATACTTATGACTCGGTGCTCTGGTACCTGTAGGGATGAGAAGACAAGAGAGAACAAAAATGCATGAACTTAAACTAGGATGCATCTAAAAAGTATGAAAATTAGAAAAGAAAGAAAGAAAATATGCAATATTTTTGAATTTTTCGTGCAATTTTTATGAATGACCTAAATGAGTTACTCTAAATGAAACTATATACAACCTAAATGCAATAAAAAAATAAAAGATAAAGATTACCTCACCCCAAGCTTAAAATTAAGCATTGTCCTCAATGATTAGGATGAGAGTAAGGAAGGATCATACCGGGATCAAGGTGGAGGAGGCCCACGAGGGGGGTAACCGTCGTCGGGCCGAAAATGATACCAAAGATCCTCCATGTAGTTGTTGGCGCGGGCTTGCTGCTCCTCGATGCGGCGAATGGCTGCTGTGTTCTGGTTGCCCTGGAGGCGCAGTAAGGCAAGCTGACTGTAGATATCAAGAGGGAATTCGTGCTCGGGATCGGGCTCATTGTGTTGCTGATAGGAGTGTTACTCATGTTGCGGCTGAAAATGTGATCCCGAAGGCTGATCATAGTAAGGTGGTGGCAATTGTCGGATCGGGAGGTCATAATGGTCTTCGGCCTCAAATGGACTACCAGCATTGGAATTGTCGACATGCATTTCATCATCATCATCGTGTAACTCTTCAGGCAAGAACCAAGTTTCAGGCTCGCTAGTGGAAAAGGCGGAGATGCTAGGATTAGGCAAGATGTAAACTGGCTCCTTGACATGATTGAGCCAAGAAAAATGGTTATGACGGGTAGGATGAGGCATCAGTAGTTCCATCCGGGTGAGGGTTATGCAGTCAAGGAGGTAGAGAGGTGGATCATCCACTGGCACATACTCAGACTCAGGAAAGTGAAGGCCCACACCCAAACCAATTAGGGTAATGAAAACTCCGATGCAAATATCGCCAGTGGTCTTCGTGCGAAGGCTATCACACTTATCCAAGAAAAAGGTGGCGAAACCGGGGCAAGACCAATGTAGCTGGCTCATGCAATAGAGGAAATAGAGCTCGACTGTGTTTATTTGTCCCGGCTCATGACGAGCAAAGATGGAAGTTGAAAGGATTCGGTGGGCGATTCTCCAACAAGGATGGATGATGTAAGGATCTTTTTGGCGCCTTGGATTGAAGTTTGGAAGACTTGTTATTTGAGTCCAAAACTCTACATTAGGCACGCGTTTGAATCGAGTCCACTGATGGCTATAGATGTCGGTGTTGAAGGGACTGTATGTGCCCATGATGGTGTTGAGGGTGTCGTATGTGAGTAGGTGCTGCCGACCCTGGAGTTTAAATGTGAGCACCCCTGCTGCGTCATCCCGTGCATAAGTGGAGAGGAACTCTAGTGTGGGTTGTTGGTAAGTGCGCGCGGAAAGATCAAGGAATTCTTGCCAACCTATGTTGAAGAATAGTTGTTGCAGGCAATCGTCAAGGCCAAGGTGCGTCATTAAGTCTTGGTGGTAAAATTTGGTGGCTCGAATTGCACGTTTTTGGAGGTTTGACAGGAATTGTTTGATTTGTGCACTCGTGAGGACAAGGTTACCCGCATGATCGGTATTCTCGGTTGACGCTTTTTTTGTGGATTGCGAGGATGAAGCCTCACGGGAAGAACCATGAGAGGCGTGAATGGTTTTGTCCCTTGCCATTGTACCTGTTAATAAACCTAGCAAACACAAAAAACTTGGCCAAAATTATCCCTCACACTCGCCTCACACCAATCCAAACAAACTAAATAATAAGAATATAAACCGGGCAAATATTCCAAACTTGCAATTTGGCACAATTCAATGCAATTCAATCAATTCAAAACAAACTAAGTCCAATTCAAATCAATCTAATGCATAGCACAAGCTAATTGAAATTAGAAGTTGAATGCAATAAAATTAAAGAAATGTACCAAATTCGTGTGTTGAAACCCAAAAAGAAATTTGCTAAAATCGCACCCCAAGCTTGAATTTGACCCGAAAGATTGAATCTTTTGAAACTCCGGTGAGAAACAAAAATTTTGAAATTTTTGGTCAAAACTAGTGGCGGCGGCCGGCGGCGGAGCTAGGGTTTCCGGCGAGGAGATTTTCCCGAATTAACAGTAGATCGGCGTGTGGGAGAGTGTTTGGTGAATAATGCCCCAAGAAATTTTGAATTTGTCGGAGATTTGGTGTCGGAATCGTGATTTGTTCGGTTTTCCGGCGAGCACGGGAATGGCGGTGGCGGGGGGGGGGGGTGTTTTCGGTGAAGAAAGGTAGCGTGTGGTCGGAATTTTGTGGGGAATTTGGTGGTGGGGGAGCGCTGGTGAAGGGAGCAGCGGGGAGGTGACGGCTGGCGATTTGCGCTTTTCCGGCGAGCAATTTGGGCGAGATCGGGGCTGCCGGCGGCTGGAGACTGCCGACGAAGGGAAGGGCGACGCGATGGCGGGTTGGCAGCGCTGGTCGGAAGAAGCGGCAGCGAAGCTCGTCGGTGGAGGTTGAAGTCGGCGACAGTCGGCGATTCGTTGTTGACGGGAGGCACAAGGGGGGGGGGGAAGGGGTTGGTCCGACGGGTTGCAAGGTTGTCAAAAGGTGGGTCTTAAATGATTCGGGCATGGGTCGGGATTTCGGGTCGATTCAAGGGTCGGATCCGGGTAATTAGTGGGTTTGGAGCGGGTTACCGGGTGGGGCGAGTGAGTTGTGGGTAAAATGGGTCGGCCTCGCAAGGAAGGTTGCATTTTGTTCTTGGGCGCGCAAACATCTGCGAGGGTGGAGTTAGGCCGCGCAGACTAATCATATGCGATTCTAAGTTGTGGAGGTTGGAACTCGGAACTTGCGCGGCTGGGGGCCGGTCGCGCAACGTCTGCGCGGGTACCCGCACAAATTTCGAATTTTTTTCATTTTTTCAAACTTCGCCAAGATCATTGCTAGACTTCCAAATGCTTATTTTTAGACCAACTTCAAGCTGAGAAACACCCAAAACTTCAAGCGGAGATTATTTATTTACAACGCATTTATTTAACGTCTTTGCCAAGACTTAGCCCCGCTTCCGTCAACCTTCGTAATTCGGATTTTCCAATGTTATGTTGTCAAATTCTCCTGTGTCAAAGCCTTCATAAAATGGTTTCAAGCGATGCCCATTCACTTTGAATATTTGATTTGTTTCCAAACTCTTAATTTCAACCGCACCGTGATCAAACACTTTTATAACAATAAAAGGTCCGTGCCATCGAGATCGCAACTTTCCCGGGAATAGCTTTAAGCGTGAATGATAAAGAAGAACTTTTTGGCCCGGAATAAAATGCTTACGAGTGATGTGTTTGTCGTGAAACGCTTTTGTTTTATCTTTGTAGATGCTTGCATTTTCATAAGACTCGTTCCTCAACTCATCGATTTCTTGAAGTTGCATCTTTCGGTGCTTTCCGGCTTCTTCAAGATTGAAATTACACTTTTTAACTGCCCAATATGCCTTGTGTTCCAATTCCACCGGTAAATGACAAGACTTTCCATAGACGAGGCGGAATGGAGACATACCAATTGGAGTTTTGTAGGCGGTCCGATACGCCCACAAAGCATCTTCTAACTTCAAGCTCCAATCTTTTCGTGTGGTGTTAACCGTCTTTTCAAGAATTTGCTTGACTTCTCTATTTGACACTTCGGCTTGGCCATTCGTTTGTGGATGATAAGCGGTTGATATCCGGTGTGTGACACCATATCTTTTCATCATGGCTTCCATCATTTTGTTGTAAAAATGAGTGCCCCTATCACTCATCAAAGCTCTCGGTACACCATATCTTGCAAAAATGTTTGACTTCAAGAAGTCAATCACAGTTTTGGAATCATCATGCCTTGTAGCCTTTGCTTCAACCCACTTTGATAAGTAATCAACCGCCAATAGTATATAAGTGTATCCGAAAGAGACAGGGAAAGGGCCCATGAAATCGATTCCCCATACATCAAAGATTTCGCAAATAAGGATAGGGATTTGAATCATTTCATGCCTCGTGGATACGGTTCCCGTTCTTTGACATCTATCACAACTTTTGCAAAATAGATAAGTATCTCTTGACATTGTTGGCCAATAGAGTCCACATTCTAAGACCTTTCGCATGGTTTTGTTTTGACCAAAATGTCCTCCGCATGCATACTCATGACAAAACTTCAATATTGATTCGACCTCATTTTGATGAACACACCGCCGTATTAGTTGATCCGGACAATGTTTCCAAAGATAAGGATCGTCCCATACGTAGTATTTGGAATCACTCTTCAACTTGGCTTTTTGGTACTTGGTAAATGCGTGAGGAATTTCTTTAGTAACCAAGTAATTCACAATATCCGCATACCATGGGATGGTGTTTGAAATGTAGAAGAGGTGCTCATCCGGGAATTCATCAAGGATAGAAGATGAGGAGTCACCAATATTCAACCGACTTAAGTGTTCCGCAACTAGATTTTCGGCACCACTTTTGTCCTTTATCTCAAGATCGAATTCTTGTAAAAGAAGAATCCATCGAATCAGCCGTGGCTTGGCATCTTTCTTGGTCATGAGATACTTCAATGCGGCATGGTCGGAGTATACAATCACTTTTGTTTCGAGAAGGTATTGCCGGAATTTCTCCAAGGCAAATACAATGGCTAGAAGTTCCTTCTCGGTGGTTGAGTAATTGGCTTGAGCATTATCCAAGGTTTTGGAGGCATAGTAGATGACATGTGATGCTTTGCCTTTCTTTTAACCTAAGACCGCTCCAATTGCAAAATTGCTTGCATCACACATTATTTCAAAGGGAAGCTCCCAATTTAGAGGTTGAATTATTGGAGCGGAAGTGAGCAAGGCTTTGAGTTTATCAAAGCATTCTTGACATGCAACGTTGAAGTCAAAATCAACATCTTTTTGGAGAAGGATGCACATCGGACGCGTAATCTTCGAGAAATCTTTGATAAATCTTCTATAGAATCCCGCATGGCCCAAGAAAGATCTTACTTCTCTAACACATGTTGGGTAAGGAAGGGTTTGGATGACATCAATTTTGGCTTTGTCAACTTTAATTCCCTTTTTGGAGACGATGTGTCCCAAGATGATGCCTTGATTGACCATGAAGTGACATTTCTCAAAGTTTAACACCAACTTTTTCTCAATGCACCTTTTCAAAATCTTCTTAAGATTATCCAAGCATTGATCAAACGAATTTCCATACACTGTGAAGTCATCCATGAATACTTCAATTATATTCTCAACATACTCGGAGAAAATGCTCACCACGCATCTTTGGAATGTGGCGGGGGCATTGCATAATCCAAATGGCATCCGCTTATAGGCAAACGTGCCAAAGGGGCATGTGAAGGTCGTCTTGTCTTGATCTTCGGGGGCAACAGGTATTTGATGAAAACCCGAGTATCCATCGAGGCAACAATAATGTGACTTGCCCGCCAATCTCTCGAGCATTTGGTCGATGAAAGGAAGAGGAAAGTGATCTTTTCGTGTGCTTGAATTCAACTTTCGATAATCAATGCATACCCTCCATCCATTTTGAACTCGAGTGGGTACCATTATTCCTTTGTTATTCTCAACAACCGTGATTCCCGTTTTCTTGGGAACCACTTGAACCGGACTAACCCACTTAGAGTCGGAAATCGGGTAAATCATATCCGCATCAAGGAGTTTGATTATCTCTTTCTTGACAACTTCCATCAGGGGAGGATTTAATCGTCTTTGAGCTTCCCTCCTAGGCTTAGAATCATCTTCCTTTAGTATCTTGTGAGTGCATACATTAGGGCTTATTCCCTTAATGTCCGCTTTTGTCCACCCCATGGCCTCTTTATGATCTTTCAAGACTTCAATCAATTTGTTTTCTTCAAAGTCTTTCAATTGAGAAGAGATGATCACCGGTAGAGTTTCATCTTGACCTAGATAAGCATATTTCAAATGGCTAGGCAAGACTTTCAATTCAAGTGTGGGTGGGTGGATTATGGAAGGTGGCATCTTGTTTGGAGAATGAGATAAGGCAACTTGAGAAACATCCTTTTTTTGTTGAGTTATTAAGTTCTAAAGTCTTCACAATCTCTTCAACTTCGGAGTCCAATATATACATATCCAATGTTTTCTTCAAACTTTCAACATCAAAACTCATGTTGAGCACCATCTTCAAAAGATCCCCATATGATAAGTCGAAAAATTCTTGGGTGATTGGCTCAATCACATCAACCCGATATAATGGAGAAATGTTGCTAGGGTATCTCATGGCTTCAAAGATGTTGAAGTGAATGATCTCTCCATCAAATTCCATTGTGATCTTCCCATTATGGACATCAATAATTGTGTGAGTGGTATTCATGAAAGGTCTTCTAAGAAGGATCATAGATGACTTGGAAGGGGTCTTCTCTTGAAGGTCAATGACATAGAAGTCCGCGGGAAATACTAGTTGATTGACTTGAACTAGTACATCCTCCAACACACCTCTTGGAAATACACTTGACTTGTCCGCTAATTGAATGATGACTCTGGTTTCTTCCAAAGGTCCAACATTGAGAGATTGAAAAACGGAGTATGGCATTACATTGATTGAGGCTCCAAGATCTAACATGGCACTTTCAACATGCAAGTCACCAATGGTACAAGGAATAGCAAACATGCCCGGATCCTTGCATTTGGGTGGAAGCTTCTTTTGGATAACCGCGGACACATTGGCTTTGACTTGAGTTTTTTCATTCGCCTTAAACTTCCTCTTATTACTGCACAAATCCTTAAGAAATTTGGCATAGCGCGGAATTTGCTTTATGGCATCCAATAGTGAAATGTTGATTTGAACTTTGCGGAAAGTCTCAAGAATTTCTTTCTCTTCCTCTTGTTTCTTTGAGGGAGCCAACCGGGATGGGAAAGGTGGTGGTATGACCAATGGCTTGATAGGCTTGTTGGAAGAGTCGGGTTGATCAATGTTGGGAACAACCGGTTCCTTTGAAGTAGCTTCAACCTTCGGAGGATCAACAATAATAACCTCATCTTCTTCTTCTCTTGAAACTCTTTTGGGGTTGCTTTCTCCAAGGGTTTTCCCACTTCTTAAAGTTATTGCACTCACATTGGGGTTTTTCTCGGTTTGAGATGGAAGTTTACCCCTTTGTTCCATCTTGTTGAGAGAGGTGGCCAAGTCTCCAGTTTGTGCTTGAATGTTTGAGAAAGTATTATTGGTCTCTTGTTGAAATTGGGTTTGGCTTTGAGCAAGAGAAGTGACGAGTTCTTGAAGGCTCATTTGATGGTTACCACTTGATTGGCTGTGTTGTGGAGGTTGTTGGTAATTTGGAGGGTTATAAGAAGTTTGTGGATATGGAGGTTTTTTGGGAAGGATATGGCGGATGTTGGGGTCTCATCAAAATGTTTGGTGGATTTTGCTTTGGTGGGTATGGATTGTTTGGGTTATTCCTCCAATTTGGGTTGAAATTGTTTTGAAATCCTGTGGGTCTTGGTTGACCTTGATATCCGCCCATTGCATTCACATCTTCCGGTTCACTTCCAAGTGTGGGACACTTATCCGTGTAATGCCCCGTCATGGCACAAATACCGCATACCATCAATTGTTGACCACTTCCCACAACCATTTGACTTAGCACATTAGTCAAATCCAAGAGCTTTGATTCCAAGTGTTGAGTGTTGCTAACTTCACCAACCACTTGTGGAGAATTTCTCTTCATTTCATTTCGAGTCCCAAAGTTCCTTTGATTTTGAGAAATGGTTCCAAAAAGTGATCTTATCTCTTGAGGGGTTTTGTTGAAGATGTCACCACCACTTGAAGCATCAATCATCCTTCGATCTTTTTCATTCATATCCTCATAAAATTGTTGAAGAAGTAGTTGTTCGGGTATGTTGTGTTGAGGACAACTTGTACACAAGTTGTTGAATCGCTCCCAAAAATCATGAAAGGTCTCATTCTCCCCTTGACGAATCCCAAAATGTCGCTTCTTTGACTTGATATCCGGGAGGTGGGATAAAACTTGCTATTGAAGGCTTTGAGTAACTCTTCCCATGTGTGGATAGATCCCGGTGGTAAGTTGAATAACCACTCTCTAGCTTTATCTTCCAAGGTGAGCGGGAAGGCGGTTAGCTTGAAATCATCCAATGTCACGTTTTCGGGCAACATGCTAACACATATCATATGAAAGGACTTCAAATGCCTTTGAGGATCTTCTCTATCCAAACCATGGAACTTGGTGATTTGATGTATGAAACTTGACTTCAATTCAATCCCTCGGCGGTTTGCGGAATAAACAATACCAAGAGGTGTGTGAGTAACATCCGTCTCCATCATTTGTCGAAGTGTCAACTCTTGAGGGGGGGGGGGGTGGGTGGATTGGGGTTATTGGGATATTGTTGCAAGTAATTGGGTGGTTGTTGGTAAGGTGGGTATGGGTATGGTTGGTGATTGTAGATTGGTGGTGGATAAGGTTGGTAGTTAGGATATTGGTTGTAGGGGGTTGTTGTTGGGGGTATATTGGGTTTTGGTACATTGGAGGGTGTTGGTAATTGGGTTGATTTGGGTAATGTACTTGTTGAACTTGAAAAGCATTATTTTGAGGTTGGTTATTGTGGTGGAAGTGTTGGTTTTGTGGTTGTGGTAGTTGATAATTGGGTTGGTTTTGTGGAGGGGCTTGATTCCAAGGTGGCATATCAATGAGAGGTTCTTGTTGTTGTTGTCTTGGTTGTTGGGGTGGTGTATTGGCATCTTGATTGTTTGGATTTGGGTTGGGATTGTGAGGTGGAGTGTCATTCATGGCTATGTAGTTTTCAAAGGGAATGTCTTCAAAGGAATGACCAACAATTGGAGAACTCGGTTCGGTGTCAGTATCACTTGCAGTGTGAACTTGATCTTCTATGTTGATTAGTGGAGAAGAGGAAGAAGCTTGAACTAGTTGTTGTTGCTTTGCTTGTTTGGCTAACTTTTTCAACCTTTTTGCTTCTTTTTCAATTTCCGGATTGTAGAGTAGTTCACCGGTTCTTGTAGACCTAGGCATAAACAATCAAATAACAATAAC
This sequence comes from Lactuca virosa, assembly GCF_052849685.1. Lineage (NCBI taxonomy): Eukaryota > Viridiplantae > Streptophyta > Magnoliopsida > Asterales > Asteraceae > Lactuca > Lactuca virosa. The sequence goes on from NC_136430.1 coordinate 432,425,480, forward strand.
CAAATTTCCCCGGCAACGGCGCCAAAACTTGGTGTGATGTCAAGTCCACCAAGCAAATTACACCCTTTGTTTGCAAATAAAACGTAATATAATGGTAAAAAGGGGTATCGATCCTCGGGGAAATGGTTGTATTCAATCACCAATGCAATCTAAAAGAACTATTGTAAATAAACTAACTAACTACAATTAAACTAAAAAAAGGGGGGGTGTTATGATTGCTTGAAAACTAAAAGACTTGAATAACTAAAAACTTGCAATTAAGCAAGATAGTGAGATGCTCAAATGTTGGGAACAATTGGTTAACCAAGGGAATTCAACACAATGAACATTTGTGTGCTTATCATTAGGATCCAACATGAAGTTTATCATTCATCCCAAATTGGTTATAGCAATCATGAAGCATGATATGCCAAGATTCCTCTTAGGTAGTATGGAGGTTGGGGAAGCCCACAACACACCTTCTTAATCAAGATCAAGGGTTTAATTGAAGCAATTGGACCCAAGAAGTTAATTAGCCTTAAGAAAGAAGGAATCCCCAATTCCTAGAGGATGTCAATGCTTACACATCCATAAAGGAGCTATGATTCATAAACTATAGATGATTTTTACCATCATAAATCCCTTGTTCTAAGTTAATTCAATGATTCAATGCAAAACCAAAGAAAATAAACTAACAATAGCTCATTCAAGTGCCAAGCTCATGATCAAAGCATTAAACAAGCATAAGCAATATGATCTAGAACCATAAACATAAGATAACTGATAATCTAGCATGAATCCTTCAAAAACCCACAAACATTCAAAGGTTTTAACCAAAGTTAACCAATATAAAGAGTTTAGCCACTCATGGCAATAGAACAACAATCAAAAAAGTCTAATTGCATAAAGAAACTACCAAAAATCTTGGAGGTAGGGATTTCTTTCAGGGCAGAAGGTAGGGATTTCTTTCAGTAGCTTCAACATTCGAGGTGAGTCTCATCACCATATCAATGGGTCGAAGGCACCAAGGCCGGCCCATGTTATTTAGTTGTAGTGGTTATTTGCGAATGTAATGTCAATGTGTTATATATATATATATATATATATATATATATATATATATATATATATATATATATATATATATATATATATATAAATATATGAAGACCATGTGGGGGTTCCCATGGCAGATAGTCAAGACCATGTGTGGGTTCCCATAGCAGTTAGTCAAGACCATGTGGGGGTTCCCATGGCAGTTAGTTAAGACCATGTGGGGGTTCCCATGGCACCCGAAATAAGACCATGGAAGGTTTCCATGACATCCTTATATATATTTGCATGCATGACTTATGTGGACTTATGTGGTTTCATGTGTGGTATGTTATGGGGAACTCACTAAGCTTTGTGCTTACGGTTTCAGTTTTGTTTCAGGTACTCCGGTTTTCAAATGAAAGAGCTCGGGATGATCGCAACGCATACACCCGTGGTTTCCGCAATATGTGATATTTGGGATTGGACTCTGATAATTGTTTTATTTGAAATGCTTTTCAATGTTTTGAACAGAGTTGCAATAGTGTTTTGAATATAATAAAAATGTTTTTTTTATGTTGGATTTTTGGGCTGTTACAAGTTGGTATCAGATCCTTGGTTTGAGGGATTCGGGCATACCCTCGGGTGTGCCTGAACTCAAACTGAGGGTTTGGTGAAATTTTTTACGAAATAAATATTTAACTAAAAAGGAATTTCTACTAAAAGAAAGGGGTGTGATGCGTGTAATCGGCCGAGCTCAAGTAAGTGGTTCCCAAAATACCAATACATGTCTATTATGTTATATGCTATGATTATGAGAATTGCATGCTAGATTAGGGCTAAGGATGTGCTCAGTATTTCATGATAGGATAGATGCCTTTGCATGTCTGTTGTATGAGTTGGTAAACTTGCATGCTAGAGCTGGTTAGTTTGGGATAGATTGGCCTGTTATGTGATGCCTTTTTGCATTAGGAGTATTGGATGTTTTGATGGGAATATCTATTGGAAACAGTAATTGCTAAGTGTATGCTTAAAAATTGTATACGGTTAGGATCTTATAGCCCTAGAATAATTGATTTGGCCTTATTTCATGTTCCTTGTCTGGTTGTGGTTCTAGGGTAGAGTCTATTATTCGACGGTCTATTTGATCCTGTTCAGTGTATAATTTGCATGCACAAGGCAACCGGAAGTGAGGGTGGAAGTTTTTAGCATAAGTTGTGGCGTGTGAGTTTGAATGCTCGAGATTATTCTATAGATTGAAGTGTTACTGCTCGAATGTTGCTTGCTTTGTGCTTTGTGGAACTCTTGGATGATGAGAGTAAGCTACTAAGTGAATATGATGATATTCATGAGGTGGATGACTGGCATTATGAGGAGTTCTTCAGCAGCTGATGGTAGTGTGAGGTCGGGAACCTAGGGGAACCTAAGAGTTGCTTCCGTGGGTTTTGTGTGTTTGTTTAATGAATATTTGGTGCATCAGAGGTGTAAGTGACTTAGAGGAATCAGGGTAATTCCTGAGGAAAGTATGGATAGGTGTGGAAGGTAGTATTAGGCCCGTACTACTGAAAGAACATGATCCATACTCGAATCGAGGAGAGTCTTGGAGAATCTAAGAAGCTTATGGGAGAAGGATCCTTGGTTAGGTTTTGATCTTTGGCATATGTCGTAATTCAATTTGGAGATGAGCACTCAGGGAGGTGGTTCTGGTTCTGGTTTGGGTTCTGGCTCAGGTGCGGATGCTGAGCCGATTAGTGAGCGGTTGCGGGAGTTCATATCATCGGAGATTTCTCGCTGTATTTCTGAGGTATTGGATGAGCGCTCTTTCTTTCTGGGAGTTCCGTGCTTGTAGAGCTCCTAGGTTCCATGGGGAGAGGGACGCCGTTTTCAATAGGAGGGAGTTAGCAGATATGGCTAACGCATTCAGGATGAGTTTTTGCCCCGAGGAGGCAAAGGTCAGATATGCTTCCTGCCTGTTGAAGGACCGGGCACGTGATCGGTGGGAATAGGTTGGTAGTGAGTTGGGTGATGATGTTGTTGATGCCATGTCATGGGATGACTTCTCGACCAGGTCCCGAGCTGAGTTTGCACCGGCAATTGAGGTGCAGCAGTTGGCGCGAGAGTTTTTGGATCTCCGTCAGACTACTGAGACTGTGGCATAGATCACTGCCAAGTTCCGGGCACTACTAGAAAAAGAGCCTTTTACGACGCGCAATGCGTGTCGTAAAACGCTTAGACGACGCGCAAATGCATGTCAAGGAAGGCCCTGTCATAACGAGAGACGACACGCTTTTGTGCGTCGTCTATTTACGACGCGCATTTACGACACACATTTACGACGCGCAGTTATGACACGCAATGCGTATCAAGGAAGGCCCTGTCATAAACAAAAACGACATGCATTTGCGTGTCGTAACCTTACGACACGCGTGTTTATGACACGCAATGCGTATCAAGGAAGCCCCTGTCATAAAGGAAAACGACACGCCATTGCGTGTCATAATTTTAAATGTTTTAAAAAAATATATATTTTTGATAGAATTACTAATTTTCAAATTAAACAACATATTGAAATTATCATAATACAAAATATAATACAATAAATAAGAAAGATAATTCATTCCACTAATATCTCATATACAAATAATCATTCCAATAGTAAGTAAATGTAATACATTGCTAATATTGCATAATATTTATTTTAAAAAAACTAGACATGTACAACCGGTTGAATCCCTTTAAATGCTTGATTTGCCATCAATTCCTCCTAATTGTCTGCCCCACTACTCCTGCAGTTCAATCAAGACACCTAATCAATAAAAAACTTCAACAATTATTTTATTTCCTTTTTAAAGTTAGTTCTTTTACAACAAAGAAAAAAAAGGTTAAAGGAGAATAAGGAAATATTGAATGGGTAACAGTGTTAGCAAGGCCACCATACCTACAAACATGTAAACAGACAAACGAGAACATTAGCAAGTCCAAGTGGGTAACAACATCGGGGTAGATGTGCATGTGTGATGCTCATTATTATTGTTTTCATTCCTGGTAATAAAACAAAATAAGAAATTAAGAATTTTACTGGTATGACATCATTATAGAAAATTATTAAGACACTATGGAAAAAAAATTACCCATAACCAAGGTCTTGATCAGATGTTTACAGTCACTGACTTCTTTGGAATGTTCTACACGAACCTGAATGTTTAAAACAGCCTGCCAAATAGTTTGTATGCATGTTGCCAATAACATATGAGTGTTTTAAGTTTCTATATGAAGTTAATAAGTAAAATGCTCCCTATTTGTGTAACACAGCCATGAAATCAACTTACAGTCTAACAATTCTTGTAAGTTTGTCAATAGAGATATTATAGAAGGAATAGGTCCCTCCATCGATGTTATTTCCAGCTGTGTTGCATTCAGTTTAGAAAAGAAACAATCTTACTTGTTCTCAATGATAATGTCAATAAAGAATCTCCAACCATTTTGATGATCCTGTTGGTTCCCACGCAGTTAGCACACCGTTTTTGCTCTATATCATCGTCAAGATCAAATTAATTTATTATTAAATGCTTTTCCTTAAAGTGTTTCCAAGAAATGGAAAAGAGAAGTAATATATATACACTTACCTGTAGAGAAAGGATTACATTGACAGCATCATTCAGTTACTCAAGTTTCATTTTTTCACTAACAATTTCTTGTGGCATAGTTGAGAGTAGTATACAACACTGAGGACAAGATAGTAATTCGACCATTAGAACAACCCTATTGAAAATTTTCAATTTTGGATATTTAGAAAGATTGTATTATACCTTTAATCCTTCAACAATATAATTAGAGACTTGCCATCCATGATCTTGATCTGAAAAAGTCCATGACCCTTTAGAGATATGTATATGCTTGCTTTTAAAGTCTCGAGAAGGATTATTGATATGGGCATATTTAGTTATAAAAATCATGCATGATCTTAATACTTTATGTTAATTTTATCTCAAATAATGAACCAAAGGTGCTTAATTAGCTTAAATATTTCATTTTCAGCAACAAAGACATGCTCGAAAGGAAAATGAAGCGGAATTGGCGATTGGAAGCTTGGATATTGGATTTTGAAGAAAGAAGGATGTTGCTGGACAGCTTGACCCCTCGTCAGTGTTTTGGCCCTATCTCATGAACCGTAACTCCGATTGACGAGATTCAAAATGTTCGGAAAACTAGACACAATTTCGGACGACTTTCATGTTTTGAGAAAATGTTGATTCCAAATGGACTCGACGAGTAGGCCATCAACTCGACGAGTTGGTCAGAAGTTTCGCGATTCTTGACTTTGCCTTGCCGCACACGGGATTTTAAGTGATGGACTCGTCGAGTAGGTCACTGGACTCGCCGAGTAGCCCCTATTTTCAGAATATATATATATATATATAGAAACGCTTCTCATTCGAACCCTAACGAATGGGGGAACCCTTGGGGGTTAATTTGCGACTGGAGGTGTAGCTAGAAGCCCTGGAACTCGTGGAACAACCCTAGCTTTCAATTTTGAGAAGATAAAAGGCAATTTAGGTTTACTCTTTACTTAATCTTTTGTTTGAACTATGTATAAACTATTAGATTTCGTTTTTGATAAACTTTCTGCTGTAATCATGAGCTAAAACTCATATCTTCTGTTTAGGGTAGATGAATTTATGACTATGTGTTGATTTTTGTGGTTGGATTAATTGAAATTGGTGAGTTTGTTTTGTTAAGCTTGTTAAAGATCCTCATGTGTTAACAACAAATATTTTCTGTTAATTAGCTAAGTAATTAAGCTGCATGAACATCTCTTAACTGCTTATCTCATGTGATTTATGTGAACACATTGTTATGTGCCTAGGAATAATGAATGTGAAACTAGGGTTAACTAGAAAATAGGTAAATTAATGTGTGAGCCTTGTGTGACGAACCATCAACAAGAGGTTAATTGAATTAGTAATTTGATTAGCTAATTACAAGTCTTACTTAACCCGAATCAATAGTCTAGGAAACTCATTAGTTTAACCAATTGGCCAATGTTTGAATTAATTTGTTTTCTAAGGATTAGTAATAGCGAACGTGAACCTAATCACACTAATCGGTAGCCAATAACGAATAATCCATTGCACTTACCATAAAATCAACCATAGGAGTAAATGAGTCGAACCTAAATAGAAGTCTTCTCCATTATTGAATTTAGTGATTGTTTATTTGCTTTAGCTGTTAGTTGCTTAGTTTGAGTTTTATTTCATTGTTAAGTTTCTAGTCTTGCAAAACTAGAGAAACCCCCCTTTCTATTACTTGTTTTATTTAGATAATATTAGCATTTATTTTAATTGTTTACCGTTCCATGTGTTCGATACCCTACTTGCTTGAACTATATTACTAATCGATAGGTACACTACCTTTCGTGTGTTTATTTTGTGTCTAAGTTAGTAGGATTAAAACTAGTTTGTTTCACACACATCAATTATCTTTAACCTAAAACAAGAATTAATCAATTAATGAATAAGTAATCAAGTAAAAAAGTTACAAAAATCTCTTATGAGTTTTAGAGGCATGTGAAGCTTTAATGAATTCATGTCCTTTCATTAAAGTAGTCAGACACTAACATGGATACAAAAAACAAGTCCTTATATGTAAATGAATCAGGTCATATATGATATATCTTATGAAAATTTACTATCATATGATATATATTATTTACCTGACAAGAAAAATACATAAATTATTAAATAAGTGTTTTTTAAAATATGATTATATAATACAAATATCATAAATATTTCTTATTATTTTGTTACTAATGTGATAATAAAACATTAAAAGTGGTAAAGGAAATATCAAATAGATAGCCAACAAATAGCAATTAGCTTCGATGGTAAATCCCCTATTTTAAGGTAAATAATATGGACAAAAATATCCATATTATTAACAGATAGAAAAAGATAGCATTATGAACTAACCTTAATGGACTTAAATTCACTGGACCTCCTGTGAAAGCATTAGTATGGTAAAACAAATTAGATCCATACATGACTAAACGAATCCACTCCAAAATCAGTTTTTCTCTGTATGGTATGATGGAATGGAATCGCGAGGATAATGGAATGAGTCATTACATTCCCCTGGCTATGGAATGAACCATTCCATTCCTTCCTTGATTCCATCTAACAAAACACTATCTAATAAATGGGCTGAAACTTACCAGGTTGGGCAACATGACATATACTCCTAACATTTCCAACAATTCTTGGATGGAGCAACACCTATACACATGTTGAAAAGTTAACCATAAGAAAACAGAATGTAGAAGTAAATAAGATTATATAAAATACATAGTTTTGGAATATAAGACAGTAATACCTCTCCTTCTGAAGTAAAACAAGTTGCAGTTGTAGATGCTACAGGACAAGTCCTTCTCCATGATTTTCATATGATCTGTCCAAAATACAGTAAAATAATATCAATGGCCTGTCCATTTTTTATGTTTCTATATTACTCTTAATGTGCATAATATAGCATTTCCTTCCTATCTCTGAATACTGCAGTCCATTTCAATTTCTGTTGCTAAACCTAGTATTCTCCAAATTCATATTTTAAATTGATGTTTTTCGTTTGACAACTCTGAACAAATTCTATTGCAAAACTCCTGTTGTGATATGTATTTCATAGTATAAATTATTAAATAAGTGTTATCTGCCATTTAAGATTATTAATTTTTTGTAGTCTGCTTCAAAATTACAAGAACCCTTCACTTGATGACGTATGTGGCTTTAGATCAACCAGGATCCTATAAAGATGAAGAAAAGCTGAAATGGACACCAGTTTGCTCGATCGTGTTCATGTTGTCTCACTATATAGCAATAATTCACTTAAAGTAAAGTACTTTGGAAACTTGCAAAGGCACAAGCTTTGATTTGGAATCATTAACAACAAACTCTTTTATCTTGTCATGACAATCACAGAATCAAATAAATGAAAAATAGGTCAAATTAATAAATGTCAACATGAAGGAAAGAAAAACAATAATTAACATTATACCCCTACCTTAAGCCCTCTATAGCTTCCCAGGTGTCTCCCTCAGGTCTATAACCCTTCCACCAGGTCTAGTCAAATAAATAAAAATATATCTAAAAGTGAGATTACCAAAATACCCTCACCTGTTTATGGAACTGATAATGTTTGTAACAGAAAATAGTTAAGATACCTTAAGCTAAAGTCAAGGCTTCTTTATTTCCTTTTGATCTCCATAACATATACACAAAATCTGCTCAGCCTCAAATGAAAGGAAAACACAAAAAGGAAATGGGGAACAGTGCATACTGCAGCGATTGTACATGTTTTTAATTCTGCAACAGTCACTCCCTCTCGTGTAATAAACTGCAACACTTTTTATCTCTATAACCCTTACTCTGACTCTTGTTATATGTTGCTGCTGGTTTCTTTCCTTTATTACCACCACCACCTTCATCTTTCACAACACTTGGTGGTGGTGGTGGAGGATATTCAGGCATAAACCACCCATCAGACGGGTCTCAGTCATGCATAACATTCGTTTCACCTGTAACTTCACTCTTCTGGCTCACACCCACACCTGCAGCTTTCTGATTATTATTATTTTTCTTTACAGACACTCCCTGTTGTTGGGATTTCATCGGGGCCTTATTTTGCTTATTATTATTATCAGATGATACTGGAACTACAGGTTGAACAACCAATTCTTCTGATGTATCTTCTTCTAATGCACCAATACACTGCAAGTTTGGGATAAAGATATCAGAAATAAATTTTAAAAAAATATTTATAACCCTTGTATTAGATTTCACTTTCCTGCAATTCACTTCTAGCAAGAGTTGGCTTCAATAACATTGTGATGTCATGCTTCATGGCTTCAAAGCTTCTATAGTAATAGTTTTTTTTATCCTGAGCTCAATCATCTCCAGGGTCAATGGAACCGGAAACCTAAAATGAAAATATATCAATAAAATTTATCTTAGATGAAAATGTATGTTTTGATTTGAGGAGCATAACCTTTACCTATTTATGAAGTCTATTCTCTGTGAAATTTGTTTTAACTTGATGATCCCAAATTGGTCCTGCAATGAAATGCCATGTATCAGATATTGGTTTTGTGCAATCAAAAGAAACAAGATTTAGTAGGTAGGTACCTGGGCTACTTGCCTCTTCATGAGTTCCATTCCCTTTCTCCATGAGTGGAAGTGGAAGTCGAAGTACCTTTTGTTAATAACACTAGAATTTTGTTAATAAAAATTGCGACAATACCTAGTTTAGTTCTTCCTTTGCCAACATTAAAACAAGGTTTAAGAGGGAAAGAGAAAACAGAAACACACCATTTGTAGATCTTGGGGAGTCGACTGAGATGATACTGCCGGTCGGATTGAGGTCGTTAGGGTTTCCACGAAGATGACGACGGTAGACTACCAGAAGAAATGCAAAAAACTTGTAAGTTGTGAGGCAGTGTAGTTGGATTGATATTTCTAGGATTTTGGATCTACTTTTGTGTGAGTTCCTATTATCATATATCACGTGAGCTTTACCGTTACACTTCTTGAGGTCGAACACATTTTGAAGGATCAAAATCAAGTTGGCTTTTTCTAAACTTCACCATATCTATGATTAAACTTCTGATTGCTTCCTGAATCCTTTTGTTCATAAATGGCTCACTATCTGGTGAATCATTGAGACGATGAAGGCCAAAGAGAAACCCTAAATCGCATATCTTTTTAGTTGTACGCGAGTGATGGGCCTATGTACACGTGAAGGCACTGGTGAGGGATGAAGGAGGTGGAGGGTCAGAAATTAGGGCTTTTTTAGAGAGACGTTTTGAATCACATCCTAGGAGTCGTCTACATATTCGAAATTATGTTTCACCCCATTGAGTCGTCTTCTTCTTTGTAAGATCCCAAACTATTTAATGAAACCCACCCATCGTTCAATGCCTCCGACCACCACTCGTAAGCAGAGATCCTATGAAGACAAACGCCCTAGGGCTTTTTGGGGTTTTAATTTTTGGGATCCAATAGGCGGGTGAAATCCCGCCTTAAAACACGTGTTTCATTAAAAAATTATAAAGCGACACACTTAGATGACACACATTTTATTAAAGGCGCCCTCCACATTTCCTTTTTTTTCTTTTCTGACACTAATTTTAGGACACGCACAAATGCGTGTCCTCTATCCTTCAAATTTTGCAAAACTGACATTATTTTTTAGGGCACGCACAAATGTGTGTCCTCTATAAGCGCGTGTCATTGTTTGCGTGCCACTAAAGGGCTGTTTTCTAGTAGTGGGGAGAGGGCTTTATTGGTATCGCAATATGCAGCAAATGAGGAGATGAAGGAAGTGAGGTATTATGATATGATGCGGGATGATATCAAGAAGTTCGTGAGTATTTTGGGGTGCGAGACCCTGAATGATATGATCTCTAGAGCCCGAGAGCGGGAGATTGATTTGGAGCACATTGGGAAGAGGGGGTTGGATCAGGTGCAGATATTTGAGGGTCCCGGGAAGAGACCCAAGACCTCTGACCAACGTTTGAGAGGCCAGCAGGGCCAGAGTCAGTACAGCACGTGCATGAAACTGCACGATGGAGTTTTTCGTTCCAAGGGTTTGGGTTGCTACAAGTGTGGCAGGGTTGGTCACGTCAGCAGGGATTGTCCTTGGGAGGCAAGCCCGTTATGTTTTCACTGCAATCAAGTGGGTCACAACAAGACCGATTGTCCGATGTTGAGGGGATGAGCAGTGAGTGCACCTGCTCTGGCTACTTTGGGGATTACTGATGGCGAGAAGGTAGAGTAGGAGCCCCAGCGGAGATGAGTCGGGCTTTGCAGTGTCAGACAGGGGAGGTCAGGACTCCAGCAGGCGATGTCGCGGGTATATATCTTTTTCTTTCTTTTCGATTTATGTAAATTTTTTTGTTTGGAATCTTGCATCGGTTTGGGTAAGTGCATCTCTGGTTTATTTCTTTGCTTATGTTTGGTTTATATCTTCGAAGGATGTTATATGTCATTTGCATGTCGTGAATTATTGATGGTTAGTGAAAGGTTGTTTCCTTTTTAGCGGGTGTAGAGTGTTCTGTGTCATCTTGGTTGTAGTCGGGATCGGTTTGGGGGCATTGTGTGGAAGGTTTATGGTCAGGATTCAGCGGGACAGTTGTCCAGTATCGCCAGGATCTAGTGGTTTTAGCAATTATGCTTGGATTGGTTTTTGGAGGAGCTGAGGGAAGTGGTTTGTTGCCGATATTCTGGTTGGAGCATCCGTTCTTTGGACTTTAAGGTTTGAGTGAGATATCAGGTTAATCATCAGGGGTCATCAGTGTTGCGGGGATTCGGGAAGTGTTCACCTAGTATTTAGGGGTTGTGTGGTCTTTTGAGTTGGCTAGTAATGGATCAGTAGCCAAGGTAAGTGCTGGTTGTCAGCGGATCGATCATTGGAAAGTAAGAAGGATTGGGAATTCTTTAATTCTCGTGTGCTGTGAGAATTTAGTCGAATCAAAGTGGGGGAGAATCGTACATGGATTCAGGAGCGGAAATGGTTTTGGAGATAGGATGAGTTTCGCATCCTCGGTGAGGAGGAAGGCAGCCCAAAGTGGCTGTTTGAATTGATGATTGTGTGAATTGGAAGTTTGGGAAACTTATCAACATTGAGATTGTGTTCTCGTGGTGCTTGATAGTAGGATTTGGGGAACCAGGTTGGGGTTCCAGGCATGAATTGAGTTCAGCTTGGGTGTTCGGTCGAGTGCGTGCTCGACTCTGGGTGCGTTCGAATTAATAGAGTAGGTGTAAGGCGTTGGGCTGCATTTATGGTAAAGTAGAAGTGTTGTAAGACTGCAGGGTGGCCTATAGCATTCACTGGCTAGCAATTAGTGTAGAAGTGTTGTAAGACTGCGGGGTGGCCCGTAGCATTCACTAATAGTCAGTTGGTGGGGGAGTGCTGTAAGACTGCGGGGTGGCCAGTAGCATTCACCGGTCCCTGTTCAGTAGGTGAGATTGTGGAAAACTTGTGTTCTGCTCACGGTTTTCTTCGAATGGTTTAGGCCAGGGTGGGTTAGTTCGCAAGGCTGTAGGAGGGCCACAATATGTTGGAATCAGGATATGGTAGGTTTTGGGAGACCGGGTATGAGGTAAGACTACAGTTGGTCCTGTGGCATTCAGTTTAGCATCGGGTTGATGACGAGATGGTCTGGGTAGTTATGGCATGTGAGACTCTCTTTCGGAAGTCACGAGGGGCGACTGTGTAGGAGTCTTTTGGCTCAACAACCGGGAAGGAACCCGATATTTCAGAAAATTGGTAGACGAGTTGGGACCAGGGAGGTCTCGGTGAGTTTTGGGAAGCGGTATCAGTTTTTTGGGCAGTATTAGTGATTTGGGATTTCGTGTGCGTGTGAAGTATCTGAGTGATTGGGAAATGCTAAGTCACTCCCAGCAGGATTAAATAATCTTAGAGTAATTGATTTGATCCTGTTGTGCAACTCTCTTTTGAGTCTAACCATTGCAGGGATGAATCTTATATTCAATGGATTATTTGAGCCTTCTGTCGGGTATAAGTGTTTTGTAGGTGTATATGGCGAGTGACTTTGTTTCCCTTTGAAACAACAATGTGATCAGGTGTTGGGAGCATTTTGTTTGGTACGAGACTCTGTGAGGTTGACTTTGTGGTAGTTCGGTGTGGGAGGTCTGACAGGGAGTCAGACCATTGAGACTTTAGGTTTCAGATTTCAAGTGAGATAGGATGGGTTTTATTCAAGAGATTATGAATTCGTTCTTCTTCGGGCTTGAAGAAACTACTTTAAGGATGGTTTCAGTAGATCTGGATAGGTCGTTGTGTGAGCAGAGTTGGAAGTTCTATGTTTGGTTTGTTATTTGTTGAGAGTATGGCATGGAGTTGTTTCAGCATGGGCGGTCTATTGGGGAGTCAGGCCATTATAGACTTCAACTCTCAGAAAGGTAAAAGTGGGTTGCAGGGGCTGAAGGGTTGGATGTTATATTCAGATAGAAGTTTCGTTTTGGGTTTCTGTTGCCTTGGGAAGATTATTTTGTGCGAAAATTTTTTGATCATGATCATCAGGTTGTTTGTTTTGATATGAGTGTTAATAAGGAGTGATTTCGAGGACGAAATCTAATTTAACTGGGGGAGAGTTGCAACATCCGGAATCTAGAAGGTCAATTATGGTAATAAATTCCGTTTTTAGGGGCCAACTTTTCGAGTCTATGGCATAAACTCGACGTGTTGGAAGCTTTTGGGGCGCGTGTTTTTAAGGACCAACTCGTCGAGTTGGTGAAGAGAACTCGACAAGTTGGACGCTGTTTGAGAAACCCTAATTTTTGGGTTTTGTACCCTATTTAAACATCTTAAGTTCCAGGTGGTGGCCTCATTCCCAACCTCCATAGCCCCTAACCCTAATCTCGAAACCCTAAAGCCTCCTTGAGTGTTGTAAGCTCATTGTGGGTATGTTTTAGTGTGTTGGGAAGCTCACTAAAGGGAAGAAAAGCTTGGTGCAAGGTGGTGGTTCAAGTAGGAGCTTTCAGATATCAATTCTTTGCTCCATTTCCAACATATTTTGGGTATAAAGTTCTAACCTTGCTTAATATTTGCTTAGATCTCTTCTTTGATTAAATTGCATGCTTTTAGCCATGGATGGGCTATTGTTGGGGAAGTAGAAGTCCCAAGTGTTTATTCTTTCAGATCTATGATCTTCATGAGTTCTTTTGGCATAAAGGTGACAACTTTATGGTCTGAAGGGCTTCATGCATCTATTAAGCTCTTCTTTTGGTCTCTTATGAGCTTTTGAGCCTGTCCTAGCCATGCATGAGTGTAAAGTTGGAAGCTTTACGTGACCATGCAGCCTTAGAGGACCATATCTATATTTTGGGGCTTTGTCTTAGTGATTAAGTGATTATTAATTAAGCCTTTAACCTTTTAAGCCTAGGGTTTGGGTTTTGAGCCCACTTGGTTGGTCCCTAGGGGTAAAGTTGGAAACTTTACCTTTTTAGACGCTATTTCAGTTAAGATCTGAGTGGGGAAGCTGTTAGCTTCGATTATGTAGGCTTAATGGATTAAGATGTTCGGTTCCTGATGAACTCGGCGTGTTTTTGGGAGAACTCGGGGAGTTGGATCGGTTCTACTCGATTTTGCAGTCTGATGAAGGAAACTCGACGAGTTGAAGAGCAACTCGGCGAGTTGGGTCAACTTGGGTCGTTGACTTTGACTTTTGACTTATGTCTTTCACCTAGTTTGTCATAAGGGGTGTTTTGAGGTAATCTAAGTTGTATTGAAGGAAAATATGGGCTTAGGATAAGGCCCATATGGGATCGGGCCTAATTTTGAAAATTGGGCCATTAGTGGGACTTTGTGGATCTTTTGGTTTTGGACCTTTTGGTTAATGGAATTGGGCCTCAGTTTTGGTTCATGTTGGGGTCAGGGGTAAAATGGTCATTTGACCCCAAGTATGGATGGTGGGCCTTAGAATGGAACCCAATTGCTAATTGGGTGTTATTTTGATCTGTTAGATTGGAGGTGTCATCAGGGCAGCAGGTAGGGATTTCTTTCAATAGCTTCAGCATTCGAGGTGAGTCTCATCACCATATCAATGGGTCGAAGGCACCAAGGCCGGCCCATGTTATTTAGTTGTAGTGGTTATTTGCGAATGTGATGTCAATGTGTTATATATATATATATATATATATATATATATATATATATATATATATATATATATATGAAGACCATGTGGGGGTTCCCATGGTAGATAGTCAAGACCATGTGGGGGTTCCCATGGCAGTTAGTCAAGACCATGTGGGGGTTCCCCTGGCAGTTAGTTAAGACCATGTGGGGGTTCCCATGGCACCCGGAATAAGACCATGGAAGGTTTCCATGACATCCTTATATATATTTGCATGCATGACTTATGTGGATTTATGTGGTTTCATGTGTGGTATGTTATGGGGAACTCACTAAGCTTTGTGCTTATGGTTTCAGTTTTGTTTCAGGTACTCCGGTTTTCAAATGAAAGAGCTCAGGACGATCGCAGAGCATACACCCGTGGTTTCCGCAATATGTGATCTTTGGGATTGGACGCTGATAATTTTTTTATTTGGAATTCTTTTCAATGTTTTGAACAGAGTTGCAATAGTGTTTTGAATATAATAAAAATGTTTTCTTACCTTGGATTTTTGGGCTGTTACAGAAGTTTTACTCAAATCAAAAAGGAAAGGTGACATGTTTACACTTGACATGAAGCCAATTGTCGGTGTTCCCTCTGTCTGCTTACTTTCGAAGGCCTCATCCGATCTTAGCTGGTTGTGGCATCGAAGACTCTCCCATTTGAATTTCAAGAATCTAAACAAATTAGTTATACATGATCTTGTTCGTGGCTTACCTATATTAAAATTTGATAACGATTCGTTATGTGCAGCTTGTGAACAGGGAAAACAACATCGTCAAGGTCATCCCATCATTATCGACTCAAAGATCATTGAACCTCTGGAACTTATTCACATTGACCTGTGTGGACATTCGACTGTTGAGACTCTCAAAAAGAAGAAGTATATGTTGGTCATTGTTGATTACTTTTCATGGTTTACTTGGGTTTTCTTTCTTCTTTAGAAGTCTGAAATTGTTCATGTAATGATCGATTTCATCAAGAACATCGAACTAAGTCTGAGAAAGAAAGTTAGAAGAATCAAAAGAGATAATGACTCAGAATCAAAAATCACACACTTGATTCCTTCTTGGATGAATTAGGGATTACGCATAATTTTTCATCTCCTTACACACCACAACAAAATGGTGTCGTCGAAAGGAGGAACAGATCTTTATGCGAAGCAGCAAGAACAATGTTGACATATAGGAACTTGCCTCAATATCTCTGGGCAGAAGCAGTCTCAACAACGTGTTTTACTCAAAACCGATGATTTATTCATCATCGTTTTAACACCACCCCTTATGAAATCATAAACAATCGAAAACCTAATGTGAAATTTTTCCATGTTTTTGGTTGCAGGTGCTTCATCATGAATCTCAAAGATAATCTTTCAAAACTTCGGTCAAAAGCCGATGAAGGAATATTCTTGGGATACTCGCACATCTCTGTCGCATATTGGGTGTTGAATAAGCGACCAAGGAAGATTGAGGAAACATTCAATCTAACTTTCAATGATTATCACATCAAACGTGTCGAATAGACTTTCGAACAAAGACCAATTATTTCATAAATGAATGATGAGTCAGCAACTGTAAACTCTTTCGATATTGATTATGAATTAATTTTTGGCGTTCCAGATAGAGCAATTGATGCGGAAGTTGATGATGAAGATAATCGAATTCCTGAAGCATCGAAGCATTCTGATGATTCGACGGTGACTAGGGAAGAAGATGATTCTCAATCTACCTCAACATCACAAGTACATGTCAAACGTCTACCTGTTTTGCAGGATAGTAAAGTAGTGGGGGAGCACTTGAGTTCGATGTCACAAGATCATATTGGTGATTCAATAATTGAGGGGGAGCATGCTCGAAATACACATCAGTTCGAGGGGGAACAAGGGCAAACCAATGATGATGTCGAGGGGGAGCATCACAATCCAAATCCATTAGTTGAGGGGCAGCAACATGAATCTATACCTCAAGTTTCTACTGAACAAACTGAAAATTTTCATGATATTTTTGATTATGTGTCGAATGCAGGTAAAGGTTCTGAAACGGATGAAATATTCGAAGATGCACCTTTGGATTTTGATCCTGCATATCCACCGATGGACAGATGGACGCGAAACCATCCAAAAGAACAAGTTCTTGGTGATCCTCAAGCTGAAGTTATGACGCGTGCACAACTTTGAGCTAAGAATGAGATACTGAATGTTCACTAGGAATTTTGTATGTTTAATGTGTTCATTTCCAAAATGGAACCAAAGACAGTTAAGGTTGCATTGGAAGATCCTGATTGGATTGTTGCAATGCAATCCGAACTTGCTGAATTTGAACGAAATAAGGTTTGGAGACTAGTTCCAAAACCAGATGATGTTTCGATCATTGGATTAAAATGGATTTTTAAAAATAAAACGGATAAAGAAGGTAATGTTGTTCGAAACAAAGCAAGACTGGTTGTTAAAGGATATTCGCAACAAGAAGGTATTGACAATGATTAAACCTTTTCCCCTGTCGCAAGACTCGAGGTTGTTCGAATATTTCTTGCATATGCAGCTCACAAGGACTTCAATGTGTACCAAATGGATGTCAAATGCGCTTTTCTCAATGGAGTATTAGAAGAAACTGTTTATGTCGAACAACCACCAGGTTTCGTAAATGAGAAATTTCCTGATCATTGTCATATACTTGACAAGGCTATTTATGGCTTAAAACAAGCACCTCAAGCCTGGTATGCAACTCTTACTAATTCCTTGAAACTCTATAAATTTAAACAAGGATCAGTTGATCCTACACTATTTCAAAAGAAAGTAGGGGATCATCTGATGCTAGTTCAAATTTATGTAGATGATATTATTTTTTGCTCGACTGACCCTTCATTGTCTAGAGAATTTGAAAATATGATGAAAAGCTAGTTCGAGATGAGTATGATGGGTAAGATAAATAATTTTCTGGGATTGAATATTCGTCAAAGCAGGGAATGTATTTTCATAAATCAAGAGAAGTACTCTCGTAACTTACTTGATAAATTTGGCATGAAAAATAGTTCCAAGATGAAAGTACCAATGGCAGTCGACACGCGCTTAGGATATTCGTTGGATAAGCTTGCTGTGGATCTCACGTTGTACAGGAGCATGATAGGTTCTTTACTATACTTAACTGCTAGTAGACCTGATATCATGTTCGTTGTTTGCAATTGTGTAACGCCCGCAGATCCGGGCTAGCCAATTTAGAGACAATGAGCGTCAAAAATGAGTTTTTCATGGAAGATTATTTAGAAGGAATAATCTTAACCAAGTGGTAGTATATGTTACAAGGGTTCCGTACATATAAAGAACGCCGAAAGCCGAGTTATAACGAAGAAGTTATGGCCCGTCGAAGTTTTACGGCAAAACCGGCACGGCACCGGGAGACGTAAATAGTGAATTTACGATAGAGAGGTTTTTAGCCTTAGTAATCTAAACAAGAGTTGTAGTATACATTAAACCTAGAACATACAAAAAAAGAACGCCCAAATCTGACCTCGTATGAGGAAGTTATGAATTTTCTAAGATTTGGCATAGCAGTACACGGCCCGAAACTCAAATTTTAGTTCGAGCGGTTTTTGGCCTACGCGACCTAAATTAGAGTTGAATATTTCATTAATAGGAACTCAAAGATAAAAAGACAGACGAAAACGAAGTCCGTACGAAGGAGTTACGAATTCTTCGCGGTCGTTTAACAGTCTAATCTCCTCCTACTGTTAAATTTAAGATTGGTTGAGAATTAGCCGACGGAGTCAAAATGAAAGTTGTAAATCTTATTTTTACCTACACGTGGATATAAAGAACGTCAAAAACGGAGCTCGTATGCGAGAGTTATGATTTTTCTAAGTCGGGAGGCTGCTGTGCGAAATCGGGCGACGTGGCGAAATCCTGGCCGTTGCTTCCTCCCCAAGGCTAGACACCAGATGGTGACACCTGGCCATGAAACTCGATGAGTTGGAGGTCAACTCGACGAGTTTTGGTGATTTCCAGCCTATAAAAAGGGTGTCGGGGCACCCTCATTTCTCACACCTTCCAACTTCTCTTTCTCTCTCTAGAACCTCTCTCTAAGCCTCCCTAATCCCCCTAAAGCCTAGGTAAACCCCCTAGCACCCGAAGGAAGCCCCAAGGCTCCCGGAGTCCCGATAAAAAGGGTCTTTCGGTTCGGAAACGCTGCTCCAAGCAAATTCCGGTTTTCTATAAAACCTGCTGTAAGTGAGCTACGCCTAACCTATCTTTAGTATAGCTTATGTTTTAATATAGTAATGTTATTAGGACCTTATAATAAGTACTTGAGCTATTATTATGGGTTATATAAGTATCGTTTAACGCTTATATAATAGTAATAATAGTTAGACTATTAATTAGTCTCGGTGAATATTAGACTAAACTCTAGTGGTAATGATACTAGGTTTTGTCCGAGAAAAATTGTGTTAAGAGTAACGAAGTGCTGTCCGAGTGCCGAGTCACCACCCTCTCAAGTGAGTGCATGGTCCCTTTCATCTTACACATAGATATGAAGTATTTTATATAAATTACGTGCTATGTGTGCATATTATCTGAATACTTGCTGTCTATGATGGATGAATGATTTTATACATGTTTTAAATGATTTAAATATATATTTATTTTATATATACAAATATGTTGGGATAAAACATGGGTAGATGAAATAGTTGGTGTGTGATGAAATAAAATGATGAGAGATAGGTGATGATAGGAAGGTGATGATAATTAGGTGATGGATAGGTGATGATGAATCGGTGATGTAGGATGAAAGATACTATAACCTTGTCCGGCAATTTGGAGATGTAGTCATCTACTAGAGTATAGATGGCGACCACGGACTATTCTAGATAACCCGTGGAAACACCAACAGACTTATAACCTGTAGGTGATGAATTACGAGTCCAGGTGATGTTGTGACTGTATATTCATGTGATGATACTCTAACCCTTACTGTGAATTACGAGTTCAGGCGACGTTGTAACTACGTATTCATGCCTTAGGAACGAGCATATATGGAAATGTGAGGTAAAAAGATGAGAGGTAAATATGATATAGGAGATGACCCTTAAGATAATTCTTTAAGGAATATTAAAGAAGATAACGGGGATGGGTAATCGGGTTGATTGTTTGATGTTTAAATATAATAATTATATTATTGTGGGTTGAAAACCCTGTGTACTCACCAGGTTTCCCAACCAGACCCACTCCAGCTTATTGTATCACAGGTGTCGATACGAAGCTACTTTGCACTGAGAGATTTAAAAGAGATGTAGATCACTAGTGTAAATGAATGTAAGTTCTGTTTATGCTTATGTTTCTGTATTGACGATGACATCCCAAATGTTTTAAATGAATAAAAATACATTTCTTCGAAAATGCTTTGATAACGTATTTATCATGTTTTTCTGGGAACAAATTCCGCAACATTTTTATTAAAAGAAGTACTCTGATTTTTATAAAGCATAAACAAAATCGGTCTTTTCTGGGCGTGAAAATGGGATATCACAGTTGGTATCAGAGCATTAGTTTAAGCAAACTAGGAATATGGATTTATTTCTAGACTTAAACTTAGAATGCTAAGCAATGATTGTGAGGAGTGTGTCTTAGGTAATACACCTGAATAGACACAAGCACTAGCTTATTTAGTGAAAATGCCTAACATGCTTTTATGTGCTAAATGATTTATGATGATAAATGTCTGAACGGGTCTATGGTCTGTTGCCGACCGGATCTGAAAATTTTATGTGTTCAGATTTCTAAACGTTTAGATACGGTATTAGAACTGGCATGTAACTTTTCGGAATAATAGGAAGATTTACACGTCGATCGTAAATAAAATCTTTCATATCTTAATTCTCGTCATTATACACCAAACGTCTATAGATCGAATGGCTAGAACCCAAAGTGGAGTCGGGAACGCAAACGGAAATGGGAATCAACAGCCCCCAGTGATTGAGCAAATACCTGTTGTAATGGGAGCTGCACCTGAGCCCGTCACCATGGCTGGAGTACAAGCCATGATTCGGGCTATGTTAGCTGAACAAAGGGAGGAAATGAGACAGATATTGCATGAAAATAGGGACGAACCTACCATGCCCATCGAGCAAACCGAGCCGATTCCCGAGCAGTCGGAGGAAGGGAACTACAGCCGCCAAGTGAGTCAAATAGGGACTCAAGGTGAACGAAGGGATGGCCCGGAGAGGGGAAACGACAAGGATGGGCGAAGGTATAAGAACTTCTTGAGTGTAAAACCACCAAGTCTTTCCGGAAGCCCGAAGCCGGTTGAGATTATGGACTGGATCTCCGAGATGGAGATGGTGTTTGAGAGTTGCGACTGTAGCAACAAGCAGAAAACCGTCTTTGCGATCAGGCAACTGAAGAGCGGAGTCTTGAACTGGTGGAAGATATTGGCAGATACGATGCCCAAGGGAGAAGCAAGTAAGATGTATTGGGAAGATTTCCTGGTGCAACTGAAAATGTAGTACTGCTCTGAGTTTCAGAACCTAAAGAAAGGAAAAATGAGCGTCACCGAGTACGCTGCAAGTTTTACGGAGAAGATGAAGCCTGTTCCTTATCTAGTTCCAACGGAACTTTCCAAGGTCAACAGGTTTGCCAATGGATTACCAGCGGACTTTGGTCCAATGGTCAAACAAGCAACCACTTTGAAAGCCGCCATCTGGGCAGCCAAGAATGTTGAGACCCAAATAAGAGAAAAGGGTCTGGAGAAAGTTGAAGTTGGCGAGAAGAGGAAGCTGGAAGGATCCTCAAGACCTGATAATAAGGGAAAGTTCTCGAAGTCTAACCTGGACGACCGAAGGAATGGAGCCAAGTGGTGTGAGAAGTGCAAGAAGAAGCACTTCGGAAGATGCGATGGAGAAGTGACGTGCTATAAGTATGGTAGGATCGGTCACTATTCCAGAGATTGTACATTCGACAACAAGAAGTGCTACGAATGTGGAAATGACGAGCATATTTCAAAGAACTGTCCAAAGAAAAACGAAGCTGCAAGACCAAATGCACCGCCGAAACCAAGGGCATTCCACATGATCCTCGATGAAGCAAGACAACAACGCGAGGAATCAAGAATGAGGACTTCTTACCCGAAGATCGGATAATGCAGTAGCCATAGTGTCGTATGATGTAGCCTAGTAGAGGCATAGTCTAGAGTGAACTTGAACACCTATGTAATCGTTTCAAGAAATAATATAAAACCTTCGTTTTGTTATCTGATGTGTTAAGTTGTTGTGTGGTTTTCTTGTATGGTGACTTGGAAAAAAACTGCGAGACAATACTTGGGACGAGTATGAGTAGGTGTGAATGGTAGTAGAGGCCTATACTACCGGAAGCACATGACTCACGCTTGGATCAGGGAAAGTCACAAGGTTACCAAGAAGCTAGTAATTGATACCGTTTTATTCAAATATGTCGTTACCATCGTTTCGGTAATGACTAAGAGGATGATTATTATTCTGACCCTAATGGTCATATCGAATCGAGTCCGACTACGATGAGTATGTTACGTGGTTCAGAGAACCAAGTTTGATGTAGCATCTGACTTAAGCCGGAAGATTGAAATAAAAGATAATCAAAGCGATCAGTAGAGGTATCGCGATAGTTGCTTGTAACTAGAAATGCTACCTTTTAAGATGTGATTAGAACATGAAGAAATGTATAGTCTATTCTGGAAGACTCTAAAAGACCTGAGTCTAAGCGTGGAACATACGATGATAAGTCATTAGAATATGACACATCGGTCCATTATAGTAATAAAGTAACTTATCTTAAGTTTGTTAAGAAGAAGAAGCAGTCTCCACTAAGGATCGAGATTGTGACTTGAAGGTCATAATTTGGAATCTAACGTGAGATAGGGAGCAAGTGCAAGATCGAGCACCGCCTGCAGTCAAGGAGTCCAAGAGTTAGATACTCATTCGAAGAAACAAGGAAGTTACGATTATTACCTAGGATGAAGAGATAACGTATGGAGTCATTTTATTGCCCTGTTTCGTTGATGATTCCGGGACGTAATCATCCTAAGGGGGAGATAATTGTAACGCCCGCAGATCCGGGCTAGCCAATTTAGAGACAATGAGCGTCAAAAATGAGTTTTTAATGGAAGATTATTTAGAAGTAATAATCTTAACCAAGTGGTAGTATATGTTACAAGGGTTCCGTACATATAAAGAACGCCGAAAGCCGAGTTATAACGAAGAAGTTATGGCCCGTCGAAGTTTTATGGCAAAACCGGCACGGTACCGGGAGACGTAAATAGTGAATTTACGATAAAGGGATTTTTAGCCTTAGTAATCTAAACAGGAGTTGTAGTATACATTAAACCTAGAACATACAAAAAAAAGAACGCCCAAATCTGATCTCGTATGAGGAAGTTATGAATTTTCTAAGATTTGGCATAGCAGTACACGGCCTGAAACTCGAATTTTAGTTCGAGCGGTTTTTGGCCTACGCGACCTAAATGAGAGTTGAATATTTTATTAATAGGAACTCAACGATAAAAAGACAAACGAAAACGGAGTCCGTATGAAGGAGTTACGAATTCTTCGCGGTCGTTTAACAGTCTAATCTCCTCCTACTGTTAAATTTAAGATCGGTCGAGAATTAGCCGACGGAGTCAAAATGAAAGTTGTAGATCTTGTTTTTACCTACGCGTGGATATAGAGAACGTCGAAAACGGAGCTCGTATGCGAGAGTTATGAATTTTCTAAGTCGGGAGGTTGTTGTGCGAAATCGGGTGACGTGGCGAAATCCTGGCTGTTGCTTCCTCCCCAAGGCTAGCCACCAGATGGTGACACCTGGCCATGAAACTCGACGAGTTGGAGGTCAATTCGACGAGTTTTGGTGATTTCCAGCCTATAAAAAGGGTGTCGGGGCACCCTCATTTCTCACACCTTCCAACTTCTCTTTCTCTCTCTAGAACCTCTCTCTAAGCCTCCCTAACCCCCCTAAAGTGTAGGTAAACCCCCTAGCACCCGAAGGAATCCCCGAGGCTCCCGAGGTCCCGATAAAAATGGTCTTTCAGTTCGGAAACGCTGCTCCAAGCAAAGTCCGGTTTTCTATAAAACCCGTTGTAAGTGAGCTACGCCTAACCTATCTTTAGTATAGCTTATGTTTTAATATAGTAATGTTATTAGGACCTTATAATAACTACTTGGGCTATTATTATGGGTTATATAAGTATCGTTTAACGCTTATATAATAGTAATAATAGCTAGACTATTAATTAGTCTCGGTGAATATTAGACTAAACTCTAGTGGTAATGATACTAGGTTTTGTCCGAGGAAAATTGTGTTAAGAGTAACGGAGTGTTGTCCGAGTGCCGAGTCACCACCTTCTCAAGTGAGTGCATGGTACCTTTCATCTTACACATATATATGAAGTATTTTATATAAATTACGTGCTATGTGTGCATATTATCTGAATACTTGCTGTCTATGATGGATGAATGATTTTATAAATGTTTTAAATGATTTAAATATATATTTATTTTATATCTACAAATATGTTGGGATAAAACATGGGTAGATGAAATAGTTGGTGTATGATGAAATAAAATGATGAGAGATAGGTGATGATAGGAAGGTGATGATAATTAGGTGATGGATAGGCGATGATGAATCGGTGATGTCGGATGAAAGATGCTATAACCTTGTAGGTGATGAATTACGAGTCCAGGGGATGTTGTGACTGTATATTCATGTGATGATACTCTAACCCTTACTGTGAATTACGAGTTCAGGCGACGTTGTAACTACGTATTCATGCCTTAGGAACGAGCATATATGGAAATGTGAGATAAAAAGATGAGAGGTAAATATGATATAGGAGATGACCCTTAAGATAATTCTTTAAGGAATATTAAAGAAGATAACGGGGATGGGTAATCGGGTTGATTGTTTGATGTTTAAATATAATAATTATATTATTGTGGGTTGAAAACCCTATGTACTCACCAGGTTTCCCAACCTGACCCACTCCAGCTTATTGTATCACAGGTGTCGATACGAAGCTACTTTGCACTGAGAGATTTAAAAGAGATGTAGATCACTAGTGTAAATGAATGTAAGTTCTGTTTATGCTTATGTTTCTGTATTGACGATGACATCCCAAATGTTTTAAATGAATAAAAATACATTTCTTCGAAAATGCTTTGATAACGTATTTATCATGTTTTTCTGGGAACAAATTCCGCAACATTTTTCTTAAAAGAAGTACTCTGATTTTTATAAAGCATAAACAAAATCGGTCTTTTCTGGGCGTGAAAATGGGATGTCACAAATTGTGCCATGTATCAATCGAATCCTAGAGAACCCCATCTAGCAGCGGTGAAGAACATCTTTCGATATCTCAAAGGAACTGTGTCGTTGGGTTTGTGGTACCCTTCGAAGACTGAATTTTTCATACATACATTTTCTGATGCAGACCTTGGTGGGTGTCAACTTGACAGAAAGACCACAACTGGTGGATGTCAACTTTTGGACGAGAAGCTTGTAAGCTGTCAAGAAGATTCCCTTCGTGTAATAAGCTTAATTCATCTACTTGGTGCAATTCTTTTCAATTGGGAAAACGTAATGTTGAAGTACTTAGTAAGGACCGTACTAAACCAAGGTCCAAAGGACATCCACTGCAAGGAGCTAAAGACCGAGGACCAACATCATCCGAAGACAACATTTTTAAATCATGATATTTTCACAATGTACTTTTTGATACTTTGATGTATACTTGTATCATACCGTCTCTTAATAGCGGTGTATTGGCGCAATATACTTTGATGATATTTTCTTATTGTAAAAACAGGTCAATAGGCGCCGAATCAATTAAAATTAATTATGTATAGTTTTAAATGATTGAAATATTCTTTAATATATTATACTTTAATATATTATACTTAGTATACCCTCATAATACAACAAGGTATAATTTATTTAAGCTCTTCCAAAAAAAAAACAAGGTATAATTTATTTTTTTAGTAAGATAAAATGTATGCATATTTGATTTATTTTTATAATATAAAAAGTTTGTCTTTTTTAGTCAAAGTATATGATATGACATGAATCTAAAAGCAAAATTTATCAGATAATATATTGGTCAAATTTGTAATTTGGATCTCGTTAATGTAAAATGATAGGTAATTTTGAGATAAATTTTTGATAAAAATATATTTATTTAGAAATTGGTACACAAACTTTTGGATGAAATAAATCAACCTAAGAGTCATTAAAACCGTTTTCTCTTGTAATAAGGCTTTATTAAATATAACGCAAGGTGTTACAATCGGATATCGAAAAAATTGGATATTTAAATATTTTATCCAAAATTGGAATATCGAAGAAAGATTGCATGAGATATCTCATATCTATTCATTATAATTTACAATTAAAACTAACAAACATCAACCAAAGAATGCGTAATTTTAAAAAAAAAAAACATGTAATGTAACTTGATAAATATAAAATCACTACATTTATCTTTTTTAATATGAAAAAGTCGTAAAGTGCGAATTAGATTAACCGGTTGCAAATTTTTGGTAGCTGAGTTAGATTAACCGGTTGCAAGTTGTATGTAATAATTGGAATTTTTATGATGATGCTTAAAAAAAGAAAAGTCTTATCAAACTAAAAATGATACTGGACTTTATAAATAAAACAGAACGAATTCAATAAAAACGACATTTATCATAGAAAAAGCTATCTTACTCTTTTTGA
Organism: Lactuca virosa; assembly: GCF_052849685.1. Taxonomy (NCBI): domain Eukaryota; kingdom Viridiplantae; phylum Streptophyta; class Magnoliopsida; order Asterales; family Asteraceae; genus Lactuca; species Lactuca virosa. The sequence goes on from NC_136430.1 coordinate 432,451,912, forward strand.
ACTATTAGACAATTAAGTATTTTAACACATACCTTTTTCATGTTAATTTGACTAAGTAGCCTACAAAGTATGAAAAAATTTATTTTCTTTAGTGTTTTGACTTTTGTTTATGTTTTGCATTATTGCTTATGCATTAATGGTGTGTAGAAACAAATATAACAATGACAAATGCCTTTCCTTCCTTTCTATTTGTATGATCAATGTTTGTATGAAGTTACACAACTGCCTATGGTATGTTAATTATGAAAGTCACAAATAACAAATTCAATCGTGTCCTTAGACTATTTCGTCATTTTTAAACACTATTTTATTTTTCACTCTACGGTTAGAGTGAAAAATAATGTTACTAGCGATTCATCTTCATTCCCATATTTTTTTTATTTTTTTTACATGAAAAGAATATTTCAAATATATTTATTTTCTCCAATGCTTTTTAAAATTTCATTAACACCTTTCAATATATAAGGTTTTTACAAATTTGTCTAAAATATTGTTGTTACAATAATTTTAAATTTTATATTAATATAACCAACAAAATAGTTTGTATAAAAAAATTCAAATTAATTGATATATTAATAAATTATTTCATTCATAACATATTTTTTTTTTAAATACATAATTTCATTCATGACACACTAAACTAAATATACACTCATTTATAGAAATAGTATACATCTATCAAAGAAATATAACAAATACATTTAAAGAATATATTATACATTCATGTGTTTTAATAATTTTCCCATAAAGAGTCAATTAACACATTTTGTATATCTAAGTGATTTTCTTTGTCTTAGATTTGTTTATACTGAGCAATAATGAGCGAGACATTCAAAATCGTCGACGAAAAATTACATAATTATATAACAGAGTCTGAAAAATAATCATTATACAATCTATATTTTGCATTCGACCATGACCAATGAAAGAACATACGAGCGTGTGTATATGTTAATTTTAAATTTTATTAAATATGTTATCACGTTATAAATTCTAAAAAAAATGTTTAAATTTTAAATACATTTGAAACAATTACCACAATTAAAATATAACAGTACAATCAAACAAACTCAAAATATATTAACAAGAAATTAAATATCCTCCTACATTTTCTTTATACTTATCTTCCTACCCATGTAAAATGATGACATGTGTCATATTTAGATAAGATTAATGATATTTTAGTACACTTGTCATCATTTTAAATGAGTAGGAAGATATGTAGGAAGGAAAGTAGAAAGATATTTAATTTCTCTTAAAATTTGACATAAATTAAATCAACTAAATATATAAATTCAATTTTGATTGATCAATTATGAGAAGTGATAGTTCAATCCTATTTATAAAGTTAATGAATAGTGTAACATCAAATTTGGATTTTACTATTTTTTGTTTTATAATCGGTTTACAAATAGGGTATTGTTGGAGATAAATAATTTTATTATTTACACCAAAAATATAATTACTCGAATTACAGAGATACTCTATCTTCCGTATAAAAAAATATAGTTAGTTCATTCTAATTCCAAACTATTTTTTTTAATAAATAATAAACTTCAAATTTGAAGTTTTACCAAGTTAATATTAACCTTTTTTTAACTTAAACTTTATTCTTTAATAAAAGCCAACAAAAAAAATATGTAAACAGGGTAGAAGTCTTTAACCATGAAAAATCCATTTATAAAAGCCAACAAAGAAAGCAAAATATGTGGCTTGAAAACACAAAATAACATAAGATCCGTTAACATCTTTCAAGGGACTTGACTCCATTAGCAAGATTAAGAAAAAAAATCCACCTTGAATGCATCAAAAAACAAGGTTTTTCATAATCAAAGTTTCATTTAATTTAAAACCAACCAAACACTTAAAAGTTTAATGTTATTCTATAATGACAAACTGTTTTAACGGCTCAGATCGGGAACCAAAGACGAGAGCGGTTTAACAATGACATGTTCTATGCCAATTTATAAATCGGATCGAACTTGACGGTTTCTTCAAAAAATGGATTGAATTGGTAAAATAGATTTGGATAGTTGGATTTCACTTAACTCTTTAAAAAAACAGTCTATTTTTTAAATCAAGTTGAATAGATTGATCGATCAGGTTGTCTAGAGTGTACACAACTCGAAAGCTAATGCACACTACTGCCAGATGTAGATTGACGGTCGAACCGGTCAAACCGGGAACCATTCATAAGACCGATCCAACTTAAATATGTCATATGTGTATCCCTTATAAGCTTCATGTTATACCTAATAACAACCTTTGTAATTGTTATGTTTCAAATTAATGGGTCACATACTTATAAACACAACACTAACTTAGAAATAACATACACCTCGGGATGAAGGCTAACATAAACTTAATCCTCAATGCTACTGATGAGTGTATATAGTCCCGTCTTCGCCTTCCCATAATCACCGAGGATACTTGAAACAATAAACAACTGGATAAGCATGGAGCTTAGTGAGTTTACCTCAAAATACCCCATACGATAACATACAAGTACGCATAATGGCCTACAACCTCCCGGTTGGAATGCCTAGGCCCAATGAGTCCCTTGGACTGGAATGCCAACATGCAACGGGTCCAATCAGCCATCGGGCTGGAATACCCAGGGTTTATTGGCCTATCGCCTCAACCCATCCGCTCTTCCAGAGCCTCCGTTCCTACGACTTACATCCGACCCGCACTGGGTATCTTGGCCTACAACACAAAGTAGGACCGCCTCAACCCACCATTACCATATGTCGACATATAAACAAGCAAGGATCAAGTAGGAACATAATACAGACAAACATCAAACATACAACTCACTACCGCCTACAAGTTCTCTCACAACATATAGTCATGTTACCAACCATCCTCCATGAAATACGTAACCATAGGTAAACAATGGTGAGATAGCCACTTGAACAAATGATCCTACTCTAAAGCCACAACCAAACAAGGAACAAGAAAAATATCCTAGACCAAGAGTTCTCAGGCTATCCTACGTGACTACAGACAGTCCCTAGGGCATTCCACCAGAGGATAACCGACAAGCACAGATAACATATGGTTCTACATATCACTATGGCAACACAACATACTCGATACCAAGATACGAATCTAACATATCACTACAACATAACATCATACTCGATACCAGGATACATATCTAACATATCATTACAACATAACATCATACTCGATACTAGGATACAAATCTAACAGATCACTACAACATAACAACATACTCGATACTAGGATACAGATCTAACAGATCACTACAACATAACAACATACTCGATACCAGGATACAAATCTGTGACAACCGTCAATTTCCGGTCAAGTCAAAGTCAAATAAAGTCAACGAGTCAAACCGGTCAACTCATCTAACCCTTGTATAATAGGATTTCCATTATGTTCTTATTGTACAACTCGCAATCTTAATACAAAGTATCACTTAGGGTTTTCACGTGTTCGGAAATTCTAAACCCTAATCAGGGCAAGTGATGAAACTATTCGATAAAACATTATTCCTTAACCCTCGGGCATATAACAATCATAACGAGACTTAACGGGATGTACAAACCTTGCATTACGAAGCCAAACACTTAAAAAGGTTGCAAACGAAGTCCCTCTCAATCTCTTTCACTCAATCTCTCTCTGTATAAGAAATCTCTCCAAGTATGTGAAATCCCTACCAAATCTCTCTCTGTATGAGAAATATCTCCAAGTTTGTGAAATCTCTCCCAAATCTCTCCAAGTATGTGAAATCTCTCCCAAATCTCTCTCTGTATGAGAAATCTCTCCAAGTGTGTGAAATCTCTCCCAAATCTCTCTCTGTATGAGAAATCTCTCCAAGTATGTGAAATCTCTCCCAAATCTCTCTCTGTATGAGAAATCTCTCCAAGAATGTGAAATCTCTCCCAAATCTCTCTCTGTATGAGAAATCTCTCCAAGTGTGTGAAATCTCTCCCAAATCTCTCTCTGTATGAGAAATCTCTCCAAGAATGTGAAATCTCTCCCAAATCTCTCTCTGTATGAGAAATCTCTCCAAGTGTGTGAAATCTCTCTCAAATCTCTCTCTGTATGAGAAATCTCTCCAAGTATGTGAAATCTCTCCCAAATCTCTCCAAGTATGTGAAATCTCTCCCAAATCTCTCTCTGTATGAGAAATCTCTCCAAGTGTGTTAAATCTCTCCCAAATCTCTCTATGTATGAGAAATCTCTCCAAGTATGTTAAATCTCTCCCAAATCTCTCTATGTATGAGAAATCTCTCCAAGTGTGTGAAATCTCTCCCAAATCTCTCTCAAAATCTCTCTCAACTTCTTATAATCACTCGGGGCATCCCGACCTGTAATTTAGTCGAAAACCGCTTGAAAACGGAAGTTTACGCGAAAAACAGCTTTAAGGAGCCGAACCCTCTTAAGGAGCCGAACCCTCTTAGGAACCGAAACCCTAAGAAGCGAAACCCTAAGAAGCCTCCTGGACCGAACTTCACCTTCGCTTCTGACAAGATTCGCTTTTGACAAGATTCACCTTCGGTCCCTTCTGATGAGTCGCATGCGAGATCTCTCGGTTCCAATACACAACCGAACCCTACCTTCGGTTTTATGCTCCTAAGACCGAACATTCGCAACTTCGGCCCCAATTTCGGATTTTCCCATTTCCTTCCCGGTTTTTGACCCAATCTTCGTTTTAAGCCCGTTTTTCGTGATTTTAACGCGGGATTTTCATCAAAACTCGTAATTTAATATAAGAGACCCTAAATATTCATTTTTAATCATATTTTTGGGGGAAATCCTTGCCTAAGAATAAAATCTATTTGGTGAGATATTTAGGTGGAGTGTTGACTTATCCTTTGGGCAAAGACACAAGTTACCTCCCATACCCACTCCTTGACTATTCTCAGTCACTATTCACCCATACCTAGTCAATCATTGTCCTTTAACCACCCCTCTCCAGCAAGATTCAATACTCAAAAGCTGGAGAAATCCTTATCTCTCCTCCCACTTTACTCACTCTCCCACCAAAGAGCAAACACTTTTCTCTCTCACTCTCCTTTCCAAATTCTCGAATTCTCCAGGAGTTCTAAGGCTTCTCATACACCTTGGTAAGTAAATCTCTTCCCACACTTGATTTCCTTACACTTCTTCACTCAAATCATGAGTTCCTTACACAAATATCGTCATATTTGTTGTTAGATCTTCGAATCATCAAGCATCTTCTAAGTGTTCTTGAGTTGAACACTTCTCTTCTTCATCATCCATCTTCTAAAATCACTCAAGGTGAGTTCATACCCCTACATTTTCATGTTTTCTTCAAGTTTTAGGGGGGGGGGGGGGATACAAGTTAAAACACCAAAAACTTAACTAAACTCAAACAACAGCTTTCATCAGAAAAGTTGAGTCTTATTCATGGACTGTTTTGACTATCTTAAACTTAATATCTTTCAAAACTGTTTAATATGCAAATAATTCAGGTTCATACCTTTAAAATGAATACTTGCACATCTCCATATGATTTTTCTACGATTTATGGTGATTTTTATAAACTGCCTATCTTTTCAGAAACGAATTCGGACCAGTCTGTGAATATGAACATTTTAACACAAGTTAAAGACTTCTAAAAATCATAATAAAAATTATGAATAAACTAGACACATTTTGTGAACTCTCAGAATTTACGGATTCAGTTTTCGACTTCGTATGATTTTCTATGATTTTTCTAAAATAGTGTAGAAAGGTCAAAAACTAGATAACAACTTATAACCTTCATCACACTTTGTAACATGTTGAGCAAATTGTTAATCTTTGAGGATTTCATATTTTATATGTGTTTCTTGTTGTGGTATAATTATATAACAGAAAATACTCACTAAATTGTAAGAACCCTCCATCATTACCAATAGTACAAAACAAGGCAGGATAAACATACTTATATTTTTGCTACACATTCGACTTACCTAGAAATGGGTTCTTATACACCACAAACAAATATGCTAAACTATAATAGGTATAGTTAGGTTGCATATACATTAAAAACATTATGATAAACTATAATAGGTATAGTTTACGTTTCATTTACATTACGAACTCATTACAAAAGGTTTTCATATAAAAGGGGGTACATTACAAAGTACCGGGTTTATACAAAATGGGGTACATTACAAAGTATCGGGTTTATACAAAAAGGGGTACATTACAAAGTACCGGGTTTCAAATAAAAGGGGTACATTACAAAGTACCGGGTTCATACAAAAAGGGGTACATTACAAAGTACCGGGTTTCATATAAAAGGGGTAGATTACAAAGTACCGGGTTTATACAAAAAGGGATACATTACAAAGTACCGGGTTTTCATATAAACGGGGTACGAATACAAAGTACCGGGTTTACACAAAAATAGTTTTAGGGTATTAAAACTACATATCTTTTAGAATTGTTAGTATTCAGCTATAATCGTTAAGTGTACATGTTAGAGTTATATAAAATTGAATTGAAATCGACTTAGAATTGGTGGGCCCGCCTTATCTCATGTTCCTTGTTTGGTTGTGGACCTAGGGCAGACCCATTATATTCAACGGTTTATTTAACTTAAATTTTATATAACTTATATACGCTGGGTGATTATAGAAGGAATCTATGGGTCTTTCTAGGGTACATTACCGCATAACATAGGAGCATTCATTTCACACTTAATAAAGAAAATATTGGATTTTCTGGAAACATACTCTGTCGCTTTTACAAGGAAAACGGTTTCTTCCTCAAACAAAACTCTTATGAACTCACCAACTTAATTGTTGACACTTTTCAAAACTACTTGTATTCTCAGGAAATCAGTGATACAGGAAACCAACAGCATTTTGAGGATAGGACGTTAAATCGTCAAACAGTTCATTTTGTCATCATAATGTAATTGATTTTGAAACATGTAAACATATACTATGATGTAACCTTTTCAATTATATTTATGATGGTTGTATTTACTTTGAGCACTATTATACTCGTTGTTGTGATAATATACATGAAGTCCTCCACCCCCGGACGTTTCCGCCATCCTTGGTTTGGGGGTGTGACAAAATCTAACATATCACTACAACATAACATCATACTCGATACTAGGATACAAATCTAATGGATCACTACAGCATAACAACATACTCGACATCAAAATCCAAGGAATGCATGATTGTATATATTCAGAGGTGAGATCGCCACCCGGACAGGTTGTCCTACTCTAGAACCACAACCAAACAAGGAACAGGTAAGACAGCCTAGACCAAGAGTCCTCAGTCTATCCTACATGACTATATACAGTCCCCAAGGCATTCTTCTACTAACAGATAACCAAACTAGTAGGTCGACATTGGTTCCTTCGACCCATAGTATAATGAGGCAAAACTCACCTGAAATGAGAAACTCGAGAACACCGCGATACGCTCCTTGCTACACTGCTTGCTCCCGCAAATCCACTAACCTCAGAATCAATAAAATCTTAATCACCAATCAAAACCCTTAAGTTTGACCTAAAGTCAAACTTGGTAAAAAAAAGTCAATAGTCAACGAAGTCAACAAAAGTCAAAGTCTAAGGTTGGTTGAGTACGCGAGGCAGGCATACTCCAAAGGTACGCAGGGCGTACTCGAGCATTGACCACCATCGGGGAGGTTGACCATGTACGCACTGCATACTCCGATTACGCAGGGCGTACACCCAGTCTTCCTAAAAACACATTAAGAGCTTAATGCCTTAAGCTCTTACGTCCAACTTCTAGATCCAAGGCCAAATCACTTTATGACTTTGCACGTCCTTTAAGTGCTTAACTCAACATCTTAATACATTAAGACCTTCTAAAGAATGCATGGAGCAAAACCAACCATTAAGACCCCATTTTTATGAATCAAGACCCTTCCTAAGGTCTGAAAGGACAACTTAATGGGTCAAGAACATGCCTTGCTCAAGAAACACCACATTTAGGACAAAAAGAACCTAAATCAAGACCAAAACAAGATCTAAATGAATCTTCACCAAGTTCAGAACTTTATACCTCTATGTGATGCCAAATGATGGTGTTTTTCTGGATCTAAAGTGCTTCACTCCTCTAACACGGTCTCTACTTCCTTCCTTCTTCTTCAAAGGCCAAAAACACACACTCACAAGCTTAGGAATGCTCCACAAGGTATATTAGGGTTGCAAGGACGTTTAAAAGGATGGAGGCTGATAGAAGGAGCCAAGGTTGGGAGTTAATAATGAATAAATAGGGTGAAATCCTTAAAGATTAGGGTTTGGGACTTCACCGCGTACACCCTGCGTACGCAAAACATACCCCCAGTGTACGTGGCTCGACCCCAACAATCCAAAAGTGGCAATAACAACCCCTCCCATCCAAGAGTCTTACATTATAAGGACCAAAATGCAATAAATCTCAATATAAGGGTCAAAACTAGAAGTACCTCATGATTGGTATGTTACAATTCTCCCCCACTTAAATCAGACTTCGTCCTCGAAGTCCGCTATTGCAACTTACTCAGGGTAGTGCTCCTGCATCTCACCTCGGGCCACTCAGACAGTTCACCCTGGAACCCGATCCGAACCAAAAGTCGGCTCATTTAGGCGACTAATTTCCCTTACTATCCTTAAACCAATCTTAATTTATGTCGGGGTTTACACTTAATAGTTTAGTATATAATCTTGTAATAAGGTTAAACCCTAACTATTGCTTTGTGCGTTTCTTTGTGTTGCTTTGTGCATCCGTTCTCTTACTGAGAACGTTTCTTACTGAAAAACCATCTTTTTGATAATCGTTTTGTTCTTTTGTTATTCATTATATCTTGTATGTATCCAATCAAACGAACCTACAGGGTAGGTAATACTTTTTACCAATTTCATTCTCTATGAAAGTCTAGATCTTTGGAGATTCATTGACTAGAGTTAGTGGCATGTTAATCTCAATTTATGCTTAATTCATTTATATGATACATATGTCATTGATCATAGAATAAATGGTGAATCAACCATGCAAAAACCGCATGATGCTAGGCTCAAGTTACGCTTGAGATTCACGAGTCTCACATCATTTCCAACTATCATCCTCAAATTGATGTGTCGGTTAACCACACATGCTCCATCAATAGATTATAAAGAAAATGTTCGTTTTTCATGGGTCGCACACGAGTTTATGTTTTTAATTATAAAACGGGATTTTTTTTAATACTTTTAGCTTTAAACACTTATCCTATTAAACCCTTTTGTAAATCTACTCTCAAAATTCAAAGAGGCGGTGAGGGTGGTAAGCTTTGAACTTTTAAAAACCGACCTCATTCAGAATTTGAGAGACCAATGTAAACCTCTCTTATAACATTAGAGTGGATGAGAATGGTCTTGGTTTGACTGATAATATTTTAATTAAACATATGATGGCACATGTTGTAAATATATTATATAATCATACTATTATATATATATATATATATATATATATATATATATATATATAAGTAAAAGTTCAAATGAGAACCATTAAAGGTTAAGAACCACTTTTATTAAGATATATTTGTTATTTCAAAAATAAATGTTAAGAAAACTTATAAAAAAGATGTTTTTGTCTATGCAAAATAAAATGAATAACATGATTATAAATAACATAATATGAGAACTCACTTTTATTTTTTATTACATCATATTTATACAAACTACACACAACACAACTTTCACCTGATTTTCTTTTCTTATCTCACATGTTCTAAAAAAAGAAAACTTCTACCCACCAACTTTGAAGAACACATAAAAATTAACACCAGTTACCACCAACCACATCCTTGCTCCCCGCCGCTCATACCGTCGGCGACCCGCCCCCTCCTCCTACCACCGGCCAACTACCGCCATCAGATCCACAAGCTCCGTATGGTTCTTGATCTACAATTTCAACCTAAGATCTACGCTTTTCGCATTTAGATCTAAGATTTTCTCCTCGGTATTTATAAGCTCTAGCGAGCAGCTATAATCCACCGTCTTCGTCCATCAATGTCATTGTGATTCCCTCTCCCTTCTCACTACCCTACCACTAACGAAAACTACTACCAACGAAAACACATATCTGAAAAGAGATCTGATGAAAACACCTCCAGGTCCACTGTCGATCGCCACTATGTTAGATATAGAGTCACAAAGTTAATTTAGCTTCACTTTCCGTCTCTAAAACGCAACAACCTCTCAGATCTAGTGTGATTTGGTCGGATCTGATACAGCCATCGTCTCCATCAACTTCTTCCCCCATGATTTCTACCACCACCACAACTTCTTACTGTGACATAATTTTCAGATCTGGTGTATGCGGTCCGCTTTTTCTAGGTCTACTTTATTTGATGCTATTTAATGTATAGATTTCAAGTTATAATAGTGGTAATCGGTGGCCAATGGTGCTTCCACCATCACAGATCTGTTCTCGTACCACCAACTCCTCTATCTCTTTCTCTTTGATCTCCGGTGAAACACAGGTATGTTGATTTTTATTCCTTCTATTAAGTTGTGAAACACATCTGTTTTAGTACCACCGTCTCCTCTATTTCTTTGATCTCTTGTAAAACAAATGGAAGAAGAGTGATTGCAAAATCCTAAAAAAAACAAGTTTTTGATTATTTTTTGGTCACTGTCCTAAAAGAGGAAAATCTTGAAAGTTTTTTATTTTTTGGACAATACTTTCTCTTTTATTATATTGGAATTTAAAATGCATAGGATTATAAGCTATTATAGAATAGGTCAAAGTCTATGTCTACTATCTCATACTATTGCCCTAGTTTACTCATATTTTACTTTTTGTTTTAAACATTTTAAATACTACATATTATTTTAATTATAATTTATTTAGGTTAAATGTTGTCTTGTATATGGTTTTGTTTTCTTGTTCGATTTTACTTTATTTTCCTTCAAGATTGTCATCAATCATCTCTTGGTTGGCTCTATACTTCTATTTTATTTATTCGTACAACAAGAAATCAGTAATGTTTGTACTTTCTTTTGTTTATTTTATATTTATTATAAAAATGTGAATTAATTAATAGATTATTAAATTTCGTTATTATATGTTGATTTAATGGTTAACCAAAGATAACATGAAGAGATTTTTAAATCAAAATAAATCAAGTAGTTCATTGATCGAATGATTGATTTATCAGTTTTTAATTAAGAGAAGTCTTAACCATTTAAAATTTTAAGAGTATCTTGTCACATGCTTTACTCTTAAATATTAATAAATGTTTGGAAGCTTTTATTGTCGCACCCCCAAACCGGAACGGCGGAAACGTTCGGGGGTGGATGACGTCATATGTAGTATCACAACAATTGTATCATAGAAATCATAGTAAACATAACCATTACATTGAATACATAAATGAAAAGAGTTTACATCAATTTGATTCTTGTTTTTATACATCAAAAGTATAATCAAAATAGAAAGACGTGACTCTATACGCTCCGTCTTCTCAAAGCTCCAGGAGGTAACTGTCTACTGATTTCCTGAGAATACAAGCAGTTTTGAAAGAGTATCAGCATAAAGCTGGTGAGTTCATAAGCGATGTTTTTGTATTGAAAACCTGTTGATGACACTGTAAAAAGTATTCGTATGGTTCCAAGAAAATCCAGTATTTTCTTTAGTAAGGGTGAAATAATATTAGTTCCATCTATAACCACTTAGTTCATGCTAGACACATATAAACCAATATTGAACAGACAGTTGACTATGTGGATCTGCCCTAAGTCCACAACCAAACAAGTAACAGGAAATGAGACGGAAACCACACATTCAACAGTTTATCGAATATGCTCCATACGTAACCCTTATGCCTAAACCAAGGAATTATAAGATTAACTATAAATGTTGTTACTGTATCCTGTTTGTATTGTAGAAAAACGTTAGTTTGTATTCTATTTACTATCAAACGTAGTATGTGTGTATTCTTGTACAAAAATCTTAATATAGTGTGTTCTGTATGAAAACCCTGGCTATCACTAGTATGAATAAAATGTTCCGTTTCAAACCTTGGTTATAACCAGTATGTATAGAGTTTTATTTCTCATAAAGAAACCATGTAGTTTTCATACTTATGCTGAATAATCGTCGTTCATGTAAGGCATATTACTACGTAAAGATATCGTTGTTATTTACTTGCGAGTTTTATGACCATACTAAACTTGATATGGCGCGAATCGGGCACCAGTATCCTTTATGACTTTGTCACCCGTAGACCTACCGGTCCACCTGTAGCTAGCAGTAAGGTGCGGGATAGTCAGTCCCGTATAGATCTATACACAAAAATCACGCTCTCCTTCGAGGAGACTCTGGATCATAAGGGGTAGTCCTCCACTTAGTTATGTTTGTAAGCACCCAAGAACGTGTCTCCAACTAGATTAACGACTTTACAAGTAATAATACAGGAAAACCCTTTTTTTATAAGTAACGGAAAGGTTTATAAAAGATAAGTTTGTAAACCGTTTAATGAATTCCCAAACTATACCTAATATAGTTTGTGTGTTTGTATATGTATAACCTTGTATGAATTCCCAAACTATACCTATTATAGCTTGTGTGTTTGTATATGTATAACCTTGTATGAATTCCCAAACTATACCTATTATAACTTGTGTGTTTGTATATGTATAACCTTGTATGAATTCCCAAATTATGCGGTTATGCTTGTAAGTTGAAAACGTCCCTTATGCTCAGCATAATACAAAAGGGATAAAATATCTAAATATTTTATAAAAGTATAGAAACTGTATGTTTGTGTCGATTGCATACGTTTTAAGTTTATTGAAATCCTTTTGTATAAATTTCATAAAATCATTTATGTTTGGCTTGTATTCCCCCCTAAAAACATTAAAAACTCGGAAAATGTAGGGGTATGAACTCACCTGAAGTGAGTGGTTTGAATGAAAGATCGATGTGGGATGCTGAGTGCCAAGTGGAGTCTCGAACACAACCGGATCCTATTTAGCATGTAATAACACATATATGCATCAAATTAGGGTATATCACAACTAGTTATGACAGGAAACCACCCTAGGAACTTGGAAACACTTGAAACTGAGTGTTAAAATCATATGAGGTTGAGTGAGGGAGGTGTACGGCCACACAAAGGCATGTACGGCCATGGGTGTACGGCCATGAGGGGTGTACGGCCGTACACTCATGAAGAAGTGTGCATTTGAGGTGTTTTTAAGGTCCTAACTAGTATCAAGGGAGTGTTCTAGGTCCCATGCTTAGTTCTAATGCAAGTTTAAGGCCAATAATGAGCATCAAGGAGGGTTTACGGCCCTATGAGGTGTGTACGGCCGTACACCTGGGTTTACGGCTGTACACCCTTCATGTTCATGCTAAGTTGGTCGATTTCAAGGTGAAAAACAAGTGTTTCTAGTAGGTAACAAGCATAGGAAGCAGTTACTCACGATTTGGAAGCTTTGAAGAGGGTTTACAACCACCAAGAACTAGTGTGTGTTCTTGGTGTTCTTGGTGAAAGATGAAGATCTAGCAAATGAAGAAATTAATGAGATGAAAATATGGATTCACCACTAGATAAATTAATGTAGCAACAAATCAAGGTGGGAAACACTTAGATCTTTGAAGATCTTGGAAAGAAATGAGATGATAGATGAGAGAAAACCCGATATCTTGGCTTAGGAGTGTGTAAAGTGTTGAAAAATGGCCAAGTACCACTTATATAGGTGGGAGTGTACGACCATGAGGGGGTGTACGGCCGTACACTCCTCATGAAGGAGTGTTTGGCCCGATTTTGCTACTATGAGCTTTGGTATCTCATTCATATACTCTATCCTTGAATATACAAGACTTGGAACACTCAAACAGACCCTAAACAATGCTAAATGATAGCAGAAACGAGTCTGAATTTGATTGAATTGAATAATTGTACAAGGTAGAAATTTCGGGTTGTCACATTTATGGTCAGTATAATCTCAAACTTAAAAGTTGTTACAATGGGACGGAAGAGTCTTATTTATATGAATAAAAAAATCAAATAGCACCTTTCAGATTTATAATCTGAAGCTTAAATGGTTACAAATGAATGTATAGCAAAATCTTTGTCATTATATAGTACCATGACATTAGTTTTAAGTTGTTAATTGATTATATTAAGGTGTATATTTTTTTTATGAACTTTGTGTTTGCTTTTGAAATATGAGATGAAAGAAAACATTATAAGCATATATAATTTTGTCCACCTTTGAATAAATTGTGACCTCATGAAATTTTATAAGTTTTAAGTTGTGAATGCATAGTTTTTATAAGTTTTAAACTATAAATGCATGATTTTTTTTATAAGTTTTAAGTTGTGAATTGTGTGTATTTAATTTTGAATTGATTGTATTAAGAGTTTTAATTTGATAATATGGCTGTGAATGCATATTTTTTGTGTATTAAACTGTAAATTTATTGTATTAAGTTGTGAATTTCTTGTATTAAGCTATGATTTTTGTGTTTTAAACTATTAATTGATTGCATTGAGCTGTGAATTTTCTGTTTAAGTTATGAATTAACTATATTAACTTGTGAATTTTGTGTACTGAACTATCAATTTATTGTATTAAGTTGTGAATTTTCTGTATTAAATTGTGAATACTGTATTAAAAGTTTTAAGTTGGTAATATGGCTTAGAATTTATATTTATTGTGTATTAAACTGTGAAATCATTGTATTAAGCTTTGAATTTTGTGTATTAATTAAGTTGTGATTTTTGGGTTTTAAACTGTGAATTGACTGCATTAAACTGTGAATTTTCTTCTTAGACTATGAACTGAGTATATTAAGCTGTGAATTTTGTGTATTAAATTATGAATTGATTGTATTAAGCTGTGATTATTTTATAACTTTTTGTTTGCTTTTGAAATAATGTAAATGTTATTCACGGCTTAATATATTAAATTCACAATTTAAAATATGAATGATTTATGTATAAATGTTTTTGTTAATTTTCTTCTGAATATATTTATTTTTTGTGTTGTATAAGCATGTAAGAATACATTAGTTTTAATAATAGTTTTGCATTAAATTCAAAATAAGTGAAATAAATGGTTTTATTAGACTGTGAATATAGTATTTAAGTTATTAACGCATGACTTCATTGACATATCTGATTTAGAAGAAAATAATGGTTGTGATGCTGGTACAGGTGGTTGGTGGGAGCATGTGGTGGTGGTAGTAGTAGAGTTTGAATTTTTGATTTCTTTGAGTTTGCGAATTATTGTAAAATGGTTTGTATTAAGTTGTGAATTTTGTGAATTAAACTATAAATGGACTGTATAAACTTGTAATTTATATAAGTTTTGTGTTCAAATATGAGAACATATAAGAATGAAAATATCATGCTGTAAAAAATTACAATTTTGCCCTTCTTGTATCAAAAAGAGAAAAAAATAGTATTTTCACATGTTTAATAAGAATATCATGTAAATATTTACTAACTAATGGGGGTTCTTAGGGTTCTTAATCTTTTGTGGATCTCATTTGAATCACTCATTACATATAAATATATATATATATATATATATATATATATATATATATATATATATATATATATATATATATATATATATATATATATATATATATTAAACTTTTAAATTTATGGTTTGTCTATTTAAATATTCAAATTTAATTCTATATTAAATAATATTTAAAATTTTAATTAAATATTCAAATTCATATCATATTTATATATTATTTAAATTCAAGATCTTTATCCAAATTTTTGAAAAATCATTAGATTTACATTACTTAAGGAACAAGTTAGGAAACTTATCCACCAAGAAATGGATTATTTTTGAAAATTATTTCTTAGATATAAACATTTATATAATCTAATGGCTCTGATACCACTGATGGGGTTTCTAGCAATCTATATACACTACTTTTGGCAGCGAAAATATTATAAAAACCCTATGTGTATATACATCCTAATATATCTAGGTTCATTCTATTATTAAAACCTACTTTGAAAAAGAAATAAAATTACTAACCTATTGATCTTCTTGTTGATTTCTTGATTGAGATTTTGTAACAACCACTTTCCTTGGATGAGAGGACCTACTAGTAGGATCCCTAACATCCTATTTATAGTATCTTGCTTAATCTTTTTAGCAGTTAAAAAACCTAAGGATGGAAAGATCTAGTATGCTCAAGAATCATATTAAAGTGATATTGCTAATTAACATATGATACTAATGTGTCACACTAACAACAAATTGATATTATTGATTATTTATTAGAAATTGATTTTAATAAATATTCAATAAACTCTTATAATTAAATTGAAAATTATTTATTTCTAGAAAATAATAATTTTTCATTAGCAAGTAGCATTACATAATTCATATGGTATGAATTATTAAGTCATGTACAACTTTTTGGAATAGATAAATTCTTTTATCTTTTACCAAAAAGTTAAAGTTTATATTTTATAAACTTGGTTTATAAAATATAAAAATCATGATTTCTTTTTATATCTTAAAGGCCAAAAATAGATGGAGGGACAAGAAAGCTAGGAAACAACATGCTTGTATTAATTTATTCACAAAGCCATGCTTTTGCTTTTATAGATTTGTGTAACATCCGGAATTTCGGGTATGATAGTTCGTGTTTCAATTTTGAAGATTTAGGAGGGCCTCGACGAGTCGAAGGTCTGACTCGCCGAGTCACGTCGAGTGAGCACGTGGATTTAATGAGCGGACTCGAAGAGTCCAAGGATGGACTCGCCGAGTAGGTACTGGGCAGAGAAAACCCTAAGTTCCGGGGTTGGAGCCTATTTAAAGGAACTTATGACCTTGGATGCGCCTCATATCTCCTGTGAGAAACCCTAAATCGCCATTGGAGCCATGGGAGAGTTCTTATGATGAAATCAAGTATTTTGGTGGGTTTTATGGAAGGAAAAGAGCAAGATTCAAGCAAGGAACAAGATGGGGGCTGTGGATCTAGCATTTCTTCACATGGGACTGTTGTATGAGGTATAATCTTGCATCCTTTCTTTTATTTTGGTTGGACCTCATGATCTTGGGAGTTTTTAGGGTTTAACTCCCCTTCTTTTGTGCTTATGAGCTAAGTGAGACATGATCTGAGGTGGGAAACCTCAGATCTGAACCTTGTGAGGTCCTTGGAGGCTAGGTGCCTCAGCTTTAGTGGTCCAAATGAGGGTTGATGAGCAAAAACCTTCATGAAGAGCATGTATTGGCGTTTTGAAGCAATAGCATCATGTATGAACGTAAAGATCGAAGCTTTACGTAATTATTGAGCCTTGGGATGATAGATCTATAGTTAGAGTGATAGATCTGGTTGAAACCATCTAAATGAGAAATCAGATCAAAGGGACTCGCCGAGTCCATAAACCGACTCGACGAGTCGGCGAGGGTTTGTCCCGATGGATTAATTATGCGATAACTCGGAGAGTTGGGGGTCAACTCGACGAGTTGAGCTGGACTTTTGAGACTTCTGAGGATACGAGGGGACTCGACGAGTTGCAGGAGTGCACTCGACGAGTCGGGTCAAACTTGGACTGTTGACTCGAGTTTGACTTCTGTTGACTTTGGGGTTTTGGTCAACATATGTGATAGAGACCTTGGAGGGGTAAAATGCTCTTTTACCCACTTTAAATAGTTAGAAAGAGAAAGAATCACCTTCGATTATCTGAGTCGTGAAAAGAGTATTAGTAAGAGATATTCATCCTTTGTGTTAGGAGGAGGCTAGTTCGAGATCCGAGCGCGAGGTTATTTGCTCACCTGCTAGCCGAGGTGAGTCTTCTCACTATACTTTACCTTGAGTGGTAGTTATGTGTGACCGGAAGGTCTTATGTGCTTACATTGAGTATTGTGTTATTATGCCTTATGCTGTGCATTATTTCTTTGTGATTTATGCTATGCGGAGTGTTACAGACTGGACCGAAGGGACCGACGATTTATGAGGCCGAAAGGCTCAACCAGACCGGACCGGAGGGTCCAACGAGTTAGACCGGACCGGAGGGTCCAACGAGCTATGACCGGACCAGAGGGTCCTGTTGGAGATAATGTCTAAGTCCATAACTATATTTGGTATGTACTTGACCCGACCCGGCATGGTCCATTTGGGTTGCACTTCACCCGAACAATTTACGGATAATCTTTTGAGAATAGTATAAGTTATGATTTATTAATATATTATAAGTTCTAATATATTAATATAAAATCATATTATTTAATTAGTGTTGATCTATAATTAATTTAGAATTAATTTAGAGATCAAAAGTATGACTAATTAAATATGGGCTCTTGTATTTATATAGTGTGGGCTAATACTTATTTGGAATGGGCTAGGCTTGCATGGAAAGTCCATGGATACTCCATGGAGCTTTAACCCATGGATCTCATGGAAATGAAAAGACATGGGTATTAGGGTTTACATGGATGTAACCCTAATCCACCACACTATATAAAGGAGGCTTTGGTTCATGAAATAAAACAAGTTGATGTGTGTAAACCAAGAGGGCCGATTTCAAGAAGTTTGTGACTATTCTCTCAAGTTTCCAAGTTTGTGGTGATTTGTGACTTCCATTTGAGGCATCCACATTATTGGTGCTAGGCTCTCAAACTCCAAGCAATCAACTACTACTACAAGGTAAGTAATTATACTAGTTTTATTTGATTCAAGTATCCCATGCCATGCTAGTTAGGATAAGAACCTTGGAAAAATAATTATTTGCATGTATCTTAGTCAAACATAGATCCAAGGTTTCTAGGGTTGCATGTACACCATAGGAGTGTTAGAATGCTCAAAACCCATCAGGTCCAACGAGCTATGGGACCGGAAGGTCCCACTGCGACTCATTGACCGGAAGGTCTCGCAGAGTTTCAGCCTCGAGTGGCTAGTTGTTGTGCGTGGTATTTTGGAGAACTCACTAAGCTTCGTGCTTACCGTGTTATGTGTTATGTGTTTCAGGTACTTCTCAGGATCACGGGAAGGCGCCGACTTGATTATACACACGAGATGGGGTTGTGTTCGAGGATCCTGGATTTTATTTAAATAATTATGAACACGTGTTTTTGATAATTGATATATTGAGATTTTATGATATGTGTTGAGGATATTTAGGTGATTTTAAAAATGAAAAATTTGTATGAAAATTTACGGTGTTACAAGTTGGTATCAGAGCCTTGGTTTGAGGGATTCGGATGCACTTTCGGGTGAATCTGGACTCAAACTGAGGATTTGAGAAAATTTTCAAAAGAAATGATTTTCTAAAAACCAGCAAGATTTTCTAAGAGAACAACGAGAAAGAGCAGTGTGTACAATCAGCCAGAGCCCAAACGGTGATTTCCCAAAATACCCTTACGTTTGTATTATGAGATATTTATGATATATGCTATGAGATATTATGCATGCTAGAGATAGGCTATGAGATATTATGCATGCTAGAGATAGGCTAGGTATCTCAAAGTTCCAAGTTTGTGGTGATTTGTGATTTCCATTTGAGGCATCCACATTATTGGTGCTAGGCTCTCAAACTCCAAGCAATCAACTACTACTACAAGGTAAGTAATTCTACTAGTTTTATTTGATTCAAGTACCCCATGCCATGCTAGTTAGTTATAAGAACCTTGGAACAATAATTATTTGCATGTATCTTAGTCAAACATAGATCCAAGGTTTCTAGGGTTGCATGTACACCATAGGAGTGTTAGAATGCTCAAAACCCATCAGTGGTATCAGAGACTGGTTTGTTTATTTGATACTTGATGCAAAAAAAAAAAACTTGAAAATCAAAGTTTTGTTCAAAAGCTCGTATCAAAATTTCAAGTTTTGTATATGTACTTACGATTCTTGAAATTTTTGATATGAACATTCATAAACATATGAGTTTAGAAGATCATAGAAATTATGTGCTAATAATTGATTAGATTAATTCTTGATCTTTATGTGTTTTAATGGAGTCCATAACTAGTTCTTAAGTTATGGATAACCAAAAGTCACATTTATAAATAACCATTAAAAGAACACATAGGTTACAAAAAATGAAGAGTCTTCATTTTTAATAACCATTAACTCATAAGTTATGAGAAATGAAAAGTTTTGAAAGTTTACAAAACTTGCCCTCAAGTTTTGGAACATGTAAAGTCATATTAAAAACTTTAGTTCCAACCCCTAGAATTTTAAAAGTTAAAATTCAACCCTTATACTTTATAATATTATAAGTTTAATAATATTTATATATGTATAAGATCAAGTCGTCTTACCGCTAGTACGCCTCATTCACGAAGCCGGTCTATAAGGGGGGTATAAGGTTGTTGCCTATAAAATGGCAACTTAATGGGTGTCCACTCTCACCCACCGCTTCCTTGATCGGTGGAGGGTCGTTAGCCGAACGGGTAGGACAAGGACTTATAAATTCTCATTAAAAGTATAATGATAATACTAAAGTAACTAAACTTTATTGAATTCCCAATCTTAGTTATTTTAGGAAAATGTGAATAAGGTGCTAATCCATGAAATTACACTTTACACTTTGTTTAAGTCGTTAGTGGAGCGTGTGTGGTTAACTGGCACACTAACTTGAACTTAACAAGGTAGGTAACGGGTGACTTAATGTTTATCATAGTATCGATGGAGCGTGTGTGGTTAACCGGCACATCGATTGAGGGGTAATACATTAAGGGTACCAAGTAATTTGCATGGTTACTTCACACCTTGTTTTGTGATCCTCGGCATCCCAGTCACAAAACTTGAAGGGCACACTCGAGATTGAAACATGCCATTGAAGAAAGTTCAATGAATCTCAAAGAATCTAGGAGTTTCTAAACCAATTAAAACCTAATTAAATATTTCGTTTTTCATGGTGGAAATTGGTGAATCGTCATTCACCTACCTTCAAATATCTTATAGCTTAGATTACGGCATCCCTCTTCTAAGT
Source organism: Lactuca virosa (assembly GCF_052849685.1). Classification (NCBI taxonomy): domain Eukaryota; kingdom Viridiplantae; phylum Streptophyta; class Magnoliopsida; order Asterales; family Asteraceae; genus Lactuca; species Lactuca virosa. Next base: position 432,472,846 of record NC_136430.1, read on the forward strand.
TATAAAATATTGTGTTGGGTCCTAGCCTTAATATTACATTTGGGTGTTTTGTTAAGGACTATCTCTATATCTAATCTAATCTATTCCCTCTTCTTTTCAGATGTCTTCCAATAACAATGCTTCTGGCTCAAACCCTACTAGCTCCTTCTCTCTCATGAATCTTTGTGGGAGAGTCATCTTTGATGGGTCCAACTTTACAGATTGGATCAGAAACATCAGGATGGTCACTCGGTATGAGAACAAAGAATATGTTCTCGACAAGGAGCTGAAGGTACCCGAGCTAACTGCTACTCCTGAAGAGCTTGCTGAATATGAGGTACATGAAAGAGATGCTACAAAAGTGGCATGCATCATGATGGCCACCATGACAGCCGAGCTCCAAAAGTCCTATGAGGACTATTATCCTTTTGAGATGCACCAGGACTTGATGGACCGCTACCATCAAAGTGCTCGTCAAGAGCGATATGAAATAATCTCCTCCAAGATAACAACCCGAATGAAGGATGGTGAACCCATCACGGGCCACATGCAGAAAATGCAAAGGTATGTGGACCGTTTACTGAAGCTGAATGTGAACTTCCCTGAGGAGTTAGCAATATACATCATTTTTCACTCCTTGCCATCGTGTTATGATCAATTCTGCATGACATATCACATGAACAAGGAAGAAGTCGCCCTCAGCAAACTTCAAGGACTCTTGAAGACAGCCGAAAGTGGTCTAAAGGGTAAGTCGGTTGTTACTACTCCTACTCCTACTCCAACTGCGGCCAATGTCTTGGCAATCGGGCATGGCAAAGGGAAGAAGAGAAAGAACCCTTCTAAGGGTACCAAGGGTAAGACCCTTGAAGGCTCCTCTTCAAGCAAAACCAAGAAAGGTTTTGTCACTCCTTCTGCTAACCCTAATGAGGCTGAATGCTTCTATTGCCATGAAAAGTCGCACTGGAAGCAAAACTGCCCAAAGTACCAGCAAGATTTGAAGGATGGGAAAGTAAAACCCAACCATGCAGGTATATACACTATATTGTCTAATAACTCACCTCATTCTAAGTCTTGGGTCCTTGATACAGGTTGTGGTATTCACATATGTTGTGATTTGCAGGGACTAAAAAGAAGTGAGAATGTGGAGCAGGGAAAGATAAACTTGATCATGGGAAACATGAAAGCTTCACCTGTCACCAAGATAGGAGTTTATTCCTTAGTGCTAAATAGTGAGTTTACATTAGATTTGAATAAATGTTATTATTCGCCAGAAATGGCAAGAAATGTTATTTCCTTTCATGCATTGTATAAACAAGGTTTTACCTTTTATTTTGATAATAATAATGGTAGTATTGATGATTTCTGTAATAATGTTCTTTATTTTAAAGCATTACCTTGTGATGGCGTGTATGAAACTGTATCTGTTGTAGATAATCTAGGAAATAATGTATTGTGTATTAACTCTTCCACTAGCTTAGATAAAGCATCCTTATGGAATTGTCGTCTTGGACATGTAAGCAAGAAACGCATAGGCCAACTCCAAAAGGATGGAGTCTTGGAGTCATTTGACCTAAAGTCAGATGATAGTTGTGAATCTTGTTTGCTTGGTAAAATGACAAAGTCACCTTTTACTGGCACTTGTGCTAGGGGTGAAGGTTTGTTGGACCTCATAGACACGGATGTGTGTGGACCTTTCAGAACCGCCACAAGAGATGCTAATCGGTTCTATGTGACTTTTACTGATGATTTTAGTAGATATGGATATGTCTACCTAATCAAGCATAAGTCAAAAACCTTTGAGAAATTCAAAGAGTTTAAGCAAGAAGTGGAGAATCAGTTGGGCAGGAACATTAAGATGCTTCGATCCGATCGTGGTGGTGAGTATCTTAGTATTGAGTTCCTTGACAATCTTAAGGAATGTAGGATTGTCTCACAATTGACACCTCCTAGGACACCACAGTTGAATGGTGTAGCTGAGAGGCGCAATCGGACCTTGTTGGACATGGTTCGTTCCATGATGAGTCGAGCTTCGCTACCAATCTCATTTTGGGGGTATGCCTTAAAGACTGTCGCCCATATCCTTAATCTAGTCCCTACAAAGAAGGTTGCCAAAACACCTCACGAGGTGTGGACTGGAAAAGTTCCCAATCTAGACCACATCAACATTTGGGGTTACGAGGCTTTCGTGAGACGCGAGACTCACGATAAGCTCGAACCCCGAAGCGAAAGGTGTATTTTCATCGGCTACCCACAGAAATCCTTTGGTTACATCTTCTACAGACCCAGTGATAATGTGGTCTTTGTAGCAAGAAGAGGATTCTTTCGAGAGAGAGAATTCATGAGCCAAGGAGACAGTGGGAGGCAAATTGACCTTGAGGAAATTCAAGAGTCAAGTAGTGAAGGAACCTCAAACCCTAGCCCTCAACCTGAGGAGGAAACTCCTGTTGAGCCGACTGAATAATCTATACCTCTGAGGCGTTCCACCAGAGTTAGGAATGCACCTGAGCATTATTATGGTTTTCATATTACTGCAGAAGGTGAGACACTTATCAGTGATAACACACTGGTAAATCTGGATGAGCCTAACAGCTACACGGAAGCCATGGCAGGCCCTGAGGCTGCTAAATGGAAAGAGGCTATGGATAGCGAGATACAGTCCATGTATGACAATCAAGTTTGGAACTTGGTTGAAAATGTACCTGATCGTAAGATAGTTGGGTGCAAATGGATCTTCAAGAAGAAGACCGACATGGATGGTAATGTACACACTTATAAGGCACGACTGGTTGCAAAGGGTTATTCTCAAACTCCGGGAGTTGATTCTGATGAGACCTTTTCACCAGTGACCAAGATTAAGTCTATTAGGGTTCTGTTAGCCATTGCTGCATTTCATGATTATGAAATATTGCAAATGGATGTCAAAACCGCTTTCCTTAATGGAAAGTTGGCTGAAGATGTTTACATGGTTCAGCCAGAGGGTTTTGTCAGTACAGAGTACCCCAGTAAAGTGTGTAAGCTCGAGAAATCCATTTATGGATTAAAACAGGCACCTCGCAGATGGAATCTTTGCTTTGATGAGAAAGTCAAAGAATTTGGCTTTTCAAGGAGTGAAGATGAATCTTGTGTCTATATCAAGGCTAGTGGGAGTATAGTCAGATTTTTGGTATCGTATGTGGATGACATACTACTCATAGGAAATGACATCCCAACCCTGCAGGAAGTAAAGTCCTGGCTTGGGAAGTGTTTCGCTATGAAGGACCTTGGAGAAGCTGCCTATATCCTAGGGATAAGGATTTTGAGAAACAGGAGTAAAAGACTAATTGGACTTAGTCAAAGCACCTATGTGGACAAAGTGTTGAAAAGGTTCAACATGCATAACTCCAAGAAAGGAGAGTTACCCATCCAGAGTAACGCCATATTGAGTAAGACACAAAGCCCTAGTACTGAGGTTGAGATAGCAGAAATGAGTCGAATACCTTATGATTCAGCTGTAGGATCGATCATGTATGCTATAACGTGTACTCGACCTGATGTAGCCTTTGCTTTGAGCATGGTTAGCAGGTATCAGGGGAAACCTGGCAAGGCACACTGGACTGCGGTAAAGAATATCCTCAAGTACCTACAGAGGACTAAGGACTGGGTCCTTACCCTCGGTGACAGTGAGGACTTGAGAGTTGTAGGGTACAGTGATGCTAGCTTTCAGACTGACAGGGATAATTTCCGCTCTCAGTCGGGCTGGGTCTTTACTCTAAACGGAGGGGCAATTACTTGGAAAAGTTCAAAGCAGGAGACAGTGGCTGATTCCACTTGTGAATCAGAGTATATAGCAGCAAGCGAGGCAGCAAAGGAGGCTATATGGCTAAAGAACTTCATCGGAGACCTTGGAGTTGTACCAGCTATAAAGAAGCCAATGGAGATTTTCTGTGACAGCAATAGTGCGGTTGCCTTAGCCAAGGAACCAAGAGATCATGGGAGATCCAGACACATTGACAGAAAATATCACTTCATCAGACATCGAATAGAAGAAGGAATCCTCGTGGCAAAGAGGGTATCATCGGATGAGAACCCAGCAGATCCCCTCACGAAGGGACTGACTCGGGCTAAGCATCTCCAGCATGCTCGGAGCATAGGGCTGAAGGATGATATTAGTTTTAGTAGTTAGATAATCTTGAAATTTGTAAAATGTAATTGACATTTGATGATACATAAAAGCTGTTATTTATGAGTAAGTGTTGCTATCTCTTGTCAATCGCTTACTATTATTTCTTTTTGCATGTTTTGACTTCCAGAATAATTATGTTATGGTTTATATCATATTATTCAAACTCTCCACAGTCGGTCATATGTTGGAAGTAGATATGAATCAAGACTGTCATGGGTTGGCTTGTAGAGGTCTAAGATGTTAGACAAAGCGGGGCTACAGCACTCATGAGTGCTCATAAGTTCTGAGTATTGGATTCAACCCACGCTCACTTGTATCACTTCATGGAATTTATCTCGAGTGATCGTGAGACGGTAATATCATATAAGTCTTCAAACCTAGAGATATGATTTGTTGCCTATGAGTTGGTTATGCATTGATTGCACGAAAACGCATTGGTAACTCGATGTTATAAACCGTGCTTTTGTGTGTAATTCAACAAGTAGTAGAGCAAACATATGAGTCGAAGTTTATCTGTTCCTTCTAGAATTAGAAGCGATATCTGGGCCCCTCGATGATTTTGTTTTGACCTATGTACCGGGCCCGGTCAGAACTAAATTGATGTTTTCAGTTAAGTTCTATGTCAAACAAATCGGAAATCGGGAAACAAATGCTGGACAATAAGCAAGACCATGTTCCATGTATTTGTCCGGCTGATATCTAGAACAGAGGATTATATGATCACTTAACTAAAATGGCGCCTCATAGTTCAACAGAGTTTTAAGAGCTACGATTGCTGATCGGTTCCTGAAGTCATACTTGCAACTATAGTTATTAGACTTATCCAAGTGGGAGACTGTTGGAGATAGTGTCTAAGTCCATAACTATATTTGGTATGTACTTGACCCGACCCGACATGGTCCATTTGGGTTGCACTTCACCCGAACAATTTACGGATAATCTTTTGAGAATAGTATAAGTTATGATTTATTAATATATTATAAGTTCTAATATATTAATATAAAATCATATTATTTAATTAGTGTTGATCTATAATTAATTTAGAATTAATTTAGAGATCAAAAGTATGACTAATTAAATATGGGCTCTTGTATTTATATAGTGTGGGCTAATGCTTATTTGGAATGGGCTAGGCTTGCATGGAAAGTCTATGGATACTCCATGGAGCTTTAACCCATGGATCTCATGGAAATGAAAAGACATGGGTATTAGGGTTTACATGGATGTAACCCTAATCCACCACACTATATAAATGAGGCTTTGGTTCTTGAAATAAAACAAGTTGATGTGTGTAAACCAAGAGGGCCGATTTCAAGAAGTTTGTGACTATTCTATCAAGTTTCCAAGTTTGTGGTGATTTGTGACTTCCACTTGAGGCATCCACATTATTGGTGCTAGGCTCTCAAACTCCAAGCAATCAACTACTACTACAAGGTAAGTAATTCTACTAGTTTTATTTGATTCAAGTATCCCATGCCATGCTAGTTAGGATAAGAACCTTGGAAAAATAATTATTTGCATGTATCTTAGTCAAACATAGATCCAAGGTTTCTAGGGTTGCATGTACACCATAGGAGTGTTATAATGCTCAAGTGGTCTCGCAGAGTTTCAGCCTCGAGTGGCTAGTTGTTGTGCGTGGTATTTTGGAGAACTCACTAAGCTTCGTGCTTACCGTGTTATGTGTTATGTGTTATGTGTTTCAGGTACTTCTCAGGATCATGGGAAGGCGCCGGCTTGATTATACACACGATATGGGGTTGTGTTCGAGGATCCTGGATTTTATTTAAATAATTATGAACACGTGTTTTTGATAATTGATATATTGAGATTTTGTGATATGTGTTGAGGATATTTAGGTGATTTTAAAAATGAAAAATTTGTATGAAAATTTACGGTGTTACAAGTTGGTATCAGAGCCTTGGTTTGAGGGATTTGGGTGCACTTTCGGGTGAATCTGGACTCAAACTGAGGATTTGAGAAAATTTTCAAAAGAAATGATTTTCTAAAAACGAGCAAGATTTTCTAAGAGAACAACGAGAAAGAGCAGTGTGTACAATCAGCCAGAGCCCGAACGGTGATTTCCCAAAATACCCTTACGTTTGTATTATGAGATATTTATGATATATGCTATGAGATATTATGCATGCTAGAGATAGGCTAGGTATTTCATATGTTAGGACTAGAGTGGCCTGATTTGTGATGCCTTAGCATAGGAGTTACTGTTATTTGTGATGTGCTTTCGAGTATGTGTTGAGTAAGAGTATCCAGCAGGAATCCTCTAGAGAGGGATTTGGGTAGAGGAGTAATCTAGGAGAGATACCTAGATGAGCATTTGAGGAGTCTACTGAGAGAGTAGTCAGATGCCCGCGTGGGGTAAAGTTTCTTGAGTTCGGTGGTATCCTTTGAGTATGAGGAGAGCAAGTGGGTAATATCCTAGAGTGGTTTTACATGTTGGTAGAGATTATTTAATGCCCGAATGCTGCTTGCTTCGTGCTTTGTGGAACTCTTGATGATGAGAGTTAGCTACTAAGTGAATATGACGATATTCAGGAGGTAAATGGTTGGCATCATAAGGAGTTCTTCAGCAGCTGATGGCGGAGAAGTGTGAGAACCTAGGAAGAGCCTAGGAAAGGGTGACCCTAGTAAGATGAGTACGCTGACATAGTAGGATATTTCGCAGAGGAGCGAACACGCATGACGGGGTTGGTGATTGAGAAGGTCGAGCAGCTACTTAGGAACTCGGGGATGGTCCGTGTGGAAAGTATGGGTAGATGTGGCAGGTAGTATGGGCCCGTACTACTGAAAGCAGAGGACCCATACTCGATACAGGGAACATTCCGGAGGTTTTAAGTAGCAGATCGAGAGGTGATTTCATGGTTCGTGTACCATGATTTGTAGCAGATCGAGAGGTGATTTCATGGTTCGAGTACCATGATTTGCAGCAGATCGAGAGGTGATTTCATGGTTCGAGTACCATGATTTGTAGCAGATCGAGAGGTGATTTCATGGTTCGAGTACCATGATTTGTAGCAGATCGAGAGGTGATATCATGGTTCGAGTACCATGATTCGTAGCGGATTGAGAAGAGATAACATGGTTCGGGTACCATGATTCATAGCAGATCGAGAGGTGGCCACATGGTTCGAGTACCATGACCCGTGGTGGTTAGTGTTATTGGTTCTACCAGTTATTCTGTGGTGATTGGTTAGACCGAGATCAGATGTGAAAGAGTATGGGGCCAGAGGGCCATGATAAACGAGTTTTAGTGGAGCATCCCTTAAAAGGGAAATCGAGTTAGCTCCGAGGGATTGTTGGTGAGATGCCAGTTGGAGTCGCAAGACTCAGGGATGAGTAGAGATGGCGGTTATGGAGGATTACGACATGAGTTGAGCAATCAGCCGATGGTGGAGATGTCATTTTCTGTGACCTGAGCGGTGCTATTTCTGTTCCTGTTGGAAACAGGAGAGGTATTGAGATTTTCGGTTTCCAAGGTTGAGGGTGAGCCCTGTGGGGTAGCTTTGGTTACGATCTTTCATCAGAGTATTTGGGCAGTATGTCTGCCGAGAGGTAATGTTAGAGCATGAGCAGGTTGTCAGCGGGGACTGAGATGGTTAAGGACAAGGATACACCCTATTTTAGCATAGTAGGGCATGTATTAGCTGCAGCGGCAGACGATCAAGAAGAGGATATTGGGGCGGTGGCTCTTATTGTGTATGATGAGTATCGAGTGTGGTAACGAGGACTCCACTCTTATTACAACCCACGTGATGGAACGTTGGTTGAAGAGTCGAGGATGAGGAATATGTTAGTTCGTTATTTTCAGATTGAGAGTCAGGGTTACGACTGGACAGTTGAGATGTCCGGTAGTGGGATGGTACGAGATTCTGAATGACTAGAGGTAGTCATGATGAGAAGTTTCTGAGGATTTCATCGGAGATTCGGGGTATTTGGAATTGCTTGACCTCCATCGGGGAGATCATCGAGCATTGCGTATCACCTTCCAAGAGTAGGTGTGATGTTATTGGGAAAAACAGCCTGTGGGTTAGATTGTTGGCGAACCAATTGGTGATGGTTCGAACCCTGAGTGGGGGAGAACCGGGTACTTTTTGAGGAGATCAGAGATTTGTTCAAGAGCGGTTAGAGAACTGGATAGAGAGGCATGCGGTGCGGATTCCTGAGACCAGGGTTATTGGTGGTCAAGGAGAGGTGCAGAGTGAGATAGTGCATGTGGTACGTGTTTGAGAAAGGATAAGTGTCTCCACGGCAAGTGGCCGTTGGTCGGAGACCTTGTGGTGGTTAGGAATCCTTCAAGGTTAAAATGGTGAATTCGAGGTGGTTGGCTTGTGAGGTTAGTTTGGCGGTTGAGAATTTCTGGTTCAGAGTATGGGCTGTTATATGCAGTATGGGAAGGGAAGAAGTTGATTGGGCAACCAACTTCAGGGTCGTTATGAGTATTCTTGCATGAGTTTTGATCAATAGAGGAGGAAGTTTGGGATTATCATCTTCGTGTTCTGAGTCGTTGGCAATTTCTCCGTGTTTTAATTTGGGAGATGGAGTATTCCGGGGTTACAAGTGGCACGAGAGAAAGACCGGTTGCGAGGTTCCGAGGAAGCAATGTGGTATCTGAGTATGATGTCATGAGTATGAGATCAGTGGTAGGGTCAAGACACTGCGAGGCATTGTGATGGTATTCCGAGGTATCCGAGTTTAATGTCCTAAAATCTCGAATTATTTTGAGTTTGAGTTTGAGATGACGAGTGGTGTATCAAGTGTCTATGGTTCCGGTGGGGGCCTTTCAGCTAATTGACATCAAATGGATTTATTTGAGAATGTGAATTGCAGCGAGAAAAAGAGGTTTTGTCACGACGGTGGTCGTCCGAAGTAGTGATGCTTAGCCTGGATGGGTGTGTGTGTACCTATCTATGCTGGGCCGCAGAGCATGAGTTAATGACGCAGTGTGGTGTCAACCTGAGGATGAGATTGTGAAGTGGTGAGAGTAAGTGCGGTAAGACTGTGGGGAGCTGCAGTTTCAATGAGTTAGTGCAGAGAGGTTGTGGTGATGCTACGGGGAGCCGTAGTACTCACTATTCAGTGAGAGGTTGTGGTGATGCTACGGGGAGCCGTAGTACTCACTATTCAGTGAGGGGTGTGGTGATGCTACGGGGAGCCGTAGTACTCACTATTTAGTGAGAGGTTGTGGTGATGCTACGGGGAGCCATAGTACTCACTATTCAGTGAGAGGTCGTTGTGATACTGCGGGGAGTCGTAGTACCCACTAGTCAGCGAGAGAATGTTGTGATGAAGTGCTCTCTGATCAGAGCTTGATGCATAAGAGTTTTAGGCTTGGGTAGCCCTAATATTTGAGTGTGTGGAAGCATGGGGTCGAACCAGGGGCGAGACCGGGGTCTCCATATTTGTCGGGAGTCGTTATATTATGAATTGAGTAGTGGTTGTCGCAACCAAAGGGAAGTGGATAAGTGAGGAACGCATGGGTTGCGGGTCATGAGTCATGAGTTAAGTGGTTCGTTGGGACGAGTGGTTCCAACTCTGTGCCGGACTAGACTCTCGAGTTGAGTTCGATCCTAGTGGTGTATTGAGTAGGCAAAATGAGATTCCGGATTCAGAAATGAATTTCCTTTGGAAGGGGGTATTGGTTCCATCTGGTGTCTTAGACCTGAGTGGGTCAATTCGTAGGTATGAGAAAACTGCGAAACGCATGGAACTAATGAGTAGTAGACGGCAGAGATCGAGAGTGAGTCGAATTCCGTATTCGCTTGAGGTAAAGCAAACTTCGCGACTTGTGTGTCGCACTGGGCCGAGATAGTTGTATGGATAAGGAAGTCAGTGAGACGTTTTGGTACATGCAATGGGTAACCTTTAGAGGTTCAATTGCTGGGTCGGGAGATGACCTGGTGCTCTGTCTTGAAAGGGATATTGAGAAGGGAGCTGAGGTTTATGTTTGTCAGATGTCGGAGGACGCTTCTGAACAAGCATGGTCATTGTTCGTGTCTGAGGACAGGGTGTTGAGGGTTCGTTGTTCAGAAGGGTTGTGATTGCAGTACAGTGGATGAGTCCCTGGTGTGATCTGATCCTTCCATTCCTTGGTATATGAACTGGATTGTTTATCATGTCTGGGACGAGTGATCGATAGCCATTTTTGGGCATGGACTTGTTTTATCGGTCCCCACTGGAGAATCAGAGGGGCAGTGAGCTATCGGGGTTTGTTATTCGAGGAGCGAATAACATGGTGACATCTGGAGAGGCCGGTCTGGCTGTGTGTCAGGCTACTAGAGTCCCAGATTCTTGACAGTCAGAAGGGGTAGCATAGTGGCAGATGGGTCTGTCCTTTTCCAGGGAGGAGTTCCTGTTTGGATTCAGGTGCCCAGAGAGGAAGATAGCTGTGTGGTATGAGATCCCTTCGATGGTGCTGTTCGGTTATTGGATTAGATCTATATGTTGTGGAGGAGCGATTTCGAGGATGAAATCTAATTCAAGTGGGGGAGATTTGTAACATCCAAAATTTCGGGTATGATAGTTCGTGTTTCAATTTTGAAGATTTAGGAGGGGCTCGACGAGTCGAAGGTCTGACTCGCCGAGTCACGTCGAGTGAGCACGTGGATTTAATGAGCGGACTCGACGAGTCCAAGGATGGACTCGCCGAGTAGGTATTGGGCAGAGAAAACCCTAAGTTTCGGGGTTGGAGCCTATTTAAAGGAACTTATGACCTTGGATGCGCCTCATATATCCTGTGAGAAACCCTAAATCGCCATTGGAGCCATGGGAGAGTTCTTATGATGAAATCAAGTATTTTGGTGGGTTTTATGGAAGGAAAAGAGCATGATTCAAGCAAGGAACGAGATGGGGGCTGTGGATCTAGCATTTCTTCACATGGGACTGCTGTATGAGGTATATTCTTGCATCCTTTCTTCTATTTTGGTTGGACCTCATGATCTTGGGAGTTTTTAGGGTTCAACTCCCCTTCTTTTGTGCTTATGAGCTAAGTGAGACATGATCTGAGGTGGGAAACCTCAGATTTGAACCTTATGAGGTCCTTGGAGGCTAGGTGCCTCAGCTTTAGTGGTCCAAATGAGGGTTGATGAGCAAAAACCTTCATGAAGAGCATGTATTGGCGTTTTGAAGCAATAGCATCATGTATGAATGTAAAGATCGAAGCTTTACGTAATTATTGAGCCTTGGGATGATAGATCTATAGTTTAGAGTGATAGATCTGGTTGAAATCGTCTGAATGAGAAATCAGATCAAAGGGACTCGCCGAGTCCATGAACTGACTCGACGAGTCGGCGAGGGTTTGTCCCGATGGATTGATTGTGCGATAACTCGGCGAGTTGGGGGTCAACTCGACGAGTTGAGCTGGACTTTTGAGACTTCTGAGGATACGAGGGGACTCGACGAGTCGCAGGAGTGCACTCGACGAGTCGGGTCAAACTTGGACTGTTGACTCAAGTTTGACTTCTGTTGACTTTGGGGTTTTGGTCAACATATGTGATAGAGACCTTGGAGGGGTGAAATGGTCTTTTACCCACTTTAAAGAGTTAGAAAGAGAAAGAACCGCCTTCGATTATCTGAGTCGTGAAAAGAGTATTAATAAGAGATATTCATCCTTTGTGTTAGGAGAAGGCTAGTTCGAGATCCGAGCGCGAGGTTATTTGTTCACCTGCTAGCCGAGGTGAGTCTTCTCACTATACTTTACCTTGAGTGGTAGTTACGTGTGACCGGAAGGTCTTATGTGCTTACATTGAGTATTGTGTTATTATGCCTTATGCTGTGCATTATTTCTTTGTGATTTATGTTATGCGGAGTGTTACAGACTGGACCGAAGGGTCCGACGATTTATGAGGCCGGAAGGCTCAACCAGACCGGACCGGAGGGTCCAACGAGTTAGACCGGACCGGAGGGTCCAACGAGCTATGACCGGACCAGAGGGTCCAACGAGCTATGGGACCGGAAGGTCCCACTAAGACACATTGACCGGAAGGTCTCGCAGAGTTTCAGCCTCGAGTGGCTAGTTGTTGTGCGTGGTATTTTGGGGAACTCACTAAGCTTCGTGCTTACCGTGTTATGTGTTATGTGTTTCAGGTACTTCTCAGGATCACGGGAAGGCGCCAGCTTGATTGTACACACGAGATGGAGTTGTGTTCGAGGATCCTGGATTTTATTTAAATAATTATGAACATGTGTTTTTGATAATTGATATATTGAGATTTTGTGATATGTGTTGAGGATATTTAGGTGATTTTAAAAATGAAAAATTTGTATGAAAATTTACGGTGTTACAATTTGTGTTGCTACGACCATGGTGTCTTTAAGCATAAGACTCAATAGGTAAAGACCTTGCTTTAATTTGAATAAATTACTAGCTTTTGGCTCTTGTTTTTTACTAGTAAAAAACGTGAGATACATGTGGATATGCATTTCTCTCTCATTTTGATCATCCTCTTAAAGATATTACTTGCTTTTATACTCTCTTGAAATTCATACTTTGGTTATGAACTTCAAGCTTAAGAGTTAAGACTTTTAGATTAGCATCTACATCAAGTTGGCTTCTTGTTGGTGTCTCTAAAGTTCATCTTTCTTCATCAACTTCCAAGCCTCCCAAGAGGATACAAAGAACTACAAATGTTGTCTTTTCTTCATCTTCTTCTTTGGTTGGTGTTGCTTTTCTTTCCAAACTTTGCAAGATGATCTCTTGTGGGTTTTACTTGTTTATGTTTTTCAAAATGATCAAGTCTTCTGTTGCCAAATATCATGTTTTTAAAACTAATTTTTTAAATAAAATCCCAACAAGGATAATCCCTATCCTTATCTTGAAATTGTCCCCTATCACTTCCCAGAGGATTTTGGAACATTCCATTTAATTAACTCTTAATTAATTAATATTCAACCATTTTAATTAATTAAAACTATTTTTCTAATTCCAAAATAATTTCTAATTAATTTATTAATTCATAATAAATTAATAAACTTATTTTTTTTTCATAATTCCTTATATCTCAAATGGGTTGTGAGGACAACCCAAAATGACCATGTTATTTTTATAAAGATTACCAATAGTTAATGAATTTGGACATTCCTTCCAACAATTCTTTTGTCTTGGATATGCAAATTCGAGTTAGGAGGAAGCAATCATAAAGAATCTCATTGTCTGTTATGTAGATAGATGAAACCGAAGTTGGAGACATTTTATGCTTGGAGAAAAATAGAGAACCAACATTATTTGACCGATTAGTGAATTATGTTACTGATATAAGTGAGAGACGAGCAACGCATGAGAACACCTCATTAATGATTGTCTCGCGTAGGATGTCGTAAGCAAAACCTGAAGAAACCGATCATAAGGATTGAATATGTACAAAACCAAAGACTTATTTTGCAACAAAAAACATTAAGAACTAAATGTGTAAAAACTAAGAACTATATTAACATATTAAGTCATTTTTTCAAACTTAACCTAGTGTAGCCGGTTATAAGGACATAATGTATACAAAAACAAGTTAAATAATCAAATGTGAACAAAAAAATATTAATGATTAAATGTATACAAAATAAAAACTATTTTACCTTATTAAGTATCTTTTCTTATTTTTACTTATGAAAAAAATTTGTTTGCAAAAAGATCCCAAAAATAAGTATTTGCAAAAAGGTCTTTAAACTTTTCTGATTGAGTGGTAGGGCATTTGTAACGGTACATTTACACACAAATTCAATCAACTCAACCCAACAAGCAATTGTATATGATAATCAATCGATGGAGGAACATGAAATCGATATGGTCACATGCTTTGAAGTAGTCGATGTTGTGTATGTTCGATTAAGAAAGAAGCATAGTTATTGAAAATACAATACAAAGGAATATGACCTTAGCAATTTAAGACTAATTACAATAAAGGCCTTTAATTATGAATAAATACAAAAGAATGACTTCTTAATATATGGAAATACCCGAATGGTATGCTAACACGAATTTTAGAACTTACTTCCATAAACTTAACCTATTTTCTCTTTCTTTAACTATTATATCTTCTATAATTCCGTACAACAATTACTAGATACATATACAATATTTTAATCAAGAATCAACCCTCTTTACATTTCTAGATTATTCATGATTCTTGGATATGTTTTTTAAATCGTTTTGTAAAACATCTAAGAATAAAAATGTTGTATTTTACAAGAAAGTTAGAGTAGCAACTTTTAAGGTGGTGGTGTAGGAATGATGGAAAAGCCAGCCGTCGAGACCACCCGTCGTCCGTACCACGCGCAACTAGTCGGCGAAGTGTTTTAAATAATAATACCAAATCCAATCATCAACTTTAATCATACATCCAATTAAATTAATCCATAATCTTTATGCTTTTATGAATTTATGTATTATTTTATCGCATTTGGAACCCACTTGTGTTAGTGATGAGAACATACCTTTTATGATATGCACCGGTTTTGTTATAAGGATAGGTTTGACACGCCGCACTTACATTATAAACTAGTTTATTTTTTTGAGATTTTTTAAGTTGTTATGAAAAATCAAAAAATAACTTATAAGTTAGCTTTTTAAAAAGCTATTTTGACTAGTTTTTTGAAGTTTTTAAATTTTTTTTCCAAATATACCCCTTAATTAATTATAGAAATGCATTCTTTTAAATAACCTTTTAATTCATTTTATATTTTTCAGTTAGCTTTTCAGCTAGTTTTACCAAACGACATTTTTATCAGCTAGTTTTTTAGCTATCAGCCAGCTTTTTGTTTAACAACCAGTTTTTCAGCTATCAGCTAGTTTTTCAGCTAACAACTAACTTTTCGTTTAGTATGCCAAACAAAACCTAAATATATAATTTACAATTAGTTTAAATTGTGGTGTAACATACAAGTACTTCGGCTAGTTGTTGAGATATTTCACTAAATGTATATTTTAGCATGTAAATGAAAAGTCGTATAATATAATCGATGACATTAGAATATGTTTATCGATAAGACAATCTACAGTGGTCATCACAAGTTGGCTCGTGGTATACGTGGTCAAGACTATGGTTCTGGCACAACAACCCGAACCTTCGTGGTCGGACGTGGCCATGCTCCAGAATGGTGTCAACCACGCACTACAACGGCTAATCATATTTTAAATACTCTTTTGACCGACTTGACCATTCTTTCAACGACTATTTGAGTTTTTTTTATTATTTTTTATTATTTTTATTTATATAAATACCCCTACCAACCACCTTATTTTTCATACAGTTCTTCTCTTAGTTTACTCACATTTATACAATTGTATTGTTAAATTTTAAAAAACATTCCTCCCAAAATGATGAATTGGTCGGAAGAGGAAGAAGAGAAATTAGCACCAACATGAGTGTCGGTTTCCGAAGACGGTGATAATCAAACCTCTAGAGATTTTTGGGGAGAACTTCGAAGTGTTTTCTATGGTTTAGTGGGTTCTACAAGTTGAAATCCCCGACGAAATATGTTCGTAGTTGTGCAATATGAGGGTAAAATATTAACAATTCAATGAAATTTACAACATGGCAAACAACCAACACAAAGATGATGTCGATGTAGTTAGTGTTGCCATGCATCAATAAGAAAACACAACTTATAGACCTTTTCTACATCTAAAAGTTTGGATAAAGTTGAAAGATTGCCTAAAATGGAGAGAATAGTTTATTTTATGTTTGAATTTTTAGTTTTTCCAAAATAAACTAGGATTGTAGCAATAGTTTATTTTTATGTTTGAACTTTTTATGTTTTCTTGCAATTATTTTAAATTGTCGTTTTTTTTTAAATTAGTTTAACGTCTTTTTTTGTTAAATGAAAACTAGTTTTTTTTAAACTATATTTTATTGAATTTTTTATTTACTTTTAATTAAAAAATGATGTGGAGTGATGTGTTAGTGGTGATGGAATTTTCAGGTTACAACAATATGCACGATGCAGAAAATTACTTAACAATTAAGACGGCACGTGCAACATAAATGGATCTATATCTCAACACTTTGAAGGCAACATACTTTAAATAACAAAACTAACATGAACCCCAACTAAATTTGAAAACAAGGAATTAGGGTTTACATACCTTTAGATCTATTATAGCAAATATATCTATTGATTCCTTCCTTTGCAATTCAAAAAGCTATTACCAAAAGTTTAGTGTCTCTAATGGTTTGTAACCAAACCCTAGAAACTAGAAGACAAGAGGAGGAGAAAACCAACTATCCTTTTGGTAGAACTCATGGACGAAAACAAGCACCCAATGGGTCCTATTTATAGCTTATAGAAAGCCTAGAAACCCTAATTTGAAATATAATGTTAATATTTCAAATCTAAGCAGTTACCCAATTTCCTTATCTTTGAGGAGGCTTCTAGAAATGCTATTTGGGGTCTCTAAAACCATCCCCTATAGGAAGGTTCTGGAACCTCTCATTTGTTCAACTATTTAACAAATATATCTTAGTCCTTGCACTCTCAGTTAATTTTAATATATCCCAAAACTAATTCCAAATAATTTCTCATTAGTTCTTAATTAATTATTATTATTTCCAATTAATATATTAATCAAATAATATATTAATAAATTATTCTCCCTCGCAAAATGTAATTCTATTCAATTACTAGTTATGAGGGCAACTGAAAAAGGACTTTGCTTCTAATTACAAGTATATACCAATTTAGTTATGAGCTTAAACACCATAATCCAACAATCTCCAACTTGGATAAGTCTATAACTATAACTACAAGTATAAACTTGAACCAAACAACAAAGTGTGCTTTTCGAAGCAACTGTCGAACTCTTATTCAAATCAAACGTTGGCCCTAAGATAAGTGATAAGTTATTCCTTTGTTCTTCAAGATATTGTATGGGCACGAGACATGTAATACAATCAATCTTATCATCCAAAATTATGTTGTAACATCTGGTTTTGAGGCACTTCCATTTTTGACCCTTATATTGAGATTTATTGCATCGTTGGTCCCTAAGTGTAAGAAAGTGGGAAAGAGGAGCCCATGGTGGCAATTTGGTAAAATTGGGAATTTTGAGTACGCCATGCGTACGAGTGTGTACGCTAAGTGTACTAAGGCGCGCCTTAGTACGCTGGGCATACACTTTGTAAGCAGGGCGTACGAGGTTGGCATGCAAACCCTACATTTAGGGCTTTGGCTCATATTTAAGCAACTTTATGGACACAAACCCTCTTCTTACCCAACCTCCTTCTGTGAGTTCGACCTTCAAGCAACCCTAGAGCAAAAGAGAGCCATTTTGAGCCCTAAAGTTAGTTTTTGGAGTGGTTTGAAGAAGGGAAAAAGGTGGTGAGAAGATCTTCGAGTTGGTCGCACTTTGGATCTGGGATTTCTACTTCGTTTGCAACATCTTAAAGGTATAAAGCTTGCATCTTTACCACTCCATGTTGTAGATCTAGGTTTTGCTCTTTAAAGTCACTTTTTGGTCTGAAAATGATGATTCATGAACATAGCATGTTCTTGACCCATTGAGCTATCCTTTTAGAAGTGGCCATGCTCCATAATGGTGTCAACCACGCACTACAACGGCTAATCATATTTTAAATACTCTTTTGACCGACTTGACCATTCTTTCAACGATTATTTGAGTTTTTTTTTTTTTTTTTATTATTTTTATTTATATAAATACCCCTACCAACCACCTTATTTTTCATACAGTTCTTCTCTTAGTTTACTCACATTTATACAATTGTATTGTTAAATTTAAAAAAACATTCCTCCCAAAATGATGAATTGGTCGGAAGAGGAAGAAGAGAAATTAGCACCAACATGAGTGTCGGTTTCCGAAGACGGTGATAATCAAACCTCTAGAGATTTTTGGGGAGAACTTCGAAGTGTTTTCTATGGTTTAGTGGGTTCTACAAGTTGAAATCCCCGACGAAATATGTTCGTAGTTGTGCAATATGAGGGTAAAATATTAACAATTCAATGAAATTTACAACATGGCAAACAACCAACACAAAGATGATGTCGATGTAGTTAGTGTTGCCATGCATCAATATGAGAACACAACTTATAGACCTTTTCTACATCTAAAAGTTTGGATAAAGTTGAAAGATTGCCTAAAATGGAGAGAATAGTTTATTTTATGTTTGAATTTTTAGTTTTCCCAAAATAAACTAGGATTGTAGCAGTAGTTTATTTTTATGTTTGAACTTTTTATGTTTTCTTGCAATTATTTTAAATTGTCGTTTTTTTTTAAATTAGTGTAACGTCTTTTTTTGTTAAATGAAAACTAGTTTTTTTAAACTATATTTTATTGAATTTTTTATTTACTTTTAATTAAAAAAATGATGTGGAGTGATGTGTTAGTGGTGATGGAATTTTCAGGTTACAACAATATGCACGATGCAGAAAATCACTTAACAATTAAGACGGCACGTGCAACATAAATGGATCTATATCTCAACACTTTGAAGGCAACATACTTTAAATAACAAAACTAACATGAACCCCAACTAAATTTGAAAACAAGGAATTAGGGTTTACATACCTTTAGATCTATTATAGCAAATATATCTATTGATTCCTTCCTTTGCAATTCAAAAAGCTATTACCAAAAGTTTAGTGTCTCTAATGGTTTGTAACCAAACCCTAGAAACTAGAAGACAAGAGGAGGAGAAAACCAACTATCCTTTTGGTAGAAGTCATGGACGAAAACAAGCACCTAATGAGTCCTATTTATAGCTTATAGAAAGCCTAGAAACCCTAATTTGAAATATAATGTTAATATTTCAAATCTAAGCAGTTACCCAATTTCCTTAACTTTGAGGAGGCTTCTAGAAATGCTATTTGGGGTCTCTAAAACCATCCCCTATAGGAAGGTTCTGGAACCTCTCATTTGTTCAACTATTGAACAAATACATCTTAGTCCTTGCACTCTCAGTTAATTTTAATATATCCCAAAGCTAATTCCAAATAATTTCTCATTAATTCTTAATTAATTATTACTATTTCCAATTAATATATTAATCATATAATATATTAATAAATTATTCTCCCTCGCAAAATGTAATTCTATTCAATTACTAGTTATGAGGGCAACTAAAAAAGGACTTTGCTTCTAATTACAAGTATATACCAATTTAGTTATGAGCTTAAACACCATAATCCAACAATCTCCAACTTGGATAAGTCTATAACTATAACTACAAGTATAAACTTGAACCAAACAGCAAAGTGTGCTTTTCGAAGCAACTGTCGAACTCTTATTCAAATCAAACGTTGGCCCTAAGATAAGTGATAAGTTATTCCTTTGTTCTTCAAGATATTGTATGTGCATGAGACATGTAATACAATCAATCATATTATCCAAAATTATGTTGTAACATCTGGTTTTGAGGCACTTCCATTTTTGACCCTTATATTGAGATTTATTGCATTGTTGGTCCCTAAGTGTAAGAAAGTGGGAAAGAGGAGCCCATGGTGGCAATTTGGTAAAATTGGGAATTTTGAGTACGCCATGCGTACGAGTGTGTACGCTAAGTGTACTAAGGCGCGCCTTAGTACGCTGGGCATACACTTTGCAAGCAGGGCGTACGAGGTTGGCATGCAAACCCTACATTTAGGGCTTTGGCTCATATTTAAGCAACTTTATGGACATAAACCCTCTTCTTACCCAACCTCCTTCTGTGAGTTCGACCTTCAAGCAACCCTAGAGCAAAAGAGAGCCATTTTGAGCCCTAAAGTTAGTTTTTGGAGTGGTTTGAAGAAGGGAAAAAGGTGGTGAGAAGATCTTCGAGTTGGTCGCACTTTGGATCTGGGATTTCTACTTGGTTTGCAACATCTTAAAGGTATAAAGCTTGCATCTTTACCACTCCATGTTGTAGATCTAGGTTTTGCTCTTTAAAGTCACTTTCTGGTCTGAAAATGATGATTCATGAACATAGCATGTTCTTGACCCATTGAGCTATCCTTTCAGACGTGGCCATGCTCCAGAATGGTGTCAACCATGCACTACAACGGCTAATCATATTTTAAATACTCTTTTGATTGTGATTGGTCACTTGGAGGGATAGGTGTCGGTTGGAGCTGAGATTCGGAGTCGGGAATCATCAGCTATTGATCAGATCGAGATGTGAGTTTTTCTCACTATACTTACGAGTCAAAGGCACCAAGTCCGACCCATTGGATTGAATATCTTGTTATGTGATAGTATGTTATCGTCCTGTAGTGATCTATTAGATCAATATCTTGGTATATAGGATGATGCCTTTCTTAGTGATCTGTAGATCTGCCCGAGAGTTTGTTGATTGGTTATGTGTTGGTTGGTGGTTGAGGATTCACTGCTATGTGCGTGAGCCAACAGAACGTGGGCATTCCAACCCGATGGTTGATTGGGCCCAAGGGTATTCCATCCTGAAGATGACCGGACTCATTGTATGTTGGCATTCCAACCCGATGGTTGATTGGGCATGGGGTATTCCAACTCGATGGTTGATTGGACCTGATATGATTGTATGGTATATGGTGAGACTGGACTGCTTTGTGCATCATTCAATAGGCCTAGGGTATTCCAACCCGATGGTTGAATTGACCAACATGCTTATGATACAAGGGTATTACATACCGAGGATGACTGGGCCCATCATAGACATGCCTGGTATTCCAGCCCGAGGCTGATTGGGCCAGGCATGAATATTTGAGCGTGGTTGTTTGTATGTTTTATTTGTTTGTGTGGTGGTATTTGGGAGAACTTACTAAGCTTTGTGCTTACAGTTTTAGTTTATTATTTCAGGTGCTCAGAGGACCGTGGCAAGGCGAAGGCGTGACCGTATACATCGGTTGTTTTACAACTGATTGGATCTTACGAGACTCTGATTTTTAAATAAGGCTTTGGAAACAATAGTTTTGTAAACACTTTATTAGTAAATGGGCTGTGTTGAAAGGTTTAAATTTGTTGGAATTTTTGGGATGTTACAAGTTGGTATCAGAGCCTTGGTTTGAGTGAATTGGAGGAACACTCATGTGAATCCAGTCTCAAACTAGAGAAAAAGGTTTTTAAATGATTTTCAAATTGTTTTCAAAATAATCAAAAAGGATGCGATGTGTACGATCATCCAGAGCCAGTAAGTTGACCCCCATGTTACCACACTGATATTTGATATTGTGATATGTTAGACTTTATGCTAGTGATAGGCTATGGACCTTCAGGAATTGCAGGATAGAATTGCCTGATTGTATGATGCCTGATATCCTAGGATCTTCCTTATATGAAATTGACTACATTATTGTAGTTGCTTAGTGTATGCATCATAGCTATACATAACTAAGATTCTATAGCCTGAGAATGTTTGGTTTAGCCTTATTTCCTGTTTTTGTTTGATGAAGGGCTTAGGGTAGAATCGAGTATTCGACAATCTATAGGATCCAGTGTTATATATGACTAGCATACACGAGTGCTGCAGGGTTGGTGTTAGTTTCATGAGTGGGTGCAGTGTATAATGGTTCAATGCGAGGAATGATTAGCCACTCTCGAGAGAGTAAGGACAAGACGAAGCTATATCCGAGATGCTAGGATTTAGAGATCGAGAATTCCGTATAAGGATATGCCGGATTTTATTGTGTCTTAGTGCCAGTCGACTCCACTGCTCGAATGTTGCTTGCTTTGTGCTTTGTAGGACTCACATTAATGTGGGCTAACTATCAAATGAATACAATAAGTTACATGCTATGGGGGTTAAATAATCTTAGAGTGAAGAATTTGGACCTATTGCACAACTCTTGTTTGAGGCTAACCATTGTAGGGTTGGGTTCAATAGTCGAAAGATTATTTAAGCTTTTTCGCATGTAATTGTATTCATGAAGTGGTTGGCTGACATTGATTGGAGTCCTTCTGCAGATGATAGCAAGGGAGGTGGTGTTGGGTTTTGAGCATTCTAACACTCTTATGGTGTACATGCAACCCTATAAACCTTGGATCTCTGTTTTCTCTATTATACATGCAAATATTAACTATTCCAAGGTTTCATCCTAACTAGCATATTATGAAGCACCTATACTACAAAGTTCTAGTTAGATGACATACCTTTTGATGTAGCTTGATGTCTTCAAGCTTTAAGAGTTTAGCCCCAATAGTGTGGAAGCCTCAAATGGAATCACAAATCACCAAAACACCTTGGAAGAACTTGAGAGAATATGTATGCACACTAAAATCGGCCCACTCTTATTTTCACACACTTGTGTCAATTTTGTGAGCCAAGGACCCCTTTATATATTATGGAGGATTAGGGTTACATCCATGTAAACCCTAATACCCATGACCTTTCATTTACATAGGATCCATGGGTTAAAAGCTCTATGGACCATCCATGAAAGCTTAGCCCAACCTAAATGAACTTGGCCCATTCCATATATATATATATATATATATATATATATATATATATATATATATATATATATATATATATATAAGAGTCCATATTTAATTAGTTCTTTTTGATCACTTAATTAATTCTAAATTAATTCTTGATCAATACTAATTAAATAATATGATTCCATATTAATATATTAGAACTTATAATATATTAATATAAATCATAAATATACTATTCTCAAAAGACTATCCATATAAATTGTGCCGGTGAAGTGCAACCCAAATGGACCATGCCGGGTCGGGTCAAGTACATACCAAATATAGTTATGGGCTTAGACATTAATCCAACAGTCTCCCACTTAGATAAGTCTAAAACTATTATTGAGTATGACTTCAAAACCTAACTGGCAATCGTAGCTCTTAAAGCCGCTGTCGAACTCTGACCTTGTCAATGATTTGTCCATTACATAAGGGATCATATATTCCTCCATTCTAGATATCATATGGACTGAGACATGGATTATAATCATTCTCTCTGTCCATTTGTTGTTTCCCGATTTTCGATTTATGATGACTGATTGATTGAACAAATCAAATCAGTCATGGCTTGGCCAAGCACTCACATGTGTCATCGCTAAATCATCGAGAGGCCCACAGATATCGCTTTTATCCCGAAGGTAAAAGGAATGGATAAACTTCGACTCATATGGCTTGTTCTACTACTTGTTGAATCATACACAAAGGCACGTTTTATAACATCGAGTTACCAATGCGTTTTCGTGCAATCAATGTATAACCAACTCATAGTAACAACTCATATCTCTAGGTTTTAAGAATGTAAGATATTATTGTCTTATGATCACTCGTGATAAAATCCATGAAGTGATTCAAATAAGCGTGGGTTGAATCCAATACTCAGAACTTATGAGCACTCATGAGTGTTGTAGCACCACTTTGTCCACCAACTTGGACCTCTACAAACCAACCCATGACAGTCTTGATTCATATCTACTTCCAACATATGACCGACTGAGGATGGTTTGAATAACTTAATCATTCAGGAAGAGCGACTTAGTTATTCTGGAAGTCAAAACATGCAAAGTGAAACACAAGAATAAATGAATCAAATATGGTATCAAACCCTATGAATATAAATAAACACTTTTATTTATCACCATACTGATTACTCATTATTCATTGTTTCGGTTTTATCAACTTTATACTTGAATTAAAAACACTAGTTTTCCCATGCTCCAAGCATGTACACTATGTTTTTCTTAAACAATAGCTTTGCCATACACCAAGTATGCACTCTATGTTTGTCTATGATCCTTACTTTGTGAAATAAACCAATTGAACTTAATTTCAATGATTCTAATTTCACACTCCCAAATCCTTATCGAAAAATGTGAGAATTTCAAATTCCTATCATTTATCGAAATCAGTTTAGATTTTAAACTTATATGCACTGACCCTCCTGTAATGAATATGTACAAAGTCACAAAGACTTTTCAACAGTCATTATAAGGTATTCCAATGGAGATCAACTCCATGGAAACTAAGTCTCATATTCAAAGTACATTGCTTTAGACATGCTTCTTGCATTAAGTTTTCTAATCTTACACAGATAACTTCCACCTATGGAGACAACTCCATATTCTCATTTTGACTATCACTTCTGAATAAGAGATGCCTCTTTTCAGAATATGTCAATATGGTCCTTCCAAAATTAGCACTATAATTCCAACTGTCCCTGAGCAACCAATCTTTGGTAAACCTCAGATTGTCCTCGACAATTGCTTAATCATTTTAGTCATGTCCAATTCTAGACCTTTTCCCTTCTTAATGCCTCTGGGCATTTGGAAAAATTTAGAAATGACAAATATTATAGCACATGCAATCGATCCTGTACCCAAAGCAAATGGTACACGATTCATGATGTCTTACATAAAGACATGATTCTAGACCAGTCTTTTGCTAGAATATTTTTATTTGCCATGTTTTCAAAATTTGACTATGAAGAGGGATGCCGTAATCATAATCGAATTTTGAGAACGCAATATATAGAATTTCCTTAAGTTGAACCAATCCAACATGAAATTCATATATATATTCTTGACTAAAGATGATTAAGGTCTCAATCTAAGCCTTTAGAACTGAAATGAAGTATATCATCTCCCTTAATTATAGCAAAACAACTTTTTCAATCCCTGCAGCCTCACGAATTGAAACTTTTGTTTTCTATAATTAACATTGCTAACTTGCAACACTAACAATAATTATCATGCTCCCACTTACATGATGATTATTAGCATAACACTTATGCTCCCACTAGCTTTGACATGTACTCAGAAATCAGCTGGACTTCTAGAAATCAATACTTTATTGACTTTCTTAACAAAGTTCAGATTTCTGATACGAGATGCTTTGATAAAACTTTATCAAAATCATACACCTTGCCTTAGATAGCATGCATGTGTGTCTAAACAATTTCAGAACTATGAAAAGGGATGCCGTAATCATAGTCTCAATTGTTTAGACCTTTTGCCATCTGCTTCAAATCTACTTGGTGGAAGTGTTTCCTCACCATCATTTTCATGAATCGGAGAGAAACCTTATGACCCTTAGATTTTATGGTGTATGTGTTCTTATCCATGTCAATCGTCAAAACCATAGTCATAAGACAAGGATAATGATAAATCCAAGCTCATATGGACTGAACTTATGCAATCTTAACTTCTTGCCACCTGGCAGTACAGGGCCTGCCATTGCTTCCAAGTTGTTATGCAACCAATTGAGAACTTTCAGAACTCCTATGCAAAGCCAACTTTAACTGGAATGGGCACAGAATATGTCAACACGATAGGTTATAAACCTCAAGTCGTGTGCTAGTGAAGAACCTCAGGTTTTATTCTTGATTAGTTCTTGAAATTCTTTTTAGGATCTTTAAGACTCCCACTATCCTCTTGACATATAAGACTATCTTGCCAAATATTCAAGAGATAGTGCGGATTCTTTATCAAGACAAACACTTCACACAATTGGCCTTAGTTGGTCTTTGTTTTATCCAAAACATCACAACTTACCAATTTCAAATGTACAAGAGTAGGACACTTTTACTCTTACATTTGACAAGTGTTTTAAACCTTTCTTTAAGATATGTCACTCAAGTTACAATCTTGGAGTATGACTCTAAGAATTGTTTTGGAACGAAGTATGACTCATCTTCCTAATCTAACCATTTCAACAATTCATGACTCCTCTTCTTAGTCATAAGAATGCACTAAGATGACCATTAGAGGACTAATTGTGATATGATTTCTAAATCATCAAGATGATCACAAACATGATACTAAAGTACTCTCCCATCTTTTCAGATTTGAGAAACTTTTATCTTTCTGCCTAATTTGATTCTTCCCATTCGTTCTGCCATACATTGAGACTTTTCCAATGTTTCAGAATTATACTTAAACTTGTAAGTATAACCATATTTACTAAACTTTAGTAAATCAAATAGTCTTAACGAGCTTTGTGGTGGACATGACCAGTGCACAAGAATGTGTACTCGATCCCTTTAGTCCTTCACTTGACTCACACATCCATGTGAACAAGTAATTAGTCTTGATTTTCCAATGCTTGAAAGTTCTCATTCATCATACTATTCAACTTGCATGATTCCAAGTTTCGGTCCAATTGAAACTTGGGTGATGAGGAACTTTCCTGATTTGGTAAATTTAGACACTACCACAAATAAAAGAATCAAATCC
Organism: Lactuca virosa; assembly: GCF_052849685.1. NCBI lineage: Eukaryota > Viridiplantae > Streptophyta > Magnoliopsida > Asterales > Asteraceae > Lactuca > Lactuca virosa. The sequence continues at coordinate 432,499,103 of NC_136430.1, forward strand.
ATTTTCCAATATTGCTGTCAGTAGAATCATATAAGCAACAATTTTCCACAAATGCCATTGTAAGGATACTTCAAATAAATAAAATTAAACAATTTTCTTTTATTTTAAAACTTTACGGAAAAACTTATCCTTACAATCCACATGGAAAATTGTTGTTATCTATTCCTTAGCAATATATCATAACTTCTTAAGCAACTGCTCAAAATTCTGATGCGATCGAAATCCACCTTCGCGATCAGAATCAACATATACTTCCTTTAAGATTTCTCTCTATTCTTTGATTCTTAAAACATCAACATGTGACCCAGTCACATCATGTAATGAGGATCTCAGAATAAAACTTAACAGAGTTAGATAATGGGCTCTACCTGATGTAGAGTCAAACTTATTGACTTTAACATCCTAAGGTGAATTTGGCAGCTTTGCAATCAACTCCCCTTCCTTTGGCAAAATAAACATATGGACCCTTTGGTAATGGGACTATCTCAGACTTAGCCTTTCTCTTTATCATTTGGTCAACCGGGTTGACTATGGCCAATCCCTTTCCATTGGGAAGAGAATGCTTTTTCTGGATTTCCAGTGTCACCATTGTCACTGTCCATAAAGTTTTTGGGAAGTTGATCTTCTAATCAAATTTGCTTTACTATCGTTCCAAATCATTGCTGATTCAGCAGCACCAAGCAAATAGATATGATCATTAAGGTTCATGTCATAGTCTGTTTCATAGTAGTCCCAAAGGAACTCACTATGTGACTTAGAAAGTGATTGAACATCCAACTTTCTCAAGACTTTGACACCCAACTCTCCCGGCTTGTCAATATATGACTTCATCTCTAAGATGTGATCACACATAGACCTTGCTTGCCATTAGGGCTTGAGTGACCTTGAACTTGTGGGTTAGGGAGAATAATTGGAGGAGGTGGAGGAAGAGAAGTATGACTTCCATGAGCCAAACTCGGGAAGTCATATTCATTAGGAAAGCTTGGTTTGGGTAGATCATTGTTGTCTAAACCAGACATCAACAATGGGAGAAATTCACGTAAAGTTGATTTAAGTCCTTAATATAACACCCAATATGATATATTAAGGCTAGGACCCAACAAACTATTTTATAACTTGGAAGAGGGATGCCGTAATCCAAGCTATAAAATATTTGAAGGTAGGTGAATGACGATTCACCAATTTCCACCAAGATAAACGAAATGTATTATTAGGTTTTAATTGGTTTTGAAACTCCTAGATTCTTTTGAGATTCATTGAACTTTTCAATGGCATGTTTCAATCTCGAGTGTGCCCTTCAGGTTTTGTGACTGGGATGCCGAGGATCACAAAACAAGGTGTGAAGTAACCATGCAAATATACTTGGTACCCTTAATATTTACCCCTCAATCGATGTGCCGGTTAACCACACACGCTCCAACGATACTATGATAAACATTAAGTTACCCTTTGCCTACCTTGTTAAGTCCAGGTTAGTGTGGCGGTTAACCACACACGCTCCACTAACAGCTTAAACAAAGTGCAAAGTGTAATTTCATGGATTAGCACCTTATTCACATTTTCCTAAGTAACTAAGATTGGGAATTTATAAGTGTTTAGTTACTTAGTATTTATCATTATACTTATAATGAAGAGAGAATTATAGTCCTTGTCCTACCTGTTCGGCTAACGACCCTCCACCGGTCAAGGAAGCGGTGAGTGAGAGTGGACACCCATTAAACTGCCATTTTATAGGCAGTAACCTTATACCCCCCTTATAGACCGGCTTCGTGAATGAGGCCTACTAATGGTAAGACGACTTGCTCTTATACATATAATATATTAAACTTTTAATATTATAATAGTATAAGGGTGTATTTTAGACATTTAAAATACTTGGTGGTTTAATCTATTAATTAAACTAGACTTTTAATTTAATTAAACTCAAACCATATATTTATGGATTAATAATACTCTTTTAATTAAACGCTTTAATTAACTATTAATAAAGTCCATAAGAGTTAATTTGAACTATTCAACAAAACATCATAATTCCAATTATTAAACTCAAAATTAAAACCATTTAATTAATTGTTTAAGTTATGAACCCAAGAGTTTTAGAATTCAATTCTTTTTTTTCATAAAAAACTTTTCTCAAATTCCAAAACTTGAGGGCAAGTTTTGTAATTCTTGAAAACCTTTGGATTCCATAACTTATGGAATTAATGGTGTTTTATGATGAAACTTTCCATGTTCCATAACTTAAGAACAAGTTATGGAATTCTTTAAAACATTAACACCAAATTTTGTAACTCCATAAAAACTTTGAATCGATTTTTTTTTAAAAAAAAAACTTTCATATCCATAACTTATGGAAGTTTCAAAAACCCTTAAGATCACAACTTTAAAAAAAAAAACTTTTGAGCTCCAAAATTTTATGACAAAATATGTAACTCCTTAAAACATTTAGATCAAACTTTTAAAACTAATAAAATAATCATATCATTTTATCTTTTACTAAATTTGACCTAATTAAACTCATATAACAAATGATTCAAATTTTATTCGTTTTTCACAAAACAAGTAATTATCTTAAAATTTGACAAACGTCATGTTTTTTTTCCTTTTTTTGCATCAATATAACAGAAAACAACCCATGGCTTTGATACCACTGTTGGGTTTTGAGCATTCTAACACTCTTATGGTGTACATGCAACCCTATAAACCTTGGATCTCTGTTTTCTCTATTATACATGCAAATATTAACTATTCCATAGTTTCATCCTAACTAGCATATTATGAAGCACATATACTACAAAGTTATAGTTAGATGACATACCTTTTGATGTAGCTTGATGTCTTCAAGCTTTAAGAGCTTAGCCCCAATAGTGTGGAAGCCTCAAATGGAATCACAAATCACCAAAACACCTTGGAAGAACTTGAGAGAATATGTATGCACACTAAAATCGGCCCACTCTTATTTTCACACACTTGTGTCAATTTTGTGAGCCAAGGACCCCTTTATATATTATGGAGGATTAGGGTTACATCCATGTAAACCCTAATACCCATGACCTTTCATTTACATAGGATTCATGGGTTAAAAGCTCCATGGACCATCCATGAAAGCTTAGCCCAACCTAAATGAACTTGGCCCATTCCATATATATATATATATATATATATATATATATATATATATATATATATATATATATATATATAAGAGTCCATATTTAATTAGTTCTTTTTGATCACTTAATTAATTCTAAATTAATTCTTGATCAATACTAATTAAATAATATGATTCCATATTAATATATTAGAACTTATAATATATTAATATAAATCATAAATATACTATTCTCAAAAGACTATCCATATAAATTGTGTCGGTGAAGTGCAACCGAAATGGACCATGCCGGGTCGGGTCAAGTACATACCAAATATAGTTATGGACTTAGACATTAATCCAACAGGTGGGGAATCCTATGAGAGCCTAGGAAGTACTTTAGTGCGATTGCTTCGCTATTGAGCAGGTATCGGGAGTATTTTTATGAGTAAGTCTTAGAGGACCCGAGATAATCCTTGAGGAAAATATGGATAGGTGTGGAATATAGTATTGGGCCCGTACTACTGGAAGTACAGGATCAATATTCGAATCGAGGAGAGTTTCGAGGATTCTAAGGGCTGGTCAGGGAAGATAACATGGTTTGATACCATGATTCATGGCAGTGGTTACGTACCTATCGATCTTTTGGTTATGGTTGCTCAGGCATGAGGGCGGGTCTGGTAATTGTTTTGGCTCCCAGTGGCGATATCGATTTGGGTTGATTGGTGCAAACCTAGATGAGCTTGTTGGTTTTGAGGTCTCGAGGGTTTTTCTTGAGGCCGTGCATTCGAGTAGCAGGACTCAAGAATGGAATGACCGTTATGATCAGCTTGGGAATTTCAGTTGGGAGTAGAATGGTTGATTGATGGTTTGGAATGTCGCTATCTGTGGCATGGGTGATGCCCATTCAGTTCTTCGACTTCGGAGAAGGAGTGAGCATGCTTGTGACTTTCAGAGTTAGGATGTAAACTCAACATGGGGTCTGTTGGTCACGGTTTTTGGCGACAGTATGTCAGCGTAGGAGTGCGCAGGTGGATTCATGTGTTATGGATGCGTTGTGATGTGATCAAGGGTTCGTGTTCTTGGGATATAGGCAGGTCAGGTACCGGATTGGCGGTTGGGATTGCAAGCTAGGAGGATATATTTTGGATCATAAGTCGGTATTGGCTTATGCTCTTGCAAGGAACCCTTAATGTTAAGGTGGTCATAATTGGGAAATTTCAGAGATCTTCAACTGAAATTTAGGATTCTCTTGGAATTTGTTTGATCCTTATCTGGAAGATCATCATGTGTGTATTATTCATTCCAGGGCCAGCGTTGGTTACACCTGGTTAAGCCGGTTTGAGTTATGGTATGGTCTCAACACCAGTGGGTGGTAGTTCGAGCCCTAAGTGGGGGAGAACTGGGTATTCTGCTTGGGGGATCATCGATTTGTTCGGGTTTGTGGTATTGAGAGAATGGTTTTTAGGGATCTGCGGTGCAAGTATGTGGGATCTCGGTTCAGGGCTTGGTCAAGAGAGGGGTATATAGTAGGTGGCGATCAGATGTATGTGTTTGGGAGACACATGAGTTGTCCCTCAGCAAAAAATGGTTGGTCAAGGAGCTCGTTACAACTATTGGTTCCTTTTTGGGGGTGCCAATGAATAGATGAGGAATCATTAGGACCACTCATGTTGAGTATCGGTTGCGGAGGGAATTTGTCAGGTCGTTGAATGGATTTCTAATTATAGTCTAGATTGGTCAGAGGTCGATCAGGGAATCAGTTTCAGAATTGGGTACGATCAGCTTCACACGGGTTTTGGTTCATTAGATCTAATGTTAATGCATCCTCGATTATTGGTCGCATCATTCGTCATTCATCGAAGGTTCTATGAAAGTTTCGAGTTGTGGCAGTTGAAGTTCTATGGATGTGTTAACCTATCATCAAGATCAATAAGTTTTATGTTCCTTTGGTCTCCGGATATGGGTACCCTCAATGATGGTGAGGAATTTTGGTTCATAGCAAGCTTGGGTTGGGTGGCATTCCGGATCACTTTAGAAGTCTTCTCGAGTTGGTTGCGTATTGGTGGAATCTGTTCAGTCTCAATCAAGTATGGGATCTTGTTTCGATCGATCATGAGGATGTCTTATGTTAATGATTGAGGCTCGTCGTTCGATAAAACTCTGGTATTTTTTCTCTTTTGGATGAGGTTATGGGTTCCCTAAGGATGTGCATTGCGGTAATTCATTGTGTGTATGTGGGCTGGACAAGATAGCGTTGGGGCTTGGTTTGAATTATATGCATGGTTCTTTTGGGCGATAGCCTTTGAATTGGATCAAGGGTGCAACCGTTATCCTGTTCTCGGGTCGTCGGCGACCATGATTTCGTCGGGCTCTGCATTGGTAGCAGTTAGTTCTATGAAAGGAATTAGGCATGGTATAGTTATGGCTTTGTTGTGCGGTTAACGTTAAGAGGGACGTTGTTTAGGTCCCTGTAAGGCGGTGGAAAGAGGTTGAGAATCTTTTGGCCTATGGTGTGGGTCGCGAGTTCCAGGCGAAAGATTTAATGTCAACAAGACCAGTGTAATATTGGGATCATTCCAGACATCGGTTGTGGGCTCAGTGATCATGGTTGTTCAATATTCTGCTTGAGGTACTTTCAGTGTTGGCGCATTGATGAAAGTCGAGAGACTTTCAAATCAGTTGTTTTGGATAAAGGAAACAGTTAAAGGTTGTTGGGAGTATCAGCCGTATATCAGCAAGTCTCTACGGAATGTTGCAGTATACTCCCGTTTGTTCGCAAGCTGTTTTTAGGGGTTAATCATCAAGGTTGAGAACCGGTTATGAAGTCTCAAATCAAAAGATCTTCGTTATGTCTCGGGTGTCTTGCCAGATGGGGGTTTCACCGAAGTTGTTAAGGATTGCAGGTAAATATGAAGGTTCTTCGCATTCTCATCTTTGCTCGTTGGAGCAGCGATTGGAATGGTGTGACAGGGAGTCACAGGTTAATTAAAGGATTTTGGTGTATATTTTGGATTTGGAATTGGTGGAAAATTCGCGATTGATGTGTTTGAGTTCTTTTCTTTTTCGCGTGGTTGGTAGTGATCATACTTTTAGGCCAAGGGTGGATTCAACGAATGGATGAATGTCGGTCCTGGATATTAGGTTCTGAAATTTTGATCTGATGGGCTTACGGCCTCGAGAAGCATACTGATAGAGCTGATTCGGTGTTTGTGGCCTTGAGAGTACCCGACTTTATGGATCTCTCTCTATACATTCGGTATTAGCCAAGAAGTTGTGGAAATTCTGGCATTATTTTTGCCTCTCTACAGTGGTTATCTAGCTGAGGCGCGTGTTTGGAGTCGCCTTGTTTTCGGATGAAGGGTTCATCAGCATGGATTGGTTAGAAGTCCTGATTCCCCAGTGGAATCAGCAAGATAAGTCAGGGTCGAAAGGCTTCTGTAAGATTCAGATTGTGAGAGATATTGTATCATCTGTGTTCTGAGGTGGTTTTGCTTGCTTAAGAATCAGTGGAGGTAGAGGATGCCCGAATTTTGAGAGGGCAGTGATGGTTTCTTCAGTGATGAAAGTTAGCAAGTCAACAATGGTATAAGTAGGTAGCCGCCTGAATGAGCCGAGTTTTAGTTCGGATCGGGTCCTGGGGAGGCCGTATGAGTGACCCAATGGGGTGATATGGAAACACTACCCTGGGCTAGTTGATGCAGCAGACTTTGAGGACGAAGTCTAAGTCAAGTGGGGGAGAATTGTAACATCTGGTTGTGAGGCACTTCCATTGTTAACCCTTATATTGAGATTTATTGCATTGTTGGTCCCTAAGTGTAAGAAAGTGGGAAAAAGGGGCCCATGGTGGCAATTTGGTAAAATTGGGAATTTTGAGTACGCCATGCGTAAGTGTGTGTACGCTAAGCGTACTAAGGCGCGCCTTAGTACACTGGGCGTACACTTCGTACATAGGGCGTACGAGGTTGGAATGAAAACCCTAATTTTAGGGCTTTGGCTCATATTTAAGCAACTTTATGGACACAAACCCTCTTCTTATCCAGCCTCCTTCTGTGAGTTTGACCTTTAAGTAACCCTAGAGCAAAAAAGAGCCATTTTGAGCCCTAAAGTGAGTTTTTGGAGTGGTTTGAAGAAGGGAAAAAGGTGGTGAGAAGATCTTGGAGTTGGGCACACTTTGGATCTGGGATTTCTACTTGGTTTGCAAAATCTTGAAGGTATAAAGCTTGCATCTTTACGACTCCATCTTGTAGATATAGGTTTTGCTCTTTAAAGACACTTATTGGTCCCAAAATGATGATTCATGAACATAGCATGTTCTTGACCCATTGAGCTGTCCTTTCAGGTGCTTGGAGGGCTCTTGAGTCATAAAAATGGAATTCAAGTGGTTGGTTTTGCTCCATGCATCATTTAGAAGGTCTTAATGGAATAAGAAATGGAGTTAAGCTCTTAATGGACATGCAAAGTCATAAAGTTGGAAACTTTATAACTCTTGAGGGTATTTTAGCCATGGATCTAAGAAATGGTCGTGAGTGCTTAAGCCATTAAGCACTTATTGATTTTTGAGGCTTCTGGGAGTACGCCCCGCGTACTCGGAGTACACCCTGCGTACGAGGTCAACCACCCCGATGGTGGTCAACATGCAAGGCTGCGTGTACGCCCAACATACCTTTGGAGTACGCCCCACGTACGCACCCTGAGTTGATTCAGTGGAGCTGACTCGGCTGGTTTGACTCAGTTGACTTATGGATTTTGACCAGTTTGACATTGACTTTGACCAAGTTTGACCTAAGGGTATTTTGGGTATTTTAGGATTTTGATTGTGATTGGTCATGTGGAGGAATAGGTGTCGGTTGGTGCTGAGATTCGGAGTTGGGACCTCATCAGCTATTGATCAAATCGAAAGGTGAGTTTTCCTCACTATACGTACATGTCGAAGGCACCAAGGTCGTCCCATTGGATTGAATATCTTGTTATGTGATAGTATGTTATCGTGTTGTAGTGATCTATTAGATCGGTATCCTAGTATATAGGATGATGTCATGCTTAGTGATCTGTAGATCTGCCCGAGAGTCTGTTGACTGGTTATGTGTTGGTTGGTGGTTGAGGCTTCACTTTTATGTGCATGAGCCAACAGACCGGGGGCATTCCAACCCGATGGTTGATTGGGCCCAAGGGTATTCCATCCCGAGGATGATCATACTCGTTGTATGTTGGCATTCCAACCTGATGGTTGATTGGGCATGGGGTATTCCAACCCGATGGTTGATTGGACCCGATATGATTGTATGGTATATGGTGAGACTGTACTGCTTTGTGCATTAGTCAATAGGCATGGGGTATTCCAACCCGATGGTTGATTGGACCAACATGCTTATGATACGAGGGTATTCCATCCCAAGGATGACTAGGCCCATCGTAGATATGCCTAGTATTCCAGCCCGAGGCTGATTGGGCCAGGCATGAGTGTTTGAGCATGCTTGTTTATATGTTTATCTATTTGTGTGGTGGTATTTTGGGGAACTCGCTAAGCTTTGTGCTTACAATTTTAGTTTACCGTTTCAGGTGCTCAGAGGACTATGGTAAGGCAAAGACGTGAGCGTATACATCCTTGGTTTTACAATTGATTGGATCTTGGGAGACTTTGATTTTTAAATAAGGCTTTGGAAACAATAGTTTTATAAACACATTATTAGTAAATGGGTTGTTTTGAAAGGTTTAAATTTGTTAGAAATTTTGGGATGTTACATATGTTTCCCAATTTCCCAATTTGTGATGACATCATTAGACTACTAATTGAACACATCAATTCAGTCCTGGCTGGGCCCAACACTATAATGTAAACACCAAATCATCGAGGGGCCCAAAGATATCACTTTTTATATTAGGAAAAAAGGAACGAATAAACTTTGACTTCATAACTATGACATTTACACACAAAATCATACATGATACTATGCTTTATAACATCATCTAATGCGTTTTCGCAACATTAATGTAAAACCGACTTGTAAATCATAACTTAAGTATCTCTGTTTGAAGAATAGAAGACATTATCATCTTAGAATTACTTGTGATTGAATCCATGAAGTAATCTCTAAGCATGAGTTTATCTAATACTTAAAATCTCTATTTTCAAAGTACTCATAAACATTGTAGCAATCCCATGCAATGCCCAATCTCAATGGACAATCTATAATCGATTCATGACAGTCTTAAATCACTACTTACTTCCAAAAGTATGAGTGTGGAATTTCGAATAATCAAATTACTCTGGAAGTAAAACATGCAAAGTGAAACACAAAAATAAATAATTGAAAAAGGTAGTAATGATACTCATAACTAATTATGTATTATTCATTCACCAAAATCAATTACATTTATTTTGTTACAAAGTTTCAAACTATCAAATAACTTCTAAAACTAATATCATCTCTTAAGCCAATGCTCCTAGCATGTTGGTTGTGGTTGACCCTACTCAGAGCCTTCGTGAAAGGATCTACACGATTATCTTCTGTTGATACTCGTTTCACCAGGAGATGTCCATATTTAACCCTATGTTTGATGTAATGGTACTTTATTTTGATATGCTTATACTTACCATGGTCTTTCGGTTCTTTGCTCAAATCAACCGCGCCTTCATTATCACGTAAAACTTCTATTGGCTTTTGAATGGTCGGGACTAGACCTGGTAATGGGGTGGGTTTGGAGCGAATCGATCTTGATCCAAACCCTTTTAGCAAATTTCAAAATCCGATCCAAACCCACTCCGTAACCCGTAAGGTTTTGAATAATCAAACTCATACCCTTATCCACCGAATCAGCAGATATCCAAACCCGCCCCATAACCCGTAGGTTTTTTGAATAATCAAACAAATTTTACTTAAATCATAAAATCACATTTATTAAATAAAACAAAGTGTTGATTTAGAAAACACATTAGGTACTCGAGGACTTTCTATTGGAATTAAAATCACTATTTTAGTTACTTCCGATTGGTGTTTGACCGTCGATTGCATTGATAGATAATAGCAATTACAAACTTTCTTCCGGTTGATAAATGACCTTATTAATTTATAAATGAAATTGGTGATTACATGATGAAATATAAATGGAATGAAATCTTGACTCTTGGGAGAAGACTGGAAGTCTAGAAGTTGAGTCCTCGAGTCCTATGTAAAAACAGTTTAGTCTTTGGCCTTTTCTCTTTGGACTTCCGATTGGAATTTAATGTAAACTTTAGGCAATATAAAATATAAATGTATAATTTTAATGTATAATTCTAAAATTTATATGGGGCGGGTTATAAACGGAGCGGATCGATGATGATCCATACCCGACCCTTTTAATAAAGGGTTAGCGGGTACGGGTCGTTAACGGGTAAACGGATCAAAAATATGCTCCAAACCCATATAATTGTTAAGGGTTTGGATCGGATCAAGGTCAAAACCCGCTCCATTGCCAGGCCTAGTCGGGACTATTCTGAGATCTTTGATGAAATTCCACAACCAAGCCGCTTTCTTCAAGGCCTCACTCGTTGCAATGTACTCTGATTCACAAGTAGAATCAACCACCGTTGACTGCTTAGAACTTTTCCAAGTCACTACTCCACCATTCAACAAGAATACCCAACCAGATTGAGAAAAAAAGTTTTGATGATCTATTTGAAAGTTGGCGTCACAGTATTCACTCACACTCAATGTATCGTTGCCGCTAAGAACTAGAAACATGTGTTTTGTTCTTCGTAAATACTTGAGAATATTCTAGACTGTTGTCCAGTGGGCTCTGCCAGGATTACCTTGAAATCAACTACCTATGCTTAAAGCATAAGCCACATCAGGGCGAGTATATCTCATAACATACATGATCGATCTTATATTCGAAGCATATGGGACTAGATTCATGTCATCTATTTCTTCCTCAGTATTGGTGTAATGCCCAAGTTTCCAGGTATTTCCTATTGTTGCTTAATCGAGTAAATATATTATAGTTTCAGGAGGAGGGCCATACGCTGGGCGTACATAGCGTACGCACGGCTGACAAAATTGAGGCGCGAAGCGGGGGAAGCCCCTACGTACGCTAGGCGTACCCATGCGTACGCTGGGTGTAAGTTGGCCAGATGCAAACCCTAAATTTTAGGGCTTGAACCTTATACAAACACCTTAAGTTCGTCCCAACCTTCATTCCCTCAGCCTCCACTGTCCCTAAAGTGCTAAACTCGAACCCTAAGCCTCTTGCAGGCATCTTGAGCTAATCTTGAGCATTTTTTGTGATATTTGGTGATTTTGAAGAAGAAGGAGTAAGAACGTGAAGAGGACTTGTAGATCCAGAAGTTTGGCATCATTTCTGACTCATATGAGGTATAAAGCTTTAACCTTGACCATTACATGCTTAGATCTAGTTTTAGGGTGTTTTATGTTGCATTTTGGCTCCATAGTTGGGGTTTCTTGAGTTTTAGAAGTTTCAGTCCATATGAGTTGTCCTTTTAGGCTCTTGGAAGTGTTTGGAGCCATAAAAATCGAGCCTTGATGGTTTAGCCTCAACCATGCAAGTGTTAGATGGCCACAAAGTGTGTTTATGGACTTAAATCATGTCTTAATCCCCATTCATGCATGCAACAACATAAAGCTTATGACTTTATGGTTTAGGATGTCTTTTAGGGCCTGGATCTATGTTCTGGACGTGAGGACTTAACTGGTTAAGTCACAATAAAGTTTCTAAGGTGGCTAGCCAGTATGCTGCGCGACTGGGTCAATTTCCCGTAATTAGTCAAGGCCAGCATACGCTGGGCGTACGTGCCAAGTATGTCGCGCGTACGCATGCAGTGGGTCAAATGTGGTTTTTGGGCCTTAGGAATTTGGGCCTGGATTTGTTGGGCCTTAAGCCCACCCATGGATTAAGGCCTCTGGGCCTAGGCCTAGTATTTATGGTATTGGGCCTTATTGGGCCTTAAGGCTTAGTTAGATGGACTTGGAAATTTTAATTTGAAAGTTGGGCCTTGGAAGGAAGAGGCCCAATAGGGCAAGGATTAGAGAACCTTTACCTCATGTCATGAATCAGGGTTTGGGCCTTGGGGATAGGTTTAGATCCAATGTCTAATCAGGAGGTTTGTTGTGCTATAGGGAGAGGAGTTCTGAGTCGTCCAAGGAGTACAATTTGACATTCGCAGTTGAGGTAAGTCTCCATTCATGAATGTTATGGGTCGAAGGCACCAAGGCCAGCCCTTTTATTTCTTATATTGTATGATGGTTGTCTATGTGATAATTATCATGGTTCACGTATTGCTTGATGGTTATGTGATTTATGTGTGATATTACGTGGTAGTGGTAGGGGCGAAATAGACCCCGTAACCGGTTGAAATAAACCGGAGTGTAGGTTGGGCATCCAGATATGCCTGGCAAGGTAGGTCGGGCACCCAGATATGCCTGACAGGGTAGGTCGAGCACCCATATATGCTCGGCAGGGTAGGTCGAGCACCCAGATATGCCTGACAATATGTTTGTGTTATATGTGGTATGGTGGGGGAAACTCACTAAGCTTTGTGCTTACTATTTTAGTTTGTGTTTCAGGTACTTCCAGGTTAAAGGGGAAGGGGCTGGCTTGATCGCGACACATCACACTATGATTTTCCACAGTAGGGATTTTGGGACTTATGCTCTGATAATGTTTTTCCACGAATTGTCTTGATTATACACTATAACTATTTTATGTTTTCGTGATCTTGGAATCAACGATGTTTTATGTTTGTGATTTGGTAAACCTAAAAAAATGAAATTTTCGAGTCGTATTTTTAGGTTGTTACACTTGGGACTTTGAGTCTTACTCAATTTAACAGTATAATGAATAGGTAAATCCCTTTTCTTGGAGTTATATATATTGAAACGCTTCAATATTTAGTCCAAATATGTACTATAGCTAAGTCCAATAAGACGTTTCTTTGTATCCCCTAAAATTCTTATCCCAAGGATATAGGTCTCTTCCCTTAGATTGTTCATAGAGAAACACTTCCCAAACCAAGATTTTACTTCTTGCAAGGTTGGAATGTCATTTATGATAAGGAGTATGTCATCAACATACAATACTAGGAAATTTACTATACTCCTACTAGATTTGACATATACACAAGACTCATCCTCACTCCTAGAGAATCCAAAATCTTTGACTTTATAATGGAAGCAAAGATTCTAGTTGCGAGATGTTTGTTTCAATCTATAAATGGATTTCTCAAGCTTACACAATCTATCAGGATACTTGGTATGTACAAAACCTTTTGGTTGACTCATGTAGACGTCCTTAGTTAACTTCCCATTTAGGAAAATGATTTAACATCCATTTGTCATACCTCATAATCATAAAAGGCAGCAATAGCAAGCATAATCCTGATCGACTTGATCTTAGCCACTGGTGAAAAGGTCTCATCATAGTCAACCCATTGGTTTGAGTAAATCCATTTGCAACCAGCTGATTTTTGAACGTGTGTACCTTTCCATCCATGTTGGTCTTCTTCTTGAAGATCCATTTGCAACCTATTGTCTTTCGACCGGGTTCATGATCATCCAAGTTCCACACTTGGATATCATACATGGACTGGATATTTCTATCCATTCCCTCCTTCCATTTGGCAGCCTCAAGGCCTACCATCGCTTCCTTCTAGTTAGCAGGTTCATCCAAATTTGCCATTGCTCTATCACTAAAAAACGTGTCCCCATCTGTAGTTATATAAAAACAATTAAACTCAGGTGGCATGCTAATCCTACTAGATCGATGAAGGGGAAATGAATTGTCAATAGGGTCAATAGGAGTCTCTTCCTCTGGTTGAGAGCTATTGTCACTAAGGTTCCTTCATTGGATAACTCTAGAATTTCTTCCAGATCAATAACACTCCCACTGTCCTCTTTGAATATTAGTTCTCTCTCGTCAAAGACTCTTCTTCGAGCTACAAAGACCATGTTCTCACTAGGTCTGTAGAACAAGTATCCAAAGGACATTGTGGGTAGCCAATGAAAATATACTTTTCGACTTTGGGATCAAGTTTGTCATGAGTTTTTCGTCTTATGAGAGTTTCACAACCCCAGACCTTGACATGTGCAAGTGAGGGTACTTTCCCTGTCCACATCTCATGAGTTGTTTTAGCAACCTTCTTAGTGGGAATAAGATTTAGGATATGAGCGACTGTTTCTAAAGCATACCCCCAAAAAGATATTGGAAGAAACGCTCGACTCATCATGGAACGAATCATATCAAGTAAGGTTCAATTACACCTCTCAGCGGCACCATTAAGTTTTGGTGTTTCGGGAGGATTCAATTGTGAAACAATTCCACATTCCTTTAGATAGTCGTGTAACTCAATACTAAGATACCCTCCACTTTTTTTTAGCTCGAAGCATCTTTATCTTCCTACCCAATTCATTCCCGACCTCGCGCTAGAACTCTTTTGCAAGGATTTTTTATTTATGTTTTAATCAATTGTAAAGTAAATCATAGTTAATAGAACAGAAGAATCTAAATAAGATCTGGTTTTAGCACTATTATCCGGAGAAAGTACAAGTGACATCTCAATGAGAGCTCAATGCGTACAAGTGTGCGAAAAGTTACGACTCACTAAAGTACCTATCATATTTATAGGATACTCACGGATACAAAAAATACTAGGACTCGACATTACATTGCGAATATATAAAGTGCCTAGTAAATACATTACATAACGTAGTCTTGTCGAGCACTCATTATTTATAGAAACTCGTAATCAAGATAAATAGCTATTATACATATCACAACATATATCGACTCTACATACTCCACCTTTATGATCAATGTCGAATCTTGAAACTGATGGTAGTATCTTTATTTTCTGTAGCAATACCTTTCAATTTTCCATATACCATAAGATGATCTTTCTAATCTCCGCTCTATCTTCATTCTTATCCTCTGACAGTTGTTGATGCGAAGAAGAATAATGGAAAGATGTTGATTAGAATACCTTTCCACATCATCAGCACGAAACAAAAACTTCTTCTTCCCCCTTTCTTGTTTTTACCTATGAACACGAATCCCAGTAACTCATAAATAATCTCTCCATTTTCAAAATCATTGATGTTCATTTTCCATTTTAACAACGCCTTTGGAACTTTCGACTTCTATTGAAAACTATGAAGAGATCGATATCAGTTAGATCCAAATGAGCAAAGTAAGCATGCAAGAAAGATTTGATATGCACATATCCACTGATGTATGTGGCCTTATCTAGAACTTGTGTTTTGTTTAAATCACCCATCAACATTGTAGTTGAGACGAGGTCGTTCACATTCTTTAAAGAAAAGTATGCAATAGTGAAATCAAATAACACATTGTTTTTTCTCACAACAATGTATGGAGCATTCTGTAGAACTCCTTCAAACAACACATCTGGAGTTATCGATACCAACTTGATAATCTTCACTAATGACCAAACTTCTTCCTCATTATTTCCAAGCACCACATGAAATTGAATTTTCATCTTTTTAAACTCATCTTTATCTATGTAACTTTCTGCAAGCTTAAACTGTTGAAAAATAAACACCGAGTAATTAACTAGAAAATCCAGTTGATTAAACTCTGAATTTTCAATGTCATAACTCTTCTTTGGCTTCACTACAAAATCCTATTCTTCACTAAAAGTTGTATTCTCAATCGTTTCATAACACCAAAATTTGCTAGGATCGCCTTTGTTGTGACCTGTTGGATCATCCTTTCTTTGCATCATAATATTCTTCAGCTGCCTAAGTTTTTCCATCTCGAGCTCTTCTTTTCTTTTCTTATCTTCTGTCTTGGGTTCGACAAGAACACATTTTCCTTTATCTTTAGGATCACCAATTGAAATAGGTTTGATAATTGCAGAGCTTGATCCTCCTTCCCCAATCTTCACCCCTTTGTTTGATTGTAGTTTAGACAAATCTACTTCAACATTTCGAACTGATGATGCTGTAGTTAAAGAAGTAACAACTGACTTCATTGGTAAAGAAGTAGAAATCTAAGTAAAGATTACCTTCCCTACTACTTTCCCTTTGTCTTCGCTACTCACCTTTGATAAACCAACCCCCTTTCTCCCCCTTGCGACACATTCGTAGAACCTGGATCATTGGTTGGTAATCGAAGGACCAAATCAATAGTTGGTGCCAACTCAGTCTTAAATCTTGATTGCACAGAAGATATCTGATCTTGGGAAATCGAAGTCATTGATGGAAAATAAAACTTTGACATTGTAGCTTGAAACTTAGTAAGAGAGTGCTCGATATTAGCAAACACCTTCACATCGTCTTTTTTCTTAAGCTTCATGTCTTATGTGTAGCCTTTCTTGATAGAACGAGCATCTTCAATCATAGTACGAGTGGCTCCAAGAAAAACATCAAATTGAGCTTTAATTTCTTCACAAAACTTTTCAAGTTTCTTGGCCTCTGTGGAAAACAAATCATGAAATTCCTTTAGCTTTAACTCAATAGAATCTTTATAAGTATACACTTGCTTCTCGAACAGCTCATGTTGCTCACGAGCAAGATCTTGTAATTTCTCGATTTCATGATTGAAAGTTCGAGAATGAGTAGCTAATCGTTCATCCATACTCTTAAAAACACCATCAATCAAAGTCCTCGTTCTCGACTCTTGAGACTTTAATAAGAATTCAAATTCCACACCACTAACAAGAGATTTCCCAGTACTATCATTCAAGAATTTAAGAATGGAATTAAGAATCTTGTACTGTTTACCAGATATTATGGCATGGTCTTCCACATTCTCTTCATCATGATTGAATTCCAACTTAGTAAAGCCAATCATTTCATCATTCTCCTCCTCTTAGTTAACCTACACCTCTGGTTCCGTTGATTGGAACGAAAATAAGGAAAATACGGGCTCATTCATCACACCCTGAAATGTTGTAGAAACAACAGGAATTAATGTTAGAATGATAGTAGAAGTTGGTGGTGGTGGTACAGTTAAAACAACGACAACTGATGTTGAAATTCCTTCACCCATATTAACATTTGAGTCCATATATATACGTTCTGAATGATGTTTGAAGTCATTTCCTCCTCCACATAGGACTCAGAAATAGGAACTTCGGGTGGTGTGACCATAGTCTGCTCAGGGATCGAAGTAATAAGAGGTTCACAAGGCGATGTTTGTGTCCACATCAGATGTGTTTACAGTGACACCATGAATACTTGTCTCCTCGGTATTCGATTCGAAAGTGGTATCCTCTCTAGGTGGAACACGAAATGTTTGATCACCATTCCTAAACGTTGCATCTTCAGTCTGCTTTCTATCTCTCTCAGTCTTAAACGATCGTAATGGACTAGTAGTTTGAAAAGAATGATCTTTGTCAGTCAAAGATCTAACCTTCTGAATTCTTTTCAATACCCCAACAACTTTTTGTTTCTTGGTTTCTTGTTCACCTTAATCAGAAACATCTTTAATAATGACCCCCCGTGGTTTCTATTTCATCTTAATCTTCTTGGGTTTCGTAGGAACAACCTTTGGATTAGTAACCCACCCAGTAACCTTTTTCTACTGTTTTATCAGAAACAACTCCAACAGACTTCTCAATGACTTCTTTTGAAATTTACTTAGAAGAACCTTTGGCAGATTTCTCAAGAACTATTTTTGGAGAAACCTCTTTCTCAACAATCTTAGACTTCACCTTTAACTTATTTGTAACTGGAAAAGTTGTAGAAGTTCCTTCTTTAAAAGTCACTTTCTTAGGAATTGAACCAGAAAAAGTTGTATTCATGGATGCTTTGTATTGAACTAACAACGAATTCGTCAGTGATACCAGATTAAGCATAGCATCAGGAATACGACCAACATCAGGAAACATGTATGGACCATCAATAATTGATTTTGGAATGAACATATGATAAAATTCGGCAGCCTCTGCAACTCCAAGAACAAGGATACCTGACTGACTGTAAACTTCATGCATAATGATACTCCCAAACCGAGCACTGGAGAGCTCAGTTGTCTTCTTTATATGCTTTATAGATGAAGAAAACTCATTCCAAAGAAAATCCACTTGTGTACCATAGTATAACCATGCCATGACCGAATGGATCTGAAGTTTGGCATTGTCCATACCAGTACTCCTACCAGTCAAACACCGAAGAGTAAATTCCAAAGAAGAAATTCCAAACTCCAGGAAGATTAGCCTTTTTAAAACTACTCACAAGAAAAATTAGAGGTTGATAGCTCATCTCGTTGAACATTTGGAGTATCTGATCTTGCGACGGAACCTCAAACTGACCTTCCCATGGTAGTTGAAGAATTTGGGAAAATTGATTCTTTGTCAATCGCTTGTTCTTCTGCAATTCCATATGGAATGTGATGATATCAACCGACTTGTTGTACATGGAAGTAGAAGCAACAAGTGATAACCATTTCATCGGAATAGCGACAGAAGTAGATAAAGCATGTGCGAGACAAGAATCCTTCATACATTGAACAAACATTCTTAATTCTTCAGGATAATTATCAATCACCGGATCCAACCAAACAATGTTCGACTGAACTTTCATTGTTGGGAACAAAATTTCATCTTCAATGGTATTGAATTGATCAACAGCTTTGTTAACAGTAGACATGATTAACAAAAAAGTTCTGATTTGGAACACAAAAGAGGGTTAGAGTTTGTGCGTAAATGTTGGGACTCAAAAAGATTTAATTGCTAGATCAACCCATCTTTTATAACCGACGTCAAATTCAAATTCAAATTAGATTACAATCACCAAACTCCACATTAAAGTAAGTAGTTGAACTGGTGTCACCCCCTGCTGGCACATGTAAAATTAATGAGCACTTTTCTCGGGCCACGAAAAAGCAACAGTTACGTCCCATCCACTGGCTAGTTCGTCATCACGCTTAGAACTGAACAGTCACCAGTCTTTGAAATTAAATTTGGGCATCAATAACTTATGGGAATTGTAAGTGAAAGCATGTGCCATACTTTGCGAAATCTGGGTCTGAGTTGGTAATACCCATAACCTTGAGGATTTCAATGCTTTTGTGATCCAAATGAAAAGATAAGAAATAAAATAAGAAAATTTTAAATATTGTGATATAAAATAAACTTTGATATAAAGGAAGTAAAATCCCAGGCAAAGATTCTTCCTTCGATATCAAGAGAGACATCAAAGTGCTTGTGTGGTTTCCGAAGAATTATAATCGAATACTTATAGAAAAATATCGAAGGGCCTCTTTTAACAAGCTTTTTGGGTAGCTTCATTTTCATACAAATTCCCAACTTAACATAAGTGTAAATCATTGTAAGAAAGTACTTGTGTGACTAGTGTAATCGACAAAAAGTAAGATTTGGAAAAAAATTTAAGGAACTGAAGATCAAAGTAAATGTTCATACAGAAATATCATTGCATAGAAAAATAAAGAGTTGGATTTATTGGAAAGAAATGACTTGTGATGAGTATATTTCATTAAGATATCGCAAAAATAAGTGACAATAAGATTTTGAACATTTGAAATGGTACAATGAAACAAAAGGTTTCATGAAAATCTTGAACAATAAATTATTCACCGTCAATTCCTTTGTTTTAGGTTTGTTGGGTCTCTCCCCCATCACGGAAAAATGGTTTAGAATCATTAACATATAATTTTGACATACGTACACCCTAGTGGTTTTTTTACCAGAGATGTCTTGGGTATGCATCGTTGTGTGTGCAATTGAAAGAACATTAGCGTGAAAAATATTGGTTACAAAAATCCATTGTACCTGTGCAAATAAATATGACCTTGCAGCCATCTCTTAACTCAAATTGAGAAGAGAAAGGTAGCTCAAGGACTATTGTTAAAATAGCCTACTGGGAAGAAATTTTTGTAAGAAAATTTTCATTAAGGCTTTGCAAACAATGAGTCATTGAGGCTTTGGACAACATGTTGCATCATGTTTCGAGGGACACTTAACTAGTTACGAGTTACGAATTGTACCTGATCCCTATCGAGCTGTGGTATGACATGCTTACGAGCAACATGTTTTACAATGAACTTCCCAATCGATATTACACAATCAAAAATAAAGAAAAGATTTATGTATTTTTGAAATTTTTGAAAATAAAAGACAAAAATAATGAAATCTTTTTGTGTTTTTGATTTTGTAAAATAAAGAACCAAAATAACCAAAAAAAATTCTAGAAAAAAAAATGAAAAACTTCTTATATTTTTATTTTTAGAAACAAAAGACAAAAATAAAGAAAATCTTTTTGTATTTTTGAATTTTTCTAAATCAAAAATATTACCTCATTCGTCATTCGTTATGGATAACAAATAGTGTTTCAACCGATCTCAACTTTCCTACTCAGTTAAAGCCATCAGAAAACATTTGCCTCTCGTAATGAGTAGTTATCATAAAGACCAGTGCTGTCTAGTCGCAATCACCTCTCGTAATCCAGAACTTTGCAATCGTTATTTGGCAATAGTCGTTAAATGAGTTCGAACGAATGTCGAAAATGAACGACATCGAATTGTTAAACGTGAACAATAACTTCTGAATGAAATCATATCAATAACAAGTGGTTAGTCCAAAACGTTGCAATTCAAATCTAAGAAAAATTAGTTAGAATTAGGAACATAAAATGTTTCCATCATTCCCAACCCATTTAAAATTCTCAAAAATGATTTTTTATCAATGGGTTTTGTAGAAATATCAGCCAATTGGTCTGTGATTTAAATAAAATGCACTCTGATATTTCCATCCTTAACATGATCTTTCATGAAATGGTATCGAAATGCAATATGTTTTCTTTTTGAGTGTTGAACTGGATTACGACATATGTGAATTGCACTTTGAGAATCAAAATATAAAGGAATTTTCTTCATGTTAATCGCGTAGTCACATAATTAACTTTGGATCTAGATTACTAGATAAGTACATGTCGCATCAACAATGTATTCAACTTCAGTTGTCGATATTGATACACATGTATGCTTTCTCGACTGCCAACTCACAAGCTTCCCATTCGAGAAACTGACATCCTCCAGTAGTACTTTTGCGATCCAATTGACAACCCCCTAGATCAGCATCAGAATACGATTGAATAAAGAATCATGTGTTCGTTGGATACCATAATCCAACAGTTGGTGTTCGATGTAGATATCAAAAGATATTCTTTACTGGTGTAAGATATGGTTCTCTGGGGTTCGCTTGGTACCTGGCACAATTACATACCAAAAACAGAATATTAGGTTGACTTGCAGTTAAATATAATAACGAACAAATCATGCTTCGATATGTCTTTAAATCCACACCTGGCTTATCCAAATATGGATTTAAGCAAGTGCCAACTGCCATAGGAACCTTCGTGTTTGATGAATTCGTCATTCCAAAGCATTCAAGCAGATTTTGCATATAGATTTCTTGATTAATAAAGATTCCTCCCCTGCTTTCAGGATTGTCCAATCCTAACAAATGATTGATCTTCCCCATCACACTCATTTGAAATTGACTCATCATTAAATCTTCAAATTCCTTTGACAACGAAGGGTCAGTAGAACTAAATATTATGTCATCTCCATAAATTTGAACAAGCATTAGATGACCCCCTACATTCTTTAGAAATAAAGTGGGAATCAACCGATCCTTGCTTAATTTTAGCGATTTTCAAAAAATTAGTTAGCATACCATACCAAGCACGAGGTGCTTGTTTTAACCCATAAACTGATTTGTCAAGGATATAAAAAATGATCAGGAAACTTATCGTTTATGAATCCAGGTGGGTGCTCAACATAAACCGTCTATTCTAGTACACCATTAAGAAATGCACACTGTACATCCATTTGATAGGCGTCGAAATTCTTGTGAGTTGCATAAGCACGAAAAATTCGTACGACCTCGAGTCTTGTAACAGCAGCAAAGGTCTCATCGTAATCAATGCCTTCTTGTTGTGAATAACCTTTTACGAATAATCTAGCTTTATTGAGAGCCACATTACCTTCCTTATCCATTTAATTTTTAAAAACCCATATCAAATGAACTATCCAAACATTTTTAGGTTTGGGAATTAGCCTTCAAACTTTGTTCCTCTCAAATTCTGCCAACTCGGATTGCATTGCAACAACCCAATCGGGATGTTCTAATGCATTCTTGACTGTTTTTGGTTCGATTTTTGAAATATAAACCTTGAACATCCAATATTCTTGATGAAAATTAAGAAATTCATTCCTAACTGTAACCTGTTATCGTGTTAAAACACCAGGGTTAAGATCATCAAGGATTTGTTGTTTAAGATGATCCCTAGTCCATTTCTCCATATGAGGAAATGATGGATCAAAATCTAAATGTGCATCTTCAAATGTTTCTTCAACTTCATACATTTCATCTGCAATAGAAATATTATCATTAAGATCATCATTTTCATTATCTGGAACATCATTACCATCTTTGTTTTTTGTTCCACTTGGTTCCCCCTCAACCAATGGACTCGTTGTCTGTTGCTCCCCCTCAACACCAACTTGCGAAGATAACGGCTACCCCTCGACATGAGGTTGAAAAGTCGAGTGCTCCCCTTCGACATAGGATTGAGAAATCGAGTGCTCCCCCTCGAGATGCTAATGTGGTATCGATAACGAATACTCATTAAGTCGTTCATTAGTTATAGCCGAATCATCAAAGTGCTTTCATTCTTTTTGAACTTGATTGTCTTTGACATGTACCTCAGCATCAACGGCCCTGTCAGGTATACCAAAAATTAAGTCAGAATCAATATCAAAAGTAAGCATTTTCTCTGATTCCTCATTCGAATCTGAAAGAATAGATTTCTTTGAAAATTCATGTTCTACTCTTTTGACATAATAATCATCAAATGTGAGATTAAAAGTTTCTTCAAGTCTTCACGTTCGTTTGTTCAACACCCTATATGATACATAGTTATGCGAATATCAAAGAAAAATACCCTCATCAGCCTTCGTTTGAAACTTTGAAAGATTATCCTGTAGATTCATGATAAAGCATTTACAACCAAAAACATGGAAAAATTTAACATTAGGTTTTCTTTGGTTAATGATTTCATAAGGTGTGATGTTAAATCTACGATGAATAAAAGAATGATTTTGTGTGAAACATGTTGTCGATACTGTATCTGCCCATAAATATTGAGGTGAATTTGCATAAGTGAGCATAGTTGTAATAGCTTCACACAACGAACGATTCCTCCTCTCGACAACACCATTTTGTTGTGGTGTGTAAGTCGACGAAAAATTGTGAGATATTCCAAGATTCGTCAAGAATGAATCGAGAACATAATTTTTTAACTTTTTCCATTATCAGTTTTGATTCTTCTAACTTTCTTTTTCAAACTCAATTCAATGCTATTGATGAAATCGATCATCACATGAACAGTCTCAGATTTTTGTCTAATAAAAATAAACCCAATTAAAGTGAGAAAAGTCATCTACAATAACAAATTTCTTCTAGTTGATAGAGTCAATTGTTGAAGGACCACACAAATCGATATGTTGAAGTTCCAATGGTTCGACAATCTTTGAATCAGTTCTTATTTGATTACCTTGACGATGTTATCTTCCATGTTCACAAGCTGCACACAAAGAATCATTGTCGAATTCTTAAACACGGAAACCTCGAACAAGATAATTTAAACCCAATTTATTTAATTTTTTGAAATTGAGATGAGAAAGTCTTCGATAGCAAAGCCAACTAAGGTCAGAAGAAGCCTTCGATAGTAGGAAAACTGAGGGAATGCCAACTAGTGGTTTTATGTCCAAAGTGAATATATCACATTTCATCAGAAAGAACTTGATTTCCAGTTTCAAGAAGTTGACATACACTTATAAGGTTATGCTTCAAACCTTCAACATAAGCGACCCTCTTTATAGTAAACTTCTCAGTCATCACCTTACAATAACCTTTTACTTTTCACTTTTTATTGTTTCCAAAATTCACAACTCCAACATTCTCCAGCTTCCGAAGATCCCTCAAATTTTCCTTCCTTCCTGTCATGTGACACGAGCATCCGCTATCGATATACCATTTTTCTTCATACTATTCTTCACATGCTACATGCAATCATTCAGAGAGATTTAGGTCCACAATGCTTTTTGGGTCCTTGGAAATTAGTGTGAAAAGTTATGTGCAATGACGAATTAAAAATCCAACTAGGAACTTTTGTTTTGATTTTATCAATTAAATCAACTTCTTTAGATTTAGGCATCAAAATATAATCATTCAACATCGAAGTTTCAACTTTGATTTTCTGTTTTTCAACCTTTTTCTCAGAAAAATCAACTTTCTTTATTTTAAATTTTTGCCATTTTGAAGGCTTCGTTAATGATTTATATGATGAAGTACTTCCACTCATTGATTCATTCGAGTAATTCTCATAATCATATTAGACTTGTTCTTGAGAATACTCTTTATATTGAAATTTCTTTCCTTTTGCTTCAAACCAATGATTAAAATTCTTCATCTCATTTTTTCCTTTGACAAAAGAAACATTTGATTTATGCCTTGAATCGGGATTTGGAAAACGTGGACTATCAGGCTTGAATGGTACATTGTAACATTCGAGATTTGGTATGTTTCCCTTTTAATGCAAATTTCTATCTTTTTGGTCCCTAGCTAGTACGTATGGTGTACTCTATGAGTATGCTTAGCGTACTAGCTTATGTTTGGATGCGGGATTCACCCATGTACATTGGGCATATGTGGGAGTACGTTGGGCATACGCTAAGCAGGGGCAAACCCTAATTTTTAGGGTTTGTGCCCTATTTAAGCAACTTATGTGACCTTGGTTGTATCTGTTGGCTAGCCTCCACTCCCCTATACCCCAAGAACGAAACCCTAAGTGCCTTTTATGAGTTTTGAGCTTGAATGTGATATTTGGTGGTGTTTTTAGTGAAGAAGAAGAAGAACACTTAGAGGTTGCTTGGGAGTAGCTTGAGCTTGTAGATCCAAAGTCATCTTCATCTTAGCATGCCATTTGAGGTAAAAAAGCTCCCATCGTGATGATTCTTTATACTAGATCCAACTTATGGTGTTATTTATGCATTTTTGGGTCTTTTGAGCTAAAGTTGAGTTTATGATCTACTCCAGAAGCTATGGATGTTAGATCTTAGCTCCATTGAGGTCCATTGTCCATAAAAATGTAGTCTTTATGAGAGATATTGGTCCATGCAAGTGTTAAGATACTTATTAAGCTTATTTTTGAGTGTTGGGTCCCATTAAGTCATGCATGGGTGACGAGTCAAAAACTCTTAAGATCGACTAGATTCAAACAAGTATAAGCAATCAAAGACAAAATATCAATCAAGAATGTGTCGAATGATTATAAATCACAGCCTCAGAAGAGCTCGATAAAGAATTGCTACTGTAGAGGTGTGTAGGGTTTACGAGGACACGATTTTTATTTTCACGATGCATGCATGCACCTTAAATAGTAAAATCCTAATCACTAAACACAGGTGGACAGACCCAACCCGGATACACAAAGCAATAAAAAAAGGCCCAAAAGACGCAACACTTAAATACTCAACAATCTCCCCCTTTGCGTCGATTGAGGCGAGAGTCCTTCAGTGCTGAGTTCGCTTCTGCACTTCAAACACTTTCGGAATTATGCCCAGCAGAACCCTGCGAACTTGGATATACCATAGAATCATATCCGAAAAGCACTTCTTGCCACCTTTGTTGTTAGCCTTGTGCTTGTTGATGAAGTCCAGTATATGCTCCAGGTACGAAGTGGAGAATAAGTGTTTGTCGTCGAGAAAGAAACAAACTTTGTGAAAGTCTGCATTAGTTCGCTCCTTCAATTGAAAAGCAACACACCATCCATCCTTTTGTATCTTCCCAAGTTTCATTTTATCAAAACTATCAGGGACTTCTTTGGGGAATACACTTGGCTTCCTTCGCAGCACTGCAACAATCTCAACATCCATATGCCCAACCTCATGAATGTATGAAACAATCATTTGCTTGAGGTGAGCAACAACATGCTCATATTTCTATCCATCCCTCAGCAATAAGTTGTACAGAATGATGCAATCATATGGATTCAGGCATGGAAGATCAACAAGAGTGAACTCATGCATCTGACTCGTAGAAACTCTAGCAACCTTGAATTTCGCATTTGGGAAGCTATCAGTTTCATGTGGACCAGTGACCTTCACAGCTATAATCTTTCTCGCACTCCACGTCTCGTATTGTGGCTTTATATGCTTGAGATAGAACGAGAAAAGTAAGTGGTATGCACCGCTATGTGTTGCTAGGACATTCGCAACTTTCACAAAGCTACGAAACCTGAAGGCGTTCAGAGTGATCGGAAGGTCCAACTGTGAATCTTGTGTATTTTGAAGATCGAAAGACACAACTGGTTCCAACCAATACTGACTTGGCATATCAACAGCTTCACTCAGGATTCGCTTTAGAGTCCAAACTGGAAACAAGTGCTTTCAGCTTTCCAACGTGGCCTGAGCTTCGCGTTCAGCTTTTTCTTTCGCTTCAGCCTCACGAATGATTCTTTGATGCTCATCCATCTGAGCTTCACGATCTTTTCTTCTTTTCAACTCATGTTCGTCAGGCTCTTCATCTTCGCTGTTATCAACTATTGGTTCTTCATTGAATAGCTTCTCTTTGAATTTCGATCCAGTTTCACTTTTTGGCTTAACAGTGGGTTTGACAGAAGGTTTGGGGTTTTCCTTCTTGGATTGTTTTACTTCTTCTCCCCCTTGTTTCGGAATTGAGCTGGATTCCAGAACACCTTCCAAGCAATTGAGCATTGCGAACACTGGTCTGAACTTTTCTGATAGATGCTTTTTAACTGTTATCGTGATCATTGAGTCGTGAGTCTCAATTGATGGGTTTTTGAGCATTCTAACACTCCTATGGTGTACATGCAACCCTAGAAACCTTGGATCTATGTTTGAATAAGATACATGCAAATAATTATTTTTCCAAGGTTCTTATCCTAACTAGCATGGCATGGGGTACTTGAATCAAATAAAACTAGTAGAATTACTTACCTTATAGTAGTAGTTGATTGCTTGGAGTTTGAGAGCCTAGCACTAATAATGTGGATGCCTCAAATGGAAATCACAAATCACCACAAACTTGGAACTTTGAGAGAATAGTAATCACCTTCTTGAAATCGGCCCTCTTACTTTACTCACCACAACTCATGTGATTTCAAGAACCAAAGCCTCCTTTATATAGTGTGGTGGATTAGGGTTACATTCATGTAAACCCTAATACCCATGTCTTTTCATTTCCATGAGATCCATGGGTTAAAGCTCCATGGAGTATCCATGGACTTTCCATGCAAGCCTAGCCCATTCCAAATAAGCATTAGCCCACACTATATAAATACAAGAGCCCATATTTAATTAGTCATACTTTTGATCTCTAAATTAATTCTAGATTAATTATAGATCAATACTAATTAAATAATATGATTTTATATTAATATATTAGGACTTATAATATATTAATAAATCATAACTTATACTATTCTCAAACGATTATCCATAAATTGTTCGGGTGAAGTGCAACCCAAATGGACCATGCCGGGTCGGGTCAAGTACATACCAAATATAGTTATGGACTTAGATACTATATCCAACAGTCTCCCACTTGGATAAGTCTAATAACTATAGTTGCAAGTATGACTTCAGGAACCGATCAACAATAGTAGCTCTTTAAACTCTGTTGAACTATGAAGCGCCATTTTAGATAAGTGATCATATAATCCTCTGTTCTAGATATCAGCCGGACAAATACATGGAACATGGTGTTGCTTATTGTCCAACATTTGTTTCCCGATTTCCGATTTGTTTGACATAGAACTTAACTGAACACATCAATTTAGTTCTGACCGGGCCCGGTACATAGGTCAAAACAAAATCATCGAGGGGCCCAGATATCGCTTCTAATCCTAGAAGGAACAGATAAACTTCGACTCATATGTTTGCTCTACTACTTGTTGAATTACACACAAAAGCACGGTTTATAACATTGAGTTACAAATACGTTTTCGTGCAATCAATGCATAACCAACTCATAGGCAACAAATCATATCTCTAGGTTTGAAGACTTATATGATATTACCGTCTCACGATCACTCGAGATAAATTCCATGAAGTGATAAAAGTGAGCGTGGGTTGAATCGAATACTCAGAACTTATGAGCACTCATGAGTGCTGTAGCCCCGCTTTGTCTAACATCTTAGACCTCTACAAGCCAACCCATGACAATCTTGATTCATATCTACTTCCAACATATGACCGACTGTGGAGAGTTTGAATAATATGATATAAACCATAACATAATTATTCTGGAAGTCAAAACATGCAAAAAGAAATAATAGTAAACGATTGACAAGAGATAGCAACACTTTACTCATAAATAACAGCTTTTATTTATCATCAAATGTCAATTACATTTTACAAATTTCAAGATTATCTAACTACTAAAACTAATATCATCCTTCAGCCCTATGCTCCGAGCATGCTGGAGATGCTTAGCCCGAGTCAGTCCCTTCGTGAGGGGATCTGCTGGGTTCTCATCCGATGATACCCTCTTTTCCACGAGGATTCCTTCTTCTATTCGATGTCTAGTGAAGTGATATTTTCTGTCAATGTGTCTGGATCTCCCATGATCTCTTGGTTCCTTGGCTAAGGCAACCGCACTATTGCTGTCACAGAAAATCTCCATTGGCTCCTTTATAGCTGGTACAACTCCAAGGTCTCCGATGAAGTTCTTTAGCCATATAGCCTCCTTTGCTGCCTCGCTTGCTGCTATATACTCTGATTCACAAGTGGAATCAGCCACTGTCTCCTGCTTGGAACTTTTCCAAGTAATTGCCCCTCCGTTTAGAGTAAAGACCCAGCCCGATTGAGAGCGGAAATTATCCCTGTCAGTCTGAAAGCTAGCATCACTGTACCCTACAACTCTCAAGTCCTCACTGCCACCGAGGGTAAGGACCCAGTCCTTAGTCCTCCGTAGGTACTTGAGGATATTCTTTACCGCAGTCCAGTGTGCCTTGCCAGGGTTCCCCTGATACCTGCTAACCATGCTCAAAGCAAAGGCTACATCAGGTCGAGTACACGTCATAGCATACATGATCGATCCTCCAGCTGAAGCATAAGGTATTCGACTCATTTCTGCTATCTCAGCCTCAGTACTAGGGCTTTGTGTCTTACTCAATCTGGCGTTACTCTGGATGGGTAACTCTCCTTTCTTGGAGTTATGCATGTTGAACCTTTTCAAAAATTTGTCCACATAGGTGCTTTGACTAAGTCCAATTAGTCTTTTACTCCTGTTTCTCAAAATCCTTATCCCTAGGATATAGGCAGCTTCTCCAAGGTCCTTCATAGCGAAACACTTCCCAAGCCAGGACTTTACTTCCTGTAGGGCTAGGGTTTCCTCCTCAGGTTGAGGGCTAGGGTTTGAGGTTCCTTCACCACTTGACTCTTGAATTTCCTCAAGGTCAATTTGCCTCCCACTGTCTCCTTGGCTCATGAATTCTCTCTCTCGAAAGAATCCTCTTCTTGCTACAAAGACCACATTATCACTAGGTCTGTAGAAGATGTAACCAAAGGATTTCTATGGGTAGCTGATGAAAATACACCTTTCGCTTTGGGATTCGAGCTTATCGTGAGTCTCGCGTCTCACGAAAGCCTCGCAACCCCAAATCTTGATGTGGTCTAGATTGGGAACTTTTCCAGTCCACACCTCGTGAGGTGTTTTGGCAACCTTCTTTGTAGGGACTAGATTAAGGATATGGGCGGCAGTCTCTAATGCATACCCCCAAAATGAGATTGGTAGCGAAGCTCGACTCATCATGGAACGAACCATGTCCAACAAGGTCCGATTGCGCCTCTCAGCTACACCATTCAACTGTGGTGTCCTAGGAGGTGTCAATTGTGAGACAATCCCACATTCCTTAAGATAGTCAAGGAACTCAGTACTAAGATACTCACCACCACGATCGGATCGAAGCATCTTAATGTTCCTGCCCAACTGATTCTCCACTTCTTGCTTAAACTCTTTGAATTTCTCAAAGGTTTCTGACTTATGCTTTATTAGGTAGACATATCCATATCTACTAAAATCATCAGTAAAAGTCACATAGAACCGATTAGCATCTCTTGTGGTGGTTCTGAAGGGTCCACACACATCCGTGTGTATGAGGTCCAACAAACCTTCACCCCTAACACAAGTGCCAGTAAAAGGTGACATTGTCATTTTACCAAGCAAACAAGATTCACAACTATCATCTGACTTTAGGTCAAATGACTCCAAAACTCCATCCTTTTGGAGTTGGCCTATGCGTTTCTTGCTTACATGTACAAGACGACAATGCCATAAGGATGCTTTATCTAAGCTAGTGGAAGAGTTAATACACAATACATTATTTCCTAGATTATCTACAACAGATACAGTTTCATACACGCCATAACAAGGTAATGCTTTAAAATAAAGAACATTATTAAAGAAAGCATCAATACTACCATTATTATTATCAAAATAAAAGGTAAAACCTTGTTTATACAATGCATGAAAGGAAATAACATTTCTTGCCATTTCTGGCGAATAATAACATTTATTCAAATCTAATGTAAACCCACTATTTAGCACTAAGGAATAAACTCCTATCTTTGTGACAGGTGAAGCTTTCCTGTTTCCCATGATCAAGTTTATCTTTCCCTGCTCCACATTCTCACTTCTTTTTAGTCCCTGTAAATCACAACATATGTGAATACCACAACCTGTATCAAGGACCCAAGACTTAGAATGAGGTGAATTATTAGACAATATAGTGTATATACCTGCATGGTTGGGTTTTACTTTCCCATCCTTCAAATCTTGCTGGTACTTTGGGCAGTTTCGCTTCCAGTGCGACTTTTCATGGCAATAGAAGCATTCAGCCTCATTAGGGTTAGCAGAAGGAGTGACAAAACCTTTCTTGGTTTTGCTTGAAGAGGAGCCTTCAAGGGTCTTACCCTTGGTACCCTTAGAAGGGTTTTTTCTCTTCTTCCCTTTGCCATGCCCGATTACCAAGACATTGGCCGCAGTTGGAGTAGGAGTAGGAGTAGTAACAACCGACTTACCCTTTAGACCACTTTCGGCGGTCTTCAAGAGTCCTTGAAGTTTGCTGAGGGTGACTTCTTCCTTGTTCATGTGATATGTCATGCGGAATTGATCATAACACGATGGCAAGGAGTGAAAAATGATGTCTATTGCTAACTCCTCAGGGAAGTCCACATTCAGCTTCAGTAAACGGTCCACATACCTTTGCATTTTCTGTATGTGGCCCGTGATGGGTTCACCATCCTTCATTCGGGTTGTTATCATGGAGTAGATTATTTCATATCGCTCTTGACGAGCACTTTGATGGTAGCGGTCCATCAAGTCCTGGTGCATCTCAAAAGGATAATAGTCCTCATAGGACTTTTGGAGCTCGGCTGTCATGGTGGCCATCATGATGCATGCCACTTTTGTAGCATCTCTTTCATGTACCTCATATTCAACAAGCTCTTCAGGAGTAGCAGTTAGCTCGGGTACCTTCAGCTCCTTGTCGAGAACATATTCTTTGTTCTCATACCGAGTGACCATCCTGATGTTTCTGATCCAATCTGTAAAGTTGGACCCATCAAAGATGACTCTCCCACAAAGATTCATGAGAGAGAAGGAGCTAGTAGGGTTTGAGCCAGAAGCATTGTTATTGGAAGACATCTGAAAAGAAGAGGGAATAGATTAGATTAGATATAGAGATAGTCCTTAACAAAACACTCAAATGTAATATTAAGGCTAGGACCCAACACAATATTTTATAACTTAAAATAGGGATGTCGTAATCTAAGCTATAAGATATTTGAAGGTAGGTGAATGACGATTCACCAATTTCCACCATGAAAAACGAAATGTTTAATTAGGTTTTAATTGGTTTAGAAACTCCAAGATTCTTTGAGATACATTGAACTTTCTTCAATAGCATGTTTCAATCTCGAGTGTGCCCTTCAAGTTTTGTGACTGGGATGCCGAGGATCACAAAACAAGGTGTGAAGTAACCATGCAAATTACTTGGTACCCTTAATGTATTACCCCTCAATCGATGTGTCGGTTAACCACACACGCTCCATCGATACTATGATAAACATTAAGTCACCCGTTACCTACCTTGTTAAGTTCAAGTTGGTGTGCCGGTTAACCACACACGCTCCACTAACGACTTAAACAAAGTGTAAAGTGTAATTTCATGGATTAGCACCTTATTCACATTTTCCTAAAATAACTAAGATTGGGAATTCAATAAAGTTTAGTTACTTTAGTATTATCATTATACTTTTAATGAGAATTTATAAGTCCTTGTCCTACCCGTTCGGCTAACGACCCGTTAAGTTGACACCGATCAAGGAAGCGGTGGGTGAGAGTGGACACCCATTAAGTTGCCATTTTATAGGCAACAACCTTATACCCCCCTTATAGATCGGCTTCGTGAATGAGGCGTACTAGCGGTAAGACGACTTGATCTTATACATATATAAATATTATTAAACTTATAATATTATGAAGTATAAGGGTTGAATTTTAACTTTTAAAATTCTATGGGTTGGAACTAAAGTTTTTAATATGACTTTACATGTTCCAAAACTTGAGGGCAAGTTTTGTAAACTTTCAAGACTTTTCATTTCTCATAACTTATGAGTTAATGGTTATTAAAAATGAAGACTCTTCATTTTTTGTAACCTATGTGTTCTTTTAATGGTTATTTATAAATGTGACTTTTGGTTATCCATAACTTAAGAACTAATTATGGACTTCATTAAAACACATAAAGATCAAGAATTAATCTAATCAATTATTAGCACATAATTTCTATGATCTTCTAAACTCATATGTTTATGAATGTTCATATCAAAAATTTCAAGAATCGTAAGTACATATACAAAACTTGAAATTTTGATACGAGCTTTTGAACAAAACTTCGATTTTCAAGTTTTTTTTTTTTTTTTTTTTTTTTTTTTTTTTTTTTTGCATCAAGTATCAAATAAACAAACCAGGCTCTGATACCACTGATGAGTTTTTGAGCATTCTAACACTCCTATGGTGTACATGCAACCCTAGAAACCTTGGATCTATGTTTGACTAAGATACATGCAAATAATTATTGTTCCAAGGTTCTTATCCTAACTAGCATGGCATGGGGTACTTGAATCAAATAAAACTAGTAGAATTACTTACCTTGTAGTAGTAGTTGATTGCTTGGAGTTTGAGAGCCTAGCACCAATAATGTGGATGCCTCAAATGGAAATCACAAATCACCACAAACTTGGAACTTTGAGAGAATAGTAATCACCTTCTTGAAATCGGCCCTCTTACTTTACTCACCACAACTCATGTGATTTCAAGAACCAAAGCCTCCTTTATATAGTGTGGTGGATTAGGGTTACATTCATGTAAACCCTAATACCCATGTCTTTTCATTTCCATGAGATCCATGGGTTAAAGCTCCATGGAGTATCCATGGACTTTCCATGCAAGCCTAGCCCATTCCAAATAAGCATTAGCCCACACTATATAAATACAAGAGCCCATATTTAATTAGTCATACTTTTGATCTCCAAATTAATTCTAGATTAATTATAGATCAATACTAGTTAAATAATATGATTTTATATTAATATATTAGGACTTATAATATATTAATAAATCATAACTTATACTATTCTCAAACGATTATCCATAAATTGTTCGAGTGAAGTGCAACCCAAATGGACCATGCCGGGTCGGGTCAAGTACATACCAAATATAGTTATCGACTTAGACACTATATCCAACATCAATGATGTCCGAAAGCAGTGCATTGACATCAGCTACACAACTTTTCATAATGGATGGGTACCACTTCCCGATCCACCAGAGCCGCCAGGATTGATCTGTGACATCGCGGCAGCCACATCGGCTATAACTGCTTCCTGGAACATGACAAGATCGAATTGAGGAGGTGGCGGCGGAGGAGGATCGTTGTTCTTTCTGTTGGGTCTCTTCTTGGGTGGCATCTTTTTCTAAAAGATACAAGAGAAATGACGATTAGCCTTCTATATTGATCATGAGTCGGATACTTTCGAACAAGATATATCTTAATCCTACGACGTTAACAGAGATCTACAATAAACGTTTACTAACATAAACAAGGAATTGTAGGTCTTTCATTTATGAGGATTAGTACTATTTGTAACAATTATGTGTAGTGTTATAGAATTATAAAATACTCCTATAGTATTTTAACTATGTGCTTCATTAGTATAGAATTTGGTGAGTTTTACACTTGTCGCAACACCACAGTCACTCCCAAACACATGTTGATCATATATCGCACAAATATAGTTGATCACGTTATATTGGCCCCACATATGATTACATAACTATTCAGGTTTAACCGTAGTGTCCGACTCGCCCTAAATACTTTTATGTAGTTCTTTCTATGATACGGTTTATAGTATGTATGTATACTTGTATACTTCTTGTAAAAATACTTAAATTTTAAAAGTATACTTTTAGTTTCAGAGCGCTTCGGCCACCTCTTAGTGTTTATAGTTGTATACCATGTAAGGTTCAGTATACTTAATTCACTATAAACAATAGCTCTGATACCAATCTGTCACACCCCCAAACCGAAACGGCGGAAACGTTTGGGGGTGAAGGACGTCATGTATAGTATCACAACAATTGCATCATAGTAATCAAAGTAAACACAACCATTACATTGAATAAGTAAAATATTTACATCTGTTTGATACATAGTTTGTATACATCAAAAGTATAGCAAAATATAAAAGGCGTGACTCTATACGCTCCGTCTTCTCAAAAGTTGCGGGAGTACCTGTCTACTGATTTCATGAGAATACAAGCGGTTTTGAAAAGAGTATCAGCATTTAAGCTGGTGAGTTCATAAGCAATGTTTTTGTAATGAAAACCTGTTGATGAATCTGTGAAAATGTTTTATGTTTCCAAGAAAATCCAATATTTTCTTAAATAAAAGCATGATAATACCAGTTCCTTATATGACCACTTAGTTCATACTAGTTATGTATAAACCAATATCGAACAGACAGTTGATTATGTGGATCTGCCCTAAGCCCACAACCAGACAAGGAACAAGAAATGAGGCGGAAACCACACATTCCACAATCTATCGGATATTCTTCATACATAACCTGGGTGCATAAACTAAGGAATTATAGAACTAATTATGAATGTTTGTTACTGTATTCTGTTGTAGTATATGGAAAGTGTAAGTTTGTACACTTGGTTACTACCATATGTATTGTATGGTGAGTTCTGTATGAAAACCTTTGTATAAAATGTTATGTTTGTAAAACCCTGGCTACCGCCAGTATGCATAGTAGTTTTGTTACTTAAAGTAAAACCATGTATTCAAATTCCCTGGAATCCTCCAGTTGAAATGTATGATAGTTCTATTAATGAAAATAAAACTAATTGAAGAAATGAATTTTCGTAAACAAATGGTTAGTTTATACTATTGTGGGTTCGTATAACCATGCTTGATATGACCTAGTGACCTTTACGACGTTCTTCAAGTGTCGGATATTATGACATTTGTCACCTCAAGCATGCCTGCCTAACTGTAGCTAGCAGTTCAGGTGTCGGATTGTCAGTCCCGAATAGATCTATTCACAAATCTCACACTCTCCCTCCAGGAGACTCTGGTTATACTATGTTAGGATTTAGTTCAGTACCCCGAAGGGGTACAAGTTGAAGTAGTGTCTCACAATCCTGTATTAACTAGTTTACGTGTTGTTTAGTATTGTTCTCTTATACTTGGAATCGTATGTATACTTTACAGAGTAGCAATAATTATACTTAAATAATTATTTAGTATGGTACTCTTGTATTAAGAAAGTAGTAATGTAAACCATAAACTATATATGTCATAGTTTATATGATAGTTAATGTATAATACTGAAATGGTAAAACTGTGTATTGAATTCCCAAACTATACATATTATAGTTTGTATGTATGTTAAGTACTTGGTTTGTGTATTGTTCTGAAAACTATGCAATTATAGTTGCGAGTTGAAAACATCCCTTATGCTCAGCATGTTACAAAAGGGATAATATATCTAAACATTTTGCAAAATGTGGTAATCTTTCGATTGTATCAATTGCATAAGTTTTAATCTTGTTTGAAATTCTATATATGAAGTTCATAAAAACTATTTGTATTTAGCTTGTATCCCCCCTGAAAACGTTAAAATAATAAAAATGTAGGGGTATGAACTCACAGTTAGATGTGTGGATGCCGGACAACGAGACTGGAATGAGGACCCTCGTGTTGTTGTACGCGAAGCTAAAGGAATCCTAATAATAGTTAAACACATATTTGAATTTAAATTAGCAAATCCATTAGTTAAAGTGGTTGAAAAATACTTGCTTTTGGTTAAGCAATGTTACCGAGACTCGATCGAAGTGGGAAAAGTGGGTTTGCAACCAAGATTCACGATGTAGGGCTGATTGCGGCCGTGTAGAGATTACGGCCGTAAACTGTTCTCGGCCGTGAACTGTTCTTGGCCGTGAACAGTTTACTGCCTTTGAAGGGTTTATGGTCTTTGAATGGTTCACGGTCTGTTCTTAGTGTTCTTGGTGAAAATATGAAGGTTTTGAAGGGTTCACGGCCGTGAACTGATTTCGACCCTTGAAGATTTAAAGATTTGAAGGGTGTACAGTCGTGAACTCAAGAACAACAATGCTTGAGTTGATGAAAAGACTGATGTTTGATGCTCCAAAACGAGTTCTAAGGTGGATTGAGTGATAGATGAAGAGAAAACTTGGGTTTTTTCCGGTGATGTTTTTAGAGAGAGAAAGTGTGTTTTCGGCCAGAAAAAGTATAAATGAGGGTAGCAACACGTATATATAGGCTGGATTTATGGTCGGTGGTGGGGTCCACCAGCCGTGATCAGTTTACGGCCGTGATCGGGTTCACGGCCGTGAACACCAATCAGACCGGATTTTTGTTGATTCTTTAAGAAAAACTCGGGTTTTCGCGTGATTTTGGTTCCAACTCTTATTTAAATAAGTAAACGATTTTCTAAACCATAAGAATTTAACGGGACAAATAAAATTCGAAATTTTATTTAACGGAATTTGATTAACGTTGACAGAATAAGGTTTGGGTTGTCACACATTTCGTCTGTCAATAGACGAAAGCCTGAGAGGGGTTGAGTGCGATAGGATCGCAGTACATCACTCGTTGTGTGGAAGAGTGAAATAGAAGCCAAAAACGAACCTCCCAGATAGGGGATGTTGAACTTGTTGATCGCCATTTCAACAACAATAGACCAGAAGCGAGCATAGGAGATTTCACTGTGTCGAGTGGTGGAGAGAGTGCTTTGTATGAACTGAGCCTAGAGAATTGACCCGTAGTCTTGATGCCCGAGTAGATGTCGTACATCATCGTCATGAAGAATTTGCTCGCACAGTCCTAGCCAGTAACCCGTTCAAAAAAACACTTGAAGAGCAGCGTGAATAAGCCATTCCACATCGGCGGCAAGTTGGGGTTTTTGAACTTTAAAACTGCAGTTAACGTTTCCTTGTAGCCCATCCGGTAGAACATCTCTAGTATCGCTGAGTTGGAGTTAGGTCAAGACCTAGAGGAAGCCTTAGGAGGGTGCAGAACCTTGATTTCGTTATGTGGGTTTTGTGGTTGTGGATTTCGAACGTAACCAGTTCTTCCCCTTTTTCATAACTAGCGGTGGAGAAGGCCTTTGAAAGATATGCCAGAGGAACACTTTCCGACTTAGTGAGAGCAACAACAAGTGGCGAGTACTTTAAGCATTCAACGATGGGTTGTAGAGACTCGTCGTATTTGATGGGTTCGAGATCGAGAACCATGTTCTCATTGGCTTTGATGTTGAGGATTGAAGACTGGGCCATGGTTTCTGCAATAGAAGGAGTCTCTGAAGAAGCTGTCATTGATGCGTGTTGATGAAGAAGATGAACAGTAGAAAGAGAATAATCGTTGGAGGATTTGTTTGCTTTTTGATAGTGGTAATTGATTAATGAATCGTCGAAATCCTTTTATACGAAGTAGTAGGTGAGAGAAAACCATCGATTTGTTGCATCGGTTACTGAAAAGGCGCCTAAAAAGGCGTGACTGACAGCTGTGACGTGTGTCAGGCGGCGTGAAATCAACGTCGTTTCAAATCAGTGTCGTTTCAAAGTCTTGCGCCCAATCTTATCTGTTAAGATGTCGCGTCAGAAACGCGCTTTCGCAGTTGAATTAGTAATGAACATTCACAGTGATGGGTCATCAACAAGTCTGCGAAACTAAAGGCAAATGTAAGTGCCACGAACCAAACTTTGGAAAATCACAAGGATCTTCGTGCGAGAGTGTGCCAAAGATAAAGAAATAAAACAAAATTTTGTGGGATATTAGTGATCTCTTATAAAGACACAAAGCAGTGGATCCCGGGCAACGATCTTTTCCTTTGGAGTCAAGAGAGACTCGAAAGTGTCTGTGTGGTTTCCCGTTGAATTACGATCACAAGTTTGTTGAGAAACTGTGAAAGGCATCTTTTGATTAGGCTTTAAGGGTGGTTTAATCTTCAATCAAACTACGAAACTTGATACAAGTCTGAACGTTCGTTGAAGTACTTGTTTGACCGGAGTAGCCATAAAAACAAGTATGCTTTGGAATTATTTTAAGTAACTTGGATAAGTATAGAAATCTCAAGAAAAATAAAAATTGGATCTATTGGGAAGAAACGTCTTAGGTCTAGAACGTCTCATTAAGATCACACAAAAAGAAAAAGAGATTTCTTGGTAATGACCACGAAAGTGGACATTCGTTAATTCCATGGTGAAATATCTAGAACATGTATATTGTTCACCGTCAATTCGTATATATGTGTTGGATTTTGGGTTTCACTCAATTCGTGGTGACAACGAATTTAAGATCATAAAAACAGAATTGGTTATAACCATAAACCTCAGTGGTAACTTCTGAGAGTTTTAAGGGTTACGTTTATGAATGAGAAAGTTGATGGAGAAATGGTATGAGGTGGTTCCAAAGGACGAATGTACCTCTGCTATGCGAAAGTGACAAAGCAGGTAACTCTTAACTCGATGTGAGAAGAGTCGGGTAGCTCATGAATTATGCGAATTAAGAGCCTTATTGGGAAGAAACGATTGGTGTTATCGAGTCATTAAGGCTTCAACATAGAAATTCGTTGAGGCTTTGGTCGACATGCAACAACATGTTTCTAGGGACACTTAACTAGTGCATAGATAAGAAAGTTTATACCTGCCCCATCATTCGTAATTGAGATCACCAAGATTCTTGACTGGAAACCTGCTCAATTATCCAATATGTTTGGTATTTTGGAGTAAACAAAATGAAGAAAATAAAGAAAATATTTTTGTAATTTTGTTTTTCTGAAAAAGAAATAAAAACAGAAAGAAATAAAATATTTTTGAATCTTAAAAAAAATGAAAACAAAACAAATAACATGTTTTTGGACTTTCGTTTTTTTGAAAAAAATAAAATAAATAAAAACAGAAATAAATAAAGAAAATGTACAAAGGATACAAGAAAATTCCAAACCACGAATGAACAGTAGACTGCGAGTCACTGCAAACATTCGCACCAATTCGCAGTGTGAACAGTTGGTTGCGAGTCACTGTGAGCGTTCACACCGATTCGCAAGATAGAAAGATGACTGCGAGTCATTGCAAGCGTTCTCACCAATTCGCAGGACACAAGATGACTGGTAGTCACTGCGAGCGTTCGCACCGATTCGCAGGCCAATCAAAAACTTATGACTGCGAAGGTGGTTTCAGAACGGACTCGGCCTCTATCATTCCTAAGCCTTGAAGAATGCGATTGAATGATTGTTCAGGTAAGGGTTTCGTAAAGATGTCGGTTAGCTTATCAGCGGATCTTACAAAGTGTATCTCGACATTTCCATCTTCCACATGATCTTTGATGAAGTGATACCTCAGTGCTATGTGTTTCGTCTTTGAGTGTTGCACTGGGTTATGAAAAATGCAAATCACGCTTTCAGAATCGCAATATAAGGGGATTCTTTTCATGTTGATGCCATAGTCACGAAGTTGGCTCTGAATCCAAATAATTTGTGAGGTGCAGGATGCAACAACTATGTACTATGCTTCAGCAGTCGATAGTGAGACGCAAGTTTGCTTTTAGATCGCCAACTTACGAGTTTGCCATCAAGAAGTTGGCATCCTCCCATTGTACTTTTTCTATCTAGACCGCATCCTCCAAGATCAGCATTCGAAAACGCTTGTACAAAGAAACCTGAACTCGAAGGGTACCATATTCCCAATGAGGATGCTCGCTTGAGATACCTGAAGATGTTCTTAACAACTGTCATGTGAGGTTCGAGAGGATTAGCTTGAAACCTAGCACAATAGCAAACAGAAAACATGATATATGGACGACTAGCAGTTAGATACATCAATGACCCTATCATCTGACGATAAAGAGTCATATCAGCCTCCGATTTATCCAGAGATGGAGTTAGTTTCGTTCCGAATGCCATTGCAACCTTCACTTTTGAATCTCCCACCATTCCAAACTTGGAGAGTAAGGTCTTTGTATAAGCCTACTGATTGATAAAAATCCCTTCCTGACTCTGTCTTATATTCAAGCCAAGAAAAAAGATAATCGGACCCATGGAGCTCATCTCAAATTTAGTTTCCATCAACTTTCGGAACTCAGTTGTTAAGCTGGGGTTAGTTGATCTGAAAATGATGTCATCAACATAAATTTGGACGATCATCAAATGGTCACCTGCGAAAGAAGGTTGGGTCGACAGATCCTTGTTTAAATTTAGCCTGTTTTAAAAAACGAGTTAGAGTTTCGTACCAGGCTCTTGGAGCTTGCTTTAGACCGTAAACTACCTTGTCCATAATGTAACAGTGATTCGAATATTTTTCGTTTATGAACCATGGTGGATGTTCCGCATACACTATTTCTTCTAGTTCCCCATTTAGGAATGCATACTTGACATCCATCTGATAAACTTCAAAGTTCTTGTGTGATGCGTATGCGATGAAGATGCGAACAGATTCTAACCTTGCAACGGGTGCGAAGGTTTCCTCGTAGTTGATGCCTTCTTCCCTACAATATCCCTTTACAACGAGTCTCACTTTGTTTCTTATTACATTACCTTCCTTATCCAGCTTGTTGCGAAATACCCATTTACGACCAACAACAGATGCATCCTTTTGTAACGCCCGGGTTTCGGGGCTAAGCATTTTTAGACGATGTAATAGTCTAGGTCAACAATTGTAACTCTTTTTGAAGTAATAAAGACGAAATATTTGAATACTATGTGAATTATGTGTATTTGTGTGCTTATTATTTAATTATAAATGTATAATTAATAAAGAATAAAAATAAGCGTCAAAATTAAAGTGTGAGATAAGCCTGATATTTTTACATAAAGTTGTAGTGATCGAAACAAGGATTCTGGGGATATAAAGAACGCCGAAATCCGAGTTATAACGAAGAAGTTATGACCCGTCGAAGTTTCGCGACGGAACCGGCTCGGCACCGGGAAGCGTAAATAGTGAATTTACGATAGAGCGACTTTTAGCCTTAGAGATCTAAACAAAAGTCGTAGAAAACGTTAAACCGAGAGTGTCCATAAAAAG
The DNA here is from genome assembly GCF_052849685.1 of Lactuca virosa. NCBI lineage: Eukaryota > Viridiplantae > Streptophyta > Magnoliopsida > Asterales > Asteraceae > Lactuca > Lactuca virosa. The sequence continues at coordinate 432,540,874 of NC_136430.1, forward strand.
AACGCCCAAATCTGACTTCGTATGAGGAAGTTATGATTTTTCTAAGATTTGGCATAGCAGTGCACGACCCGAAACTCGAATTTTAGTTCGAGCGGTTTTTGGCTTACGCGACCTAAATGAGAGTTGAAGATCTCATTAATAGGAACTCAAAGACAAAAAGACAGACGAAAACAGAGTCCGTATGTAAAAGTTATGAATTTTACGCGGACATTTAACAGTATAATCACCTCCTACTGTTAAATTTAAGATCGGTCGAGAATTAGCCGACGGAGTAAAAAGGAAAGTTGTAGATTTTATTTTTACCTACGCGTGGATATAAATAACGTCAAAACGGAGCTCGTATGCCAAAGTTATGGACGAAGCTTAGTCTCTACTTTTCGAGCGCGGCGAATTCGATACAGTTTTGTAAATCCGAGATAGAATGAGAATTAGCCAACGAGGTCTAAATGAAAGTTGTAGTACTCGTAAATACCAACGTGTGGATATAAATAACGTCGGAAACGGAGCTCGTATGCGAAAGATATGGACGAAGCTTAGTCGCTACTCTTCGTGCGCGATAAATACGATACAGTTTTTGTAAATCTGAGATAGAAGGAGAATTAGCCGACGGGGTCTAAATGAAAGTTATAGTACTCGTAAATACCAATGCGTGGATATAAAGAACGTAGAAAATGAAGCTCGTACGCGAAAGATACGGACGAAGCTTGGAGGCTACTTTATTATAAAATTCCTATAAATAAGAGATGAACTCTTCATAATTTCTTCACACCATAAGCCTTTCTTTCTCTCTCTAACTTCTCTCTAGCCTCCCTAAACCCCTCCCAAGTCTAGGGAACCTCCCTAGCACGAGAAGGAAGCCACGGAGCGCCCGACGGCTCCGAGAAGAAAAGCTTTCGGCTCGGAAACGCTGCTCCAGCGAAGCCCGGTTTTTAATAAAAACTCGTTGTAAGTGAGCTACGCCTATACTATATTTAATATAGCTTTTATTTAAATATAGTAATGTTATTAGGACCTTATCATAATTATTTGGACTATTATTATGGGTTATATAAGTGTCGTTATAATATCTTTTTAACCACTCGCGGTACGGGGAATCTGGTTTGGAGGGCCGCTTGGGTTGCTGGATTCAGAAGTGTTATATGCCAAAATGATCCTGCCCTCCGGTGTTCCATGTCTGGCCCCTGTCTGTACATAGTGGGTGAAGAGTATTGTTTAACTCTTATATAATAGTAATACTAGCTAGACTATTAATTAGTCTCGGTGAATATTAGACTAAACTCTAGTGGTAATGATACTAGGTTTTGTCAAAGGAAAATTGTTTTAAGAGTAACGAAGTGTTGTCCGAGTACCGAGTCACCACCTTATCAAGTGAGTGCATAGTCCCTTTCATCTTACACATAGATATGAAGTATTTAATATAAATTACGTGTTATGTGTGCATATTGTCTGTATACTTGTTGTCTATGCTGTGTGAAAGATTTTAAACATATTTTAAATGATTTAAACTGTATATGTATTTTATATCTACAAATATGTTGGGTATAACATGGGTAGATGAATGATGAGGGACGAAAGCTGATATAGAGGAACATTGGTAGTGTGGACATAGTGCCCTATAGGTGGACATTGGCAGCAATGGACCTAGTACCCTATAAATGAGCATCGGCAGATGCGCCATAACCTGTAGATGTTTTTGGATCTACGAGGTACTCTAAACATCCTAGCAGCTGCGCTCTAAGGATAGTATCAGTAGCTGCGCCTAATAGAGGACATTATAACCGTGACAATAGCGTTTAAAGGACAATACCGGCAGAAGCGCCCTATAAAGAATGTCACAATTCTGGCAGATGCGCCTAAGTGATAATATTAGTAGTTGTGCTTGACAGATGTGTCATTAGCAACGATGGATTTCGTGCCTATTCCTTAGGGTAATCCTTAGGAATGAATGAACGAGGAATAGCTGATTCTTAGGGTAGATCCTTAAGAGTAAAGAAGATAATGGGGATGGGTAATTGGGTTGATTGTTTGATGTTTAAACATAATAATTATATTATTGTGGGTTGAAAACCCTATGTACTCACCAGGTTTCCCAACCTGACCCACTCAAGATTATTTGTATCACAGGTGTCGATATGAAGCTACTTTACATTGAGAGATTTAAAAGAGATGTAGATCACTAGTGTAAATGAATGTAAGTTATGTTTATGCTTATGTTTCTGTATTGACAATGACATCCCAAATGTTTTAAAATGAATAAAAATACATTTCTTCGGAAATGCTTTGATAACATATTTATCATGTTTTACTGGGAACAAATTTCGCAACATTTTTATTAAAAGAAGTACTCTGATTTTTATAAAGCATAAACAAAATCGGTCTTTTCTGGCCGTGAAAATGGGGATGTCACACCTTTGGAGTGGTAATAAGTCTCCAGACCTTGTTTCGTTCAAATTCATTGAGCTCCTCCAGCATTGCTTGCACCCGATCAGAATGATCAAGAGCAATTTGAACATTTTTAGGTTCAATTTTGGAGATAAACGAATTGAACATGCAAAATTCCACTTTAGAGAATAATGCAGTTCGCTTCGCCTTTTATTGAGCTCTTGTAAGAACGCCTGGAGACGAATCTCCTATGACTTGAGTTTTCGGATTATCTTTGGTCCATTTAGCCAATGGAGGGTAATTTGGATCATATGTTGGATCCAATTCTGCATTCACTTCTTCAAATTCTGATTGTACATCTGAATCATCATTCACATTTCCATTCTCCCCCTCGAATGATGTATGATTATCGTCTTCTGCATTCGGATTCTCCCCCTGGAAAGGTGGCTCTAACCCGACTTCAGGGATTTCGTTCTCCCCCTGAACAGGTTTATCATATGAGGAGGTTGAAGTAGAACCCTCCCCCCGCGATGTAACATTCGCATCTGTAGGTTGAACTGGAACTTCAGGATCTTTTGTAGTGGTGTGTTCCTGTTCCATTTCTTTCGCAGCGTCGTCAATGATTTTTGTCAATTTGTCATCCTTGTTGTCTACTGCTTTGGACTCTGAGGAGATTGCCTTTTCTGGTTCATCGAATAAGTTCAGGAACTCCTTATAAAGGTTGGAGAGTAGGATGGTAGCAGGATTCAGTTTAGGGAATATCTCCTGTGTTGTACTGTTATTCTTCTGAAACTTCTTCACATAGTTATCATCAAACGTAACATAGTAAGTTTCCTCAATCCTTTTAGACCTTTTGTTGAGAACCCTGTATGATTTGGAAGTTAAAGAATACCCCAGGAAGATACCTTCGTCAGCCTTCACATCGAAATTGTTCCTTTGTTCCTTTAAGTTGAAGATGAAGCACCTAGAACCAAAAACATGGAAAAACTTGACATTAGGTTTTCGATTATTTATTATTTCGTATGGGGTGACAGAGAATCGCTTATTGAGAATGGATCGGTTTTGGGTGAAGCAGCCTAGAAGTAAAGTTGCAGATTTGCGACTAACAGCATGGTTCTCGCAGATTCGCACAACGAACGGTTTCGTCTTTCGACTACCCCATTTTGTTGAGGAGTATAAGGAGCTGAAAAATTATGAGTTACTCCTTTTGCAGTCAGAAATTCTTTAAGCGCTTAGTTTTTGAACTCCAGACCGTTGTCACTGCGAATGTTACGAACCAGCTTTCGCAATTGAAGCTCTATCTGCTTTATGAAGTCTTTGAGCTTAGGAGTGGCTTCTGATTACTGTTTAAGAAAATGCACCCAAGTGAATCTATAAAAATCATCTACAATAACAAGAATATATCTATTACCACCAATGCTTTCAATTACAGAATGACCACAAAGATCTATATGCAAAAGTTAAAGTGGCTCAATGACTTTCGTATTCACGATTGTTGGATGACTCTTCTTGATCTGTTTCCCCATTTCGCAGGCTGCACATAGATGTTCTTTGTCAAATTTCAGGAGTGGTAACCCTCGCACATGGTTATCAAGAACAAGCTTGTTGATATCTTTAAAATTAAGATGCAAGAGTCTCCTGTGGCATAGCCAACTGTCATCGGTAGAGGCTTTCGCAAGGGAACAAATTACAGGCTTCCCATTGATGGGATTCAGATTCAGCGGATACATTTCGCCTTTGCGTTCTGATTTCAGGAGCACCGTCTTGGACTTCTTTTCAATTATCTCTGATCCTTCGTCGTCAAATGATACTTTCAGTCCTGTTCCCACTACCAACTGCGAAACACTGATGAGATTGTGTTGCAGTCCTTCCACGTATGCTACTTTACGAATTGAAAACTCTCCATTGGTTATCATCCCATAACCTTTGATTTCACCAAGTGAGTTGTTGCCATATTTCACTCTGCCTCCATCCTTTAGTGCTCTGTACTCTCGCAGTTCCTCCTTCCTACCTGTCATGTGACGCGAGCAGCCACTGTCGATGTACCATTCAGAGTCAACCTGATCGTCACGAATCACCTATGAAAGTTAAGCAGATTTAGGAACCCAAAGTTGTTTGGGCCCTCGTGAGTTTTTCACAGGAAAAGAAATAGCAGGATCAACCAGATAAGTTCGTTTTATTAAGGTTGTTTTATCTTTCTTTGTGATTTGAAAAACAATAATCCTTTTCTCTTTAGAGTTTGCATCCTTGGTGGATGGTTTCTTTTGTTTATTTTGGATTTGCTGTTTAACCACCTTTTTCTCAACTATCTTAGGATTAGCTTCAGATCTTTTGAGAGGAACGTTAGGCTCCAAAACTATATTTTCTTTGACTTTAACATCTTGCGATGTCTTGGCTGAATGAGAAACATTCTTGTTAGGAGAGAAGTGAGAGTTGGATTTCTGCACAGGTTTCGTATGATTTGAAAGAAATGGCTTTTGAAAAACTTTTTGATTTGAGACCTGTGGAGACTTATTTTGATGAAGACTCTTAAGCTTCGCATGTGAAGAGACTTTCGTATTTGGATTGGATTTTTCTCTATAAACGAAGTTGGGATTCTTAGACTGCTAGAACTGCTTTCTTTCCTTGAGATTCTTGTTGTATCTGGCATTCCTTTGGCATTTTTGAGTTGTGAATTGCTCAGAGGATTTGTGAATGCTCGCCCTAGGTTTTGGCTTTCTGATAGGAGATTCGGTCCGAACAGACGATGTTTCACTTGGAACGTTCTTAGTTCCACTTGGACTTCCCTTTTCGTAGCTTGAATTGACTTTGTTTAGAGGTTCTGCTACGTATCGGCTCTTCGTTTTTCACGAGGTCATTTCTGATAGACCTTTGGTTTCATCTGCATTGTCGATTGGAGCAGACCAGAAGAACTCATCACAGCCATCTTTGTTATCATCTTCGACCATGGACGTTAAGTCAACTGTTTGATTTTTGTTCAGTCTGTTAGTTGTAAAAACATGGTTACGAACAGTTTGAAGTTTTGGGAAAACAGTTTCTTTCGCTTTTAAAACTTTAGATTTGTTTTCAAAAGCACGTGTGAACTCAACTGAATATTCAGAAATTAGGACTTTCGCAGGTAAAGGTTTGTTTTTGACAAACTCCGAGCAGTCAACCTCATCCTCCACATAGATTTCACTCATATCACTTTCATCGTCGAATTCAGAAACGTTTTCAACATCAAGTTTATTTTTCTGAATTTAACTTGGTGCTTAATGAGTCAAACTTCTGTACAGTTTCAGATTTAATTTGCTCTTTATCTTTTTTCATCTAAAAGTTGTTTAAGCATGTTTTTATGGTCTTTGGACTTTATGAAGGATTCAATTTTGTCCAGTCCTACCCTGTAAGCATCTGAAGTTTCGTCTGATGAGACGATGCATTCGCACCTGTAACATTCAACATCTATTTCATCCTCTTTCAGCTCAAGAAAGGGCAGAATCATCTTGTGAATTTTCTTTCCAATCTCACAATTTAAATGCAACTAAGTAATATTGAAGTAAAGTCTTTTTGAAATCAAACAGAAAATGGTACGCTGTTTTAAAAGACCTAAATTATCCCTCTGCAAATAAATAGACTCATCCCTAGACTTAGATAAATCAGACTCCAACTTTTCAATCCACATGCGTCTCTCTTTACTCTTTAACGAAACCCTGCCGAGTTGATCGGTTAAGTTTGAGTTTGTTAAGCGAGTTTGTTTTAAGCTATCACTGAAACTTGAAAATGTGTATTTTAAGTCGTTCAATTCAGTTTCATATCTAGATAGAGGTATATTCAAAGATTCGAGAATGGAATTTACATTATTGATCACCTGCTCGCATTCATTTATCTGCTTTGCAACTGGTTCGCAGCGAAACAGCTATCGGCGCCGCGTCCACCATCTGTTGCATAGCCCCTCATCTTTGACACCTCTCTTGTAACCATCAAACATCTTCCACCAAACTGCTAACCTTCATCCTTCGCTACGAAGCTCCTACCATGGGTAGGTCTGCGAACCTCTTCATCTTCAGAGTCAGTCGACCAGACCTCGACTCTCCCAAACTCATCTTCCACCTCGTTTTCCTGCACAATCAAAGCAGGCATGATGTTATCAGTATTTTTCTTCGTTTTGATCTCCTTTAACTTTTGGAGATAATAAGCTTCATCATCCTCTCCTTCCTTCTTCACGTTCATTCTTCTCAGCATGCACTCCTTGGCCAGATGGTTTTTTACCATGACAGTAGTTACAATCATAGCCTGAGTCTGCCATAAGCTTCTTATCCTTCTTCGCTTCTTCTTTCTGAGAGTTATTCACACTCTCCTCCTTTACCTTTTCAGAGCTATGGTTGCCCTGCCAATTTCGGTTCTTGTTTCTACCAAAGTTCTTGTTTGCGAATCTCTTTGGATTAGATACCATTAAAGCGAATTCCTCCTTAGAGAGTTTGCAGTCGGAGATATCAGACTCCGAATCATCACCATCTACAGCCTTTTTACCCTTCACAACGAGGGCCAGCAATCCCATCCCAGAAACTATCTTCCCTTCTTTCGTCACTTCAGCTTCATGTGACTTCAGTATTCCAACAAGCTTCGCCAATGTGTAATTCTTGAACTGCTCATGCGCTTTCACAATAGAAACAACCGCCTTCCACTCAGATCTCAGCCCGTTCATGAATGTGACTTTTTTTTCGATTAGTTCACGTCCAATCTTGTGCTTCATCATCCTACTGAGAAGATGATTATAGCGATTGAAAGTTTGATCCAAACTCTGTTCGGGCTTTTGCATAAACGCTCCAAACTCAGAAAGCAATAGAGTCTGAGTAGAATGCTCAAGATCAACATCAGTTGAGTAGAGTTCCTTAAGCCTATCCCACATAGATTTTGCAGTGTCATACGAACTAACCAAATGGAAAGTGTCTGGTGGAAAGGCAAACATGATGATCCTCATTGATTTAACATTGCTTATCAGCCTGTCCTTCTCATCTTGTGATATGTCTTTTACATTAAGAAGAAGTTTGTTGTAGTCTTGCTGAGTTTTAATTTCTCTTATTGTTCTTGTATGAGTAAATGTCTGAACAGTAATGGCTTCCCAAATCAAATAGCCATTGTCTTCAAGCCCGAGGACGTAGTCTTCAAAATGCAACGTCCACACTTCATAACCGTTGGGAAAAAGAATAGGAATTCTGGTTGTAGATCCAATGCTGCTTGAAAGATTTATTGAGTTAACATGAGAAGCGGCTGCCATGTTTAGAGATTGACAAAACCTGTATGAATCAGATGTGTAAACTAATTGGTTTTTGGGTAACATAAAGATCAAAGATCAGCGTTGATAACAACTATGACGGCTGAACCAGATCCTATAATAGCGGAAACCCTAAAAACTCTTTCAACAGAAGAGATGCGTATAGATTACACAGTCTCCTGCTCTGATACCAATTGATGAGTCTCTTTCAACAGAAGAGATGTGTCGAATTATTATAAATCACAGCCTCAGAAGAGCTCGATAAAGAACTGCTACTGTAGAGGTGTGTAGGGTTTACAATGACACGATTTTTATTTTCACGATGCATGCATGCACCTTAAATAGTAAAACCCTAATCACTAAACACGGGTGGACAGGCCCAACCCGGATACACAAAACAATAAACAATAGGCCCAAAAGACGCAACACTTAAATACTCAACAATGGGTGTAAAGTTGCCACCTTTACGTGTTAAGTCAGCTTTTAGAATCAGATGTGAGATTTTGGCGTGTTGGCTTAACTGAATAAGTGCTTAATGATTTGGGTTCGTTGTCTGCGGAGTACGCGGGGCGTACTCAGCTCGTACGCTGAGCGTACTAGCCCCGGAAGGCATACGCCAAGCGTAAATCTGAGTACGCCCAGCGTACTCAGCTGCTTGACTTTTGGATTGACTTCCTCGGGTTTGGGCCATATTCTAGGCTTTTAGGCTTTGGGCCTTGTAGGGCCATTGGACTTCTGACTTTGGGCCATGGATAGACTGTCGGCTTTCTTGGGATTAAGTGCAATATAGTTTTTGGGCCCAATTAGGAAATTGCGCCATATTGGGCCTTAGAATGTCATTTAAGGAATTTGGGCCTTTTGAGTAGATGGGTTGGGCCTTATTTTTGTGCCAAGTAAGCAAAAGGGTAAAATGGTCTTTTACCCGGACTATTGGACAAGTAGCCTAGATTCTTGATTATGGGTCGAGATCCAATTATTAATTGGACACTATTTGATGATGTTAGCGCGGGGATTTTCCGGACCAGCAGACTGAGATTTTATAGAGAGATTTTGTAGCTTGAGTTGAGTTTCCTCACTGTGTTTAGCTGGTCGAAGGCACCAATGCCAGCCCATGGTTTGTAATGTTTAGGATACTAGTTGTCTACGTGACTCTTGCATATGTTATGTGCTTATATGTTTACCGGGTCGGACCCAATGTCGGGCGGGGCCTGACGATTATATTGTATGATATTTATCTTTATGATTTTTATGCATGTGTCTATATGTTGTATGTATACCGGGTGGGGCCAGGCGGGGCTTGATGACTGACAAATCTGTTCCGAGCGGGGCTCGATGTTGGGCCGCGCCCGATGACCGGCAGGGCCCATTATATGTTTGATATGTATGGTATGTGGTATTTTGGGGAACTCACTAAGCTTTGTGCTTACGATTTTTAGTTTATGTTTCAGGTACTTCTGGTTTGAAGGGGAAGAGCTCGAGATGATTGTAGTGCACACACCACATCGTTCCGCATTTTATATTACTGTGATGTATTTGGATGTTATTGATACTCTTTGATTCACCATGATTTTTGTGATGTTGTTTTGGATAATGGTTTTATTAATTTAAAAATAGAAATTTTTAGTCTTAATTTCTGGGACGTTATAGTACATTTTTCTTCACAACGTTTTTCATTTTAGTAAAACTTCTTTTCGAAAAAGGTTTGTGTGATTTTTGCTAAAAACGATTTTGGTATCGATTTTGATAAACAAAATGAGATTCCTTTTGAAAATCCTATGGTTTTGTGGAAAATGCTTTTGACCATTTCTTTGAACATGGTTTTGAGCTTTTTGAACTTGTTTCATTTTTTAACCTTGATTAACATTCAACTTTTGAGAAAAGCTATTTTCACTATTGGTCTCAACATTTTTGTTAACAACTTTGGGACACAACTTTTAAAGGTTCTTTTCAAGTATAAATTTTAGATCTTTGAGAAAACTTCTTCTCTTGTCCTTGTGATGATTTTTGTTTGAGTTTCATTTCTTTTTGAAACTCTTTTCTTTTCTTCCAATAAACTTTGTTTTGAGCTTTCCTTTTTGAAATTTCATCTTTTGAAACAAATTTTTCATCACCGTTAACAAAAGTTTGAGTTTTCGCCTTTTGATTGTTTAAATCATTAGGTAAAGGCTGTTGGATTAATGTCTAAGTCCATAACTATTTTGGTATTTACTTGACCCGATTGTGAGCATGGTCCTTTTGGGTTGCCTTCACACTGGTGACTAGACAGGATGACAGTTGAGGAGAGAGGTTGATTAGGGCATAAATATGATTTATTTATTATATTATATGATTAATATAATAATTTGGAATCACATTATTAATTAGTATTTAATCAGAAATTAATTAGGAATTAATTTCGGGATTAAAGGAATTAATTAAAAGTACAGGGGCTGTTTTGTAATTATTTGATAGTTGAGACTTTGGGCTATTGGATCACTTTTATTAAGGCTTGAACGAAAATCCTAGAAGGATCTAGGAGTTTTCGTCCAAAGGCTTAAGGAAAGGAGTCCATGGACTTGCTTAGGCCCTAAGCTAAGGGATTAGGGTTTCCACCTTGAAACCCTAGCTAGCCTCAAGTATAAATAGCACCCTAAGGCACTAGAATTCGTCCAAGCCTTGGGAAACCCTAAAAGGGACGAATTTTAGGGCAAGATATCCTTCTCTCTTCTCTTCAATATTCATCCTTTCACCTAGTGTGTTTGTGAGCCATTAGAGGTACTACACTTGTGGTACTTGCTTTCAAGAGCTAAGGAAATTCAAGGAACTAGTTGTTATTACTACATAACAACAAAAGGTATGTATTCTATTCTTCTATGTCAATTTAGAAAATAGTAGATGCATGCTAGGGTTCTTTTGTGTTCATAAAGTTGTATAACTAATAGTGAAAACATAGATCCAACTCTAGGGTTGCATGCACACATAGGATTGTTTGTATAAAACCCATCAGTGGTATCAGAGCCATTGGTTTTTGTTTTCAATTAGCTTTATTCAAATGTATGAACTTGACATATTAGGGTTTATGGCTAATAAACCCTGGAGGCTTGATTTTCGAAATTAGGGTTTCTAAACCCTAGATTTCGAAATTTTTGGTAAGATTTCCTAAACCTTTTTTTCTTTGGCCCCAAGATTTCGATTTTAGGGTTGCCTAACCCTAGAATTTCGAAATTGCCTCTTTCCCCATGATTAGATCCTAAATTTTAGGGATTTGGATATTGCCATATCTTGTAATTATCCTTTAAATGTTTAAATTTGGTAATTAAAGATTTTGAATATCCCATCCCATAATTTCGAATTCTAGGGGATTTAAGGGATTAGGTTAAATTAATTGTTTAATTTAAGAGATATCCTTACCAAAGTAAAAGATAATTGTCAAATTAATTAGATAATCATTTCTTTATGTGATAAACTTGATTTATTTGAATTATTTGATAGATTATCTTGCAAGAAATTGAATTAGGTCATATTAAGATAATTACTAATTAATTGGTTAATTATTATTAATAATTTGATCTAGAATGTTCTTGCTTATGTTTTGAAAAGTTTCAAAACTTGCCCTCAAGTTTTGGAATTTAAAAGTTGATTAAAAATTTATTTTTGAAATGTTAAATTCTAAAACCCTCGTATTTTGAATAAGTTCAAATTACACCCTTATGGTTTTGGAAAGTTAATAAAACCACCTAGTATTTTAAAAGTATAAAATACACCCTATACTATATATGTAACATTAAAAGTCTAATATTATATATATGAGTAAAAGTCAGTCTTACCGTTAGTAGGCCTCATTCACGAAGCTGGTCTATAAGGGGTGTTTAAGGAAATTGCCTATAAAATGGCGATTGAATGGGTATCCACTCTTACCCACCGCACTCTTGACTAGTGGAGGGTCGTTAGCCGAACAGGTAGGATAGGACAGAAACCTTCCATTATAAGTATAATGAAGTACAAAGTAACTAAATGCTTTTACAAATTCCCAAATCTTAGTTACTCTAGGATAAAATGTGAAAGTGATGCTAATCCATGGAATTACACTTTGTGCCCCTGTCAATCGTTGGTGGAGCGCGTGTGGTTAACCGGCACACTAATTTGGGATCGACATTGGCGACAAAGGGTGGCTCGATGTTTTATCATAGATTAATGGAGCGTGTGTGGCTAACCGGCACATTGATTAGGTGATGAAGACATTGAGTGCACCATGTTGGTTCGCATGGTTATTCACAAACTTGTTTGCGATCCTCGGCATCCCAGTCGCAAAATTTGAAGTGCATATCGAGATTTAAACATGCCATTGAAAGGTTCAATGAATCTCAAAAGATCTAGGAGTTTTCAATTCATTTAAAACTTAAATTTCTTTTTCGTTTTTCATGGTGGGAATTGATAAATCGTCATTTACCTACCTTCAAATATTCTGCAACTAGATTACGGCATCCCTCTTCTAGGTTGTAGAGTATTGTGTTGGATCCTAGCCTTGATGTTTCATTTGGGTGTCACATCAAGGATTCTAATCAACTTAACTTGGATTTTCTCCCGTTTTGTAGATGTCAAAGTATGACAACTATGGTCTTCCCAAATCCCTTGGAACAAGCTTTCCAAATGAAGATGACGTTCCACGATACGATCAAGGAAATGAGAGTCATGCTTCACTTCCTCCACCTCCTCCAATTATTCTCCCTAACCCACAAGTTCAAAGGCTTGAAAAGTTCAAGCTCACTCAAGCCCTATTGGCAAGTAAACACGAAGATGGGAAACCTGTGTGTGCACACATCTTAGAGATGAAGTCACACATTGATAGGTTAAGGATGATGGGTGTCGATATCTCAGAAATGTTGGCTGTTGACTAGGTTCTTCAGTCACTTCCTGAATCATATAGTGAGTTCGTTAGAGAGTACTATATGATGGACCATGACGTGACCCTCATTGATTTGACCTATTTGCTTATAGCTGCTGAATCAGAAATGATTTGGCGTGCTAATCGAGTAAATCTGTCTGGCAAATCAAACTCTCAAACTTCAATGGAAATTGAAAATAGTGACATTGGAAATCCAGAAAAGGTAAATTCTGAGATAGTTCCTTGTGCCATTTCAAAAGAGTCCATCTGCTTCTACTGTCAAGAGAAGGGGCATTGGAGACAAAGCTGCCCTTTTTACCTGAGAGATCTAAGAGATGGGAGAGTCAAGACGTATGGCTCTACTTCAGGATCGAAGAAAAGAGAGGAAGCTTAAGGGAAGAAGTAAGCTGAATCTGATCGTGAAGAAATGGATTTCAATCGCATGGATTCAAAGATCAGATTTTTGAGATGCTAATCTAGAGTTAGGATAGAATGATAAGAAATATGAAATAGCATAGTTTTTCAGTTGAATTGCATTGTAAGGACAATTTTTTCCGCAATAGAATGAATTTTGATTTCGTCCTATTTATTTATCCTTGCAATGGCATATGTGAAAATGGATGTTTATGTATTTCTAATTTTAGCAATGTTGAATTGGATGTGATTCTTGATTATGTTATTTGTGAAATGTCGAGGATTTGCCAAATAAAGGAAGATTCTCATCACCCAAGTTTCAATTGGACAGAAACTTGGAATCATACAACTTGGTTGCGTGATGAATGAGAAACTTCATATTTTGGAAATTAGACTAATTCTTTGGCAAAGTGTCAAGAGAAGGACCAGGAGATCGAGTACACTAGGTTGTGCGTTGATCAAGTCCACCACAAGAGTGATAAAGATATTCATCATGATTTACTAAAGGTTAGTAAATATGATTATACTTATAAGATTAAGTATAATTCTGAGTTGATTGAAAGAGTTTAAATCAATAGCAGAACGAATAAGAAGAATCAAGTAGGCAGAAAGATAAAAGTTTCTCTATTCTAAGAAGAAGGGAGAGTACCTTTTATTGTGTTTTATGATAAGTCTTAATGATTAAGAACCATATCTCAATTGATCCTCTAAGTGAGTCTTAGTGCAATTGCATGTCTAAGAAGAGGAATCAAGAATTGTAGAAATGGTTAAATCAAGAAGTCAATCATACTTCGTTCCAATATCAAGTCTTAGAGTCAAGATTCTGACATGAGTGACAAGTCTTAAGTAGGTTTATAACACTCGACAAATGTGGAATTTGAAAAAGTTTTCCTATTCTTGCACATTTGAAATTGGTAAGTTGTGATGTCTTGGATAAGACAAAGACCAACCAGGACCAATTGTGTGAAGTGTTGAACTTGACAAAAGGCTACACTAACTCTTGAATATTTGTTTGTCAAGAAATGGTTCTTGACAAGAGAATCTTATATGTCAAGGAGTCAGTGGGAGTCTTAATGGTCTTGAAAAGTTTCAAGAACAAATCAAGAGTAAACCTAGTTGATCATCACTAGCACACGACTTGAGGTTTAAAGCCTATCGTGGATGACATACTCTTTTTCTGTGCCATTCCAATTGAGTTAATTATGCGTGTGAGTTATATGAGTTCTCATTTGAATGCATAAAGACAAAGCACCTCGATCAATGGAAAGTACATTGATATGAAAGGGTGAGTTGCTTGGAAGACATGGTGGGCATTCATGTTACCATGAGGCAAGAAATCAAGATTGAACAAGTTCAGTCCATAATATTTTGGATTTGTCGCAAACTTTCGTTTTGACAAATTCACATGGATAGGAACACATACATCATAAAATCTAAGTGTCATAAGGTTTTCCTCCTTCATGAAAATGATTGTGAGGAAATGCTTTCACTAAGAGAGATTTTAAGAAGATAGCAATTGTGAAAATTGTATTCTCAAATTCGATTATGATTACGGCATCCCTTTTCATAGTTCGAATTGTGAGATTTGGCAATTGATCTGAACATTTGGGACTTAGTAACATAAATTCTGAATTGTTTAGACACACATGTGAGCTATCTAAGGCAAAGGTGTATGAGCTTAAAAAGCTTAGATAAAGGCTTATCAAAGCATTAGGTATTAGAAATATGAACTTAAGGAATTCAATAAGCATTGTTTTCTAGAAGTCCAATTGTTTTCTGAATACATGTCAAAGCTAGTGGGAGCATAAGTGTTATGCTGGTAAGAAAATAATCATCATGTTAGTGGGAGCATGATTGTTATGGTAAGTATTGCAAGTTAGCAATATTAATTATAGAAAACAAAGATTCACTTTGCAAAGTTGCAAGGGTTGAAAAGTTGTTTTGCTATAATTAAGGGAGAGAATATTATACTTCGTTTCAAAATTCTAAAGCTTAGATCGAGAAATGTTAATAAATTTAGTCAAGGATACATAGTGCATTCTCAAAATTCGATTATGATTACGGCATCCCTCTTCATAGTTCGAATTGCGGGAACATGGCACATAAAATATTATGGCAGATGGCTGATAAAGTATCACGTCTTTATATGAGACATTATGCATCGTGTCTAATACGCTTCGGGTATGGGACCGATTGCATATGTTATAATATTTGACCATTCTAAATTTTCCAAATGCCTAGGGCATTAAGAGGGAAAAAGGACTAGAATCGGTTTTGACTAAAATAATTAAACAACTATCAAAGGACGGTCTGAGGTTCACTGAGGATTTGTCGCTTGTGAGTAGTTGGAAGTATAGTACTGGATGGACTATATTGACATTATTATGAATAGATAAGATTCTATTAAGAATAAGTTGTCATATAGCAAATATGGAAATGTTTCCATTAATGGGAGTTGGATATTAAGACTCTATGTAGATTAGAAACTTTTATGCAAAAGGATGTTCAAAGGAATGTACTTTGAGTGAGAGACATCACATCTATAAAATTGTTTTGTAACAATTTCTGATAGAGAACTTAGTAATTTCATTAGCCGGGTCTTGGTGACTTTTGTGCTATGACATTACGAAAGAATCATTGCATAAAGTGTTAGAATCTGACATATTCTAAAAGTGGCAAGAATTTGGTATTCTTATACTAATAATAAAAAAAAAATTGGGGATTGTGAAATGAGTTTCATTGGGAAAGTTTTTCAATTGATCTATTTCACAGAGTATGGACCATAGGAAACCAAAGTGTGCATGCTTGGAGCATGGGACAATTGTGGTTATAATTCGAGTAATAAGTTGATTGTCTGAAACAGTAAACAATGAATAATGAGTAATCAATATGGTGTTTAAATAAAAGTGTTTTTATTTACGCTCAAAAGTTTTGGGGCCATATAGGATTAATATTATTATTGCGTTTCACTTTGCATGTTTTGACTTCCAGAATAACTAGGTTATTCAAACATCCACAGTCGGTCATACGTTGGAAGTAGGTATGAAGGAAGACTGTCATGAATCTGTCTGTAGATTGTCTAAAGTGTTTAGACATAGCACAAGTTTGCTGCAGAGTTCATGAGTGCTTTGATAAGATTAGAGTATTGGATTAAACCCACGCTCATTTGAATCACTTCATGGTTTTATCACGAGTGATTGGTGAGACGATAACATTGTATATTCTTGAAACCGAGACGTGTTAGTTGTTATTTGCTGGTCGGTTGCACATTGACAATAAGTAAACGTACCAGTAACTTGGTGTTATAAAACTTATTGTTGTGTGTGATTCGATTAGTAGGTGCAAGCAAGCATTTGAGTCGAAGTTTATCCATTCCTTTTACCCAAGGTGGGATAAAAGCGATATCTGTGGGCCCCTCGATGATTTACTGATGACAAAGGAAAGTGCTCGGCCGGGCCAGGACTGATTTGATTTGTTCAATTAGTCAGTCGTCATAAATCGGAAATCGGGAAACGACACATAGACTGAGAGAATGATTTCAATCCATGTCTCATTTCTATACGATATCTTGTAGAATGGAGGAATATATGATCCCTTATCTAAAGGACACGCGTATCTGATAAGATCAGAGTTGACAGCGCTTTTGGAAGCTACGATTGCTGATCAGGTTCTGAAGTCATACGCAGAATAGTTATTAGACTTATCCAAGTAGGAGACTGTTGGATTAGTGTCTAAGTCCATAACTATTTTGGTATTTACTTGACCCGATTGTGAGCATGGTCCTTTTGGGTTGCCTTCACACTGGTGACTAGACAGGATGACAGTTGAGGAGAGAGGTTGATTAGGGCATAAATATGATTTATTTATTATATTATATGATTAATATAATAATTTGGAATCACATTATTAATTAGTATTTAATCAGAAATTAATTAGGAATTAATTTCGGGATTAAAGGAATTAATTAAAAGTACAGGGGTTGTTTTGTAATTATTTGATAGTTGAGACTTTGGGCTATTGGATCACTTTTATTAAGGCTTGAACGAAAATCCTAGAAGGATCTAGGAGTTTTCGTCCAAGGGCTTAAGGAAAGGAGTCCATGGACTTGCTTAGGCCCTAAGCTAAGGGATTAGGGTTTCCACCTTGAAACCCTAGCTAGCCTCAAGTATAAATAGCACCCTAAGGCACTAGAATTCGTCCAAGCCTTGGGAAACCCTAAAAGGGACGAATTTTAGGGCAAGATATCCTTCTCTCCTCTCTCCCATATTCATCCTTTCACCTAGTGTGTTTGTGAGCCATTAGAGGTACTACACTTGTGGTACTTGCTTTCAAGAGCTAAGGAAATTCAAGGAACTAGTTGTTATTACTACATAACAACAAAAGGTATGTATTCTATTCTTCTATGTCAATTTAGAAAATAGTAGATGCATGCTAGGGTTCTTTTGTGTTCATAAAGTTGTATAACTAATAGTGAAAACATAGATCCAACTCTAGGGTTGCATGCACACATAGGATTGTTTGTATAAAACCCATCAAAGACTTCTCATAATTTTTCTCTACTTTGTCTTCGTCATTAGGCTTAGCTGTTTTCACAACCCAAACTCCATTTTTGCTCTTTTTATTTTCTTTAGAACTTATTTTTAACTCTTTTGTCGTTGAAAAATTTAGACCTCTAATTCAAATCATTTTCCACAACATTTTGGTTAGATTAAAAACCTTCATCGGTTACTTTTTAATTATTTTCTTATAACAACTCATTCATTTTTGGATCAACATTGTCCCCATTCTCTGTTGTAACAAAATTTTGGTTGGGAAGTCCTTTAATAAATGTTCGATAAAGAACTGAAATTTGTTCAAGAAAATGTTTTCCATTTTCTTTTATAATCTTTATGAATTCCTATATGTCCTCAAATACTTGAGCTTCAACAACTCATGAAATTTCTTTTTCACAAGAATCATCATTACTATCACTTTCATTATGTGTTATGTTCTCGACAATAACAGACTCCTTTTGAGAATCAGTCGTTTTGGTTGTCGAAGACGAATCATTGTTTTGCTTCTTTGTTGAATCATCATTTTCTTTACCTTTAGCTAATGAAGTGACATTAATGATAGACAATTTTGAGATATCAACACATTCCTCTTCCTCGATTTCATTGATATTGCCAGAATCATCTTCGATATTAGGAAAATTTTGTTCAGTACTTTGTGTCGAATTCTCAGTCTTGTTCAAAATTTTCATTTGTTCGTTTTTGGTCAAAGTATCATTCACAATATCAACCAATTCATCTACATTCAAAAAATCATCTAGGGATGAGCATTTGGACCTGTGGACCGGACCAGACCGGTGAACCGAACCGGGCCGTTTTCTTGGACCCCCAGGCCGGTTCTTGGTTCTAGGATTTTTGGAAAACCGGTCCGGTTTTTTACCGGTTTCGGGTAAAACCGGTTTTGGACTAGCTTATTTTTAAAAAAATGTATTTTGTAAAATTCTTTAAACAAGCATATCACATTCGTTTTAGGTCAGATTAACATGCGATTTTTTTCAGCGTGTAATTTAGAGTTTATAGATGATTTTACATTATAATTTTGTTGTTTTTGGTGTTATATTTGATGAGTTACAATCCTTCAAAGATGAGATATCAAAGCTGAAATATTTAAGCTTTTCAGCAAGAAATTTAAACTTTTGTATTCTGTGAAGCTCTTTAAACAAGTATATCTCATTCGTATTAAGTTGCATTAACATGCGTTTTTTTCTAACATGTAATTTAGAGTTTGTAGATGATTTTAGACTATAATTTTGTTGTTTTTGGTATTATATTCAATGAGTTACAATGCTTCAAATATGAGATATCAAAGCTGAAATATTTCAGTTTTTTAGCAAGAAATTTAAATTTTTATATTCTATGAAATTCTTTAAACAAGCATATATCATTCGTTTTAAGTCAGATTGACATTCGGTTTTTTCCAACATATAATTTAGAGTTTGTAGATGATTTTAGACTATAATTTTGTTGATTTTAGTGTTATATTCAATGAGATACAATCCTTCAAAGATGACATATAAAAGCTGAAATATTTCAGCTTTTCAGCAACAAATTTAAACTTTTGTATTCTGTGAAATTTTTTAAACAAACATATATCTCATTAGTTTTAAGTCAGATTGACATTCTCTTTTTTCCAACGTGTAATTTAGAGTTTCTAGATGGATTTAGACTATAATTTTGTTGTTTTTGGTGTTATATTTAATGAGTTACAATCCTTCAAACAAATGGTATAAAATATAAATAATCAAAGTTTGACTGGTCCAAAGGGCACAATAAACGAAAACGTATTCATTTTTACGAGTTGTACCATATCAAACCCAAAAAAGTATTCATTTTAACGAGTTGTAATGTATCAAACCCAACAACATATTTGTTTTACGAGGCGTATCAAACCCAAAAACGCATTTTAACAAGTTGTATTGTATGCATATAAAGTTGTACCGGTCCAAAAGGGTCCAAGAATCGGGAAACCCAGACCTGGAACCGGACATGGACCTGGACTCAGTATGTCTCATCTGGTCTGGTCCACGGTCCACAATATTCTCCGAAACCGGTCTGGTCCAAGAGCCGGTCCGGTCTGGTCCAAATTCACATCCCTACAATCATCTATATTTACAATACCATATGCATACGAATCATTAGGAACATTATAATAATCAGCTACTTTACTTTCACAATCAAAAGTTATGAATGGAAGTAATTTCCTATGTTGTTCCTTGCATATATCTGATGAATGATAAAGATCAGTCAATTTTCCATATAGACGCTTAGCAGTATTACAGTACATATTTCTTTGTTTTACCAACATGATGTCCATACGTAATGAGTCCCTATTGATCATAACATTCGTTATTTGCAATTCTAGGCTATTTATCTTAGATTTCTTCTCCTCCAATTTATGACATGCTTCATAAAGCAATGTCTTATTCTTTTCCACCTCTCTACACAAGGAAATCAACATATCATTCAAGAAAGAGCATGTATTATCAAAATCATACAAAATAGCATGGTAAGAATTTAAAGGAACATCAAGATAGAAAAGAAGTTCACATACATTCTCAGTCATTGGAGACTTTGAAGTTGTAGTCACGAAGCATCTTCAAGTCAACTTCTCTTCCTCGTCGTCACTCTCTTCTTCTTTCTCCTTCTCCTTCTCTTCCCAATCGATATCTTCCTCATCATCACTCGACAAGCTCTTTTCTCCAGAATGACTTTCTACATGCTTTGCAAACATCACTCCATGAGTAGGATGGCGCATCTCTTCGTCATCGGAGCCAGAGGACCAGATTTGATAGGTTCCCTCATCATCATCAGCACCCTTCGCAACCAAGGAAAGATTCTTGGATTTTGAACGAAGTTCCTCTATCTTCATCGTATAGTATGCTTCATCCTTCACTTTCTCTTTCTTCTCCTCCTGCTTCCTTAACATACAATTCTTCACAAAATGCTTCATCCTTCACATTTCAATTTCTTTTCAGTCTTCTGCTTTTTCTTCTCGTTTGTCTTCTCAACTTTCTTCTCAACAGCCTTCTCCACACTCTTTTGTATTCCACCAGAACTCGAACCAAATTTCTTAACAAAGCTACCTTTGAAGTTTCCACTGATTAGATTTTTATAAAACTTCTTGACACTATTATCGGAATAGTATGTCATTGCTTTATCATTTGAGTTCATCGGGAATCCTTCTTCATTTTCATCTCCGTCAACATCTGAACCAACTTCCTTTATAGAGACCTTCGAAACTAGAGCCAAAGGACCCCCAAAGTTCATTTTGATGTTTTCTTTAGCCATTTCCATCACCTCAGACTCATGTGCCTTCAAAATGTTGTAGATGTTTGACAAAAGGTAGTCATCGAAATTCTCTTGAATCTTTATCATTAAGCAGATAGTCATCCATTCCTTCTTCGAACCTAGAATGAATGAGATGTTGAATTCAAGAGTTGTGCGAACAACACCATATCTAGTACACTTGTAGATCAGCTCATTGAATTTATCGTAATAAGTTTCGATAAACTCATTATCCTTCTGCTTAATGTAGCAAGCTTGGACAAGCATTGAGTAACTGAACTCCTTTTGGTTCGTTCATTCCCTTGAACTTTTTCTTTCAAAGTGTTCCATATTTCCTGAGCACTCTTGCATCCACGTATATAGTTGTAAACTACAGGTGGCAAGGCACCTTTTAGCTCTCGAAGACACCTTTTATCATTTTCCTTTTGCTTGTTTGCTTGCACATTCACTTCTTTCGAAGAACTATTAGTTCCAACAACATTAACACGATCACCACGATAAGGACCTTTCTCGATCGACCTCCACAAATCTTCATCTATCCCATTGAGATAATCTTCCATACAATCTGCCCATTGATCATAGTATTCTGGAATGAGCATCGAAATCTTAGTAGTAGATCCAAGCAGATTTGCATAGTTCATCATAGTGTTGATGTACAAATTTGCCATTGAATCACAAAATCGAGCTGAACCACAGACTGAAAATAGGATAAAAGGATGATATTGATATCAAGAACAAAAAGATTAAAAAAATCACAGAATCGGTTAATCACATTGACTAATAAAAAAAAAGTATGCTTCCACTTGCGGAAATATTAAATCAGAACAATCGACTCAATAAAGTGAAAACACGAACACAATTCTCCAATCAATATGTAGATTTCTGCTATGATATCAATTGAAAGGATGTTTGATTTATGTTTTAATCAATCGTAAAGTAAATCAGTGTTAATATAATAGAAGAATCTAAATAAGGTCTGGTTTCAGGTCTATGATCCGGAAAAAGTACAAGTGACATCGCAATGAGAGTGAAGCTCAATGCATACAAGTGTGTGAAAAGTTACGACTTACTAAAGTACCTATCATATTTATAGGATACTCACGGACAGTGTTGTAAAACTCGCCGAGTTGGCCGATTACTCGGCCCCTTACCGAGGCGAGTTACAGAATCCGAGTACTCCCCGATCTGCCCCTTACTGAAGTGATCAGTGTTGTAAAACTCGGCCAACTTGGTGATTAATATGGATAATATACTTAATGATTTATTATTTAACACATACACATATGATTATTACTACATATATATATCTTAAATTTTTAGTAACTATTCACGAAGTGAGACCATTGTGTGTTTTTTAGTTTTTTTTATATTCACATGTATCTAATTTTGTATATATATATATATATATATATATATATATATATATATATATATATATATATATATATATATATATATATATAGGAGTAGGATCAATTGAGAACACCAAAAAGGTTGAGAACGCGAGAACAGATCTGAGCCATTTAAATCTTAAAATCAAAGGTTCATATTAATGTGTCATTTATGTAAATTACAAGATTTGTGGAACCAAATTGTAATTATTAAATTTACATTTAAGGGCCTTAAGGGTAGTAATGGAATTTCCATTTTATGGTTCCATAAAATCAGCTTAATTATTTTGGTCATGGCGTCATTCTTTCTCTCTCTCTCCCTCTCTAACTAAATTAGGGTTTTAACCAATTGAAGATGAAAATACGCCTCCATCCAATGTCGCCTACATTCGTGAGAACCAGACCTTTCAACATTCCAGGGTTGTCGGCTGTTAGACCTCCTCTGTCGAAAGAAGATGAATGGAATTGACGAGGAAGGAGAGCTAGGTCTCGCCTCCAGCAAGGCGACAGTCCGACTAATTTCAATCGTGCTCGGTGCGTAGTATGTTTTCCAGTGGCCACAATGGCTCCGGTAATCGGCGACGAAACCGACACAGAAACCTTAAGTCTCCGGCGATCTGCGATTTTTCAAGTTTTCTGGTGATTTTTCGATCTCAGGAGGTGTGTCTAGAGAAGAGGGTAAGCCTTTTCGATCGAGTTTTCTTGTTACTGCCACTTTCTTCATACTTTGTAATACACAAATTATCTACCATCTCGTATGCTTTAATCATTGAATCTCATTCTATTTTTCTCAACTTTGATGATGGTGGATGGGTTATCGTCAATTGTGTTCGTTATAATCACTTATGATTGCAAATATCGTCAATTGTGTTTGCTAGTGCAATGGGATTCTTCCAAACTTCATGAGAGTGAATTGTTGGATGAAATGGTTAAAGAAGGCATCAGGATGACAATTCCCCCAAAGGTTCTTTCGCAATTTGTTGATATTGTGTCACTTTATACTCAGGTATTGGCTTATGCATATATGATTATCAAGATGAACTAAAAGGAATTGATTAGTTTGTAAACGACAGTTGATGATTGTTATAAAGTTATATAGTTGATGATTGTTATAAAGTTATAATCATTTATGATTGTAAACATGGTTGTACATATCATTAGAAGACACCGATAGTAATCATTTATAATTTTAACTATCGCAATATAAATGATTAGAAAATTGATTATAATCATATCATTTATGATTATAACACCACATGATTTTGCTACTAATCATTCATTTTAATATTTTATTGATCTTATTATTGTATTTACATGTTATTGGCATTTTGTAGGTATTTATCAAAGAAAAAGGAACGCTATCACTTTTTAGGTATCACTGGTGCTCATTACACTAGTAGCCATTTTTGTCCAAATAGAAGGAGGTTGCAACCGATTCAAGAAAATGGCCGACATATTGATGAATTTTTCAATATTTTTTTTCTTTTGGAGTGGTTAATCATTGTTGAATATAATCATGTATAAATGTATGAAACTAGTATTGACATATTCATTTGTGAATTTATTCTTTTGGAGTGGGTTAATCATTGTTGAATATAATCATGTATAAATGTATGAAACTGATATTGGCATATTCATTTATGAGTATAAGTATAAATGTATAAACTCAATATTTAGAAATTTTATTTAGGAAAATAACAAAATTTAATAATAAATATAACTTATTTTTTTTACTTTTTTTATAAATAAAAAATTTTATCATTAAATTGTGTTTTATTCATTTACGATTACAACTTTATATTTTTATAATTACAAACGTGTTTCACTCATTTATAATTAAATTTAAAAAAAAAACTTTTTTTAACAAAAAATTAATAAAAATTATTTTGTCATATATTAATAAAAAAATAAAATAAAATTCGGTTAATCTATTATTTTAAGTAACTGTAATTAATATTGCTAAAATTTAGAAGATTAAGATTTGTTATAATTTAAATTAAATATGCAATTACTAATATACCCTTATAAAATGATTGGTCCATAATTGTTCTCGCGTTCTCAACCTTTTAGGTGTTCTCATTTGATCTTTCCCTATATATATATATATATATATATATATATATATATATATATATATATATATATATATATATATATATATATATATATATTTCAATCAACTTATGATTTTGACATATATAATTTCCCTAAAAACATTTCTACGTGAATTACCAAATCCGAGTACTCCTGAGTACTCACGATTACTCGCTACTCGGTACTCGGCCGAACAGGTACCGAGTAGCGAGTTCTACAACCATGCTCATGGATATAAAAATACTAGGACTCGACATTACATTGCGAATCTATAAAGTGCCTAGTAAATACATTGCATAATGAAGTCTTGTCGACCACTCGTTATTTAAAGACACTAGTAATCAAGATAACTACATATTCGACATATCACGACACATATCGACTCTACATCTTTGAACCTTTCAAAAGTGTCTGATTTATTCTGCAATGAATTATGTATCCACAACTTTATGTCATTATTCAGCAACGAATAAATGAATAGTCACATGTTAAAACTAAAATTAGAATTTACTACAAAAATGCACATACATAAATTTATAATAGAATAATAACATTCTAATGAATATATGAATAATCAAACGTTAATATTCATATTAGAATTACTTCAACATTACACATGTACAACATTCATTACACAATAACAACATAAACATAGTGGTTTTATGTTTTCACACTATTTACTGTTTTTATTTGTGCAAAAAATAAAAAAATAATCCATATACAACTGCCCACTTCACCCCCCCCCCCCCCCCCGCAACCAAAATGGGACGGTGTATGCCGTCGACATGCTATGCCACACCCGATAACATCATACTCTCCCACACATTTTAGCCTTATATTGTATTTATCTACAATCTGTCGTTAAAAGCCCCCAATAAACCTAGTCTAATCCAATAGTTATTAATTTCGATAGAGGTATCTTTAAGAGAAGATAAAATATGTATTATTTGCCTTTTGGACACCTGCACCACCGATTAAACATCGATATCATGATAATATGGATTTAAAAACAAAATCAATAAATGTCAAGTTTTGTTAGGTTATGATTTGAATGCTTGTGATATTATGACATTTGATTGTTGACATGAACTCCTTTAAGACAAATATATCAAATCTTATCAATTATCAAAATAGCAAATAATTTTTTTTATGACATTTATGAAATTGGAGATTATATGTCAAATGATGATGTCACTTAAAAATGGGTGATTTGGCAACCAAACGATGTCGTTTTAAAATAAAGAGTGGGTGATTTGGCAACCAAAATATCAGTGAAATCTCATATTTTATATGTGAAAATATATAAAAACAATATTTTTTTTTGTGTTATAAATCTTCAAGCACCATTTCAACAACAAAAAAAGTTTCTAACTCAAAACTTCAATTTTTTTTTTCTTTTTCAGTGATAAAACTTGCGATTACGACAATGACAACTACGATAATAAAAAATTGCAGATGCCATCTGCGAAATTGTATATTTTATCTGCAAAAATACAAATATATATATATATATATATATATATATATATATATATATATATATATATATATATATATATATATATATATATATAATCTTTAAAGTCCATTTCACAGCAAAAGAGAAAGCTTCTAACACATAAAACTTAAAAAAAGTGTTTTATGTATATTCACTAATGTTATATGGGAGTTGTTTTTTATATTTTTTTTTTCTTTCAAAGCGATGTTGTTTTGGCGGCCACATCATTATATCCCATAAAACATCATAATTTCGTAGATGGACTTCGATTTCACATACACTATTTGTGAAATTGCTAGTTATTTTAGTGATTGCCATAAATTTTGATTATTTCTTGAAAATTGGTTTATGAGATTAAACATATTTATCTCTTTCTTGTGAGATAATTGGTTTTGTGATACAATGATTTGATTTGATATAATCTCTTAATTCATAAAACATAGTCTTTGTTGCTATGGGGCAGAGTTCTTTACATCATTTTCCCTGTTTTTTTTTCTCACATGCCTTCAACACTCATAAGTCATAAAAATTACAATTTCTTTGTCTCATGTGTTTGTGCACATTGGTCTCATCAACCTTTTCTATCTACTTTATTTGAATGTTTCTCATCTTGACGTGGAGCATATTAATGACCTTAAAGAAGCCTTTATAGAAAAATGAGAGAATAACAAATTGAACGGAAAAAAAGGAAATTGAGAAAGCCAATATGAGCCCTTGAACGCCAAACTCAGCTCTATCGTCGATGAACCATTCACCAATCTGACATATTGTCAACCCCTGAACGGGCCCTCCATTACCTTATCTTTACAAGGCACGATATCTCTTATGCAATGCAAAGAGTGTGTCTTCACATGTATGATTCGCGTACAAGTCATACGAATGCTTTGAATCATGTTATACGATATTTACAACGTGCATTGACCTTCGGCTTATACTTGTCCAAATCTCAATCCATATAACTCTTTTCCTATACATATGTAGAATAGGGATGCCCGGTTACCCGACGGTCAACATATGTTTCTTCCTGACAACTTGATCTCTTCGTCTTCTATGAAGCAACAAACCTTATCACGACCATGTGCCATAGCCAAGTATGAAGGTTTTAAAATGTCGTCTCTGAAGTTTGTTGATTGCGTAATCTCTTACTTGAACTCCATTTCCCTCTCAAGAAAGTCATCGTTGTCTACTATGAATATAAGTGCTATTTATCTATATGATATTTGGGTTAGCATCATCGTTGTCTACTATGACTATAAGTGCTATTTATCCATTTTCTTTGTGAAAAAGTTTGTGCAGTGAAGTTTGTATTATACATGACCCGTCACATTATTAGCTCGATGATGCCTTCACCAAAAGATTACCATGCATTCTATTCAACGATTTGAAAGATAGTCTATGTATATAGCCTTATCCGTTTTAGTTACATGGGAATATTAGCCTATATATTTAATATTGTATTTAATGATGTACTTATTTTGTAATATTTATTTTTCATAGATAAATTGATTTGTTCTCTGAATGACAGGAAAGAGATTTCATTATCTTACAATATATATATATATATATATATATATATATATATATATATATATATATATATATAGAGAGAGAGAGAGAGAGAGAAAGAGAGATAGAGATAGGTTCAAATGTTCCTCACATCTATTGTGTGCTAGAATGCATCAATAAGAATTTAGTAAAAATTAAATTATTATTTAATCAAATAAAGATAGATATTAAATGATTACCATAATTATATGTATATTAAATGATATCCATACTTATAACTCTTTTTTATGGAAATTAATTAAATTCATTATTAATGTCAACAATAATATTTTTTTCAGAATGAATTCCTATCTTGAAGAATGAGAGTGTATTCTAGCAGAATAAGAGTGTATTCTAGTAGAATGCACCCTCGTTCTTCATCTTCCATGCAACTTTGTATTTTAAGTGAGTGAGTGCTGAAACAAAACACAAACCCATATATAAAACCTAGATGCAAATTCATTCTGAAATAATGTTTTTTTCTGACATTAAAGACGAATTTAATTAGTTTCCATAAAAATAGAATTATAATTATGGATATCATTTAATATCTAAGCTATCAATTGCGCTATAGCAGCGCTATAGCGTTTTGCGGAGGTCAGGAACCGCTATTTTCAACTTAGCGTTTTCATTTCGCGGTACCGCTATTAGCGGCGCTATTCACCGCTAATTTACCGCTATTTCAATAACCGCTATAGCGGCGCTACGGGCGCTATTCCATTTTCGTTCACATTTGGGTCATTTGGATACTTTGTCAATGAAAAACTAGTTTTAATGATCTCACTACACTTTCATTTTAAAATGCCCAAACAACTAACATAATTAAAAGCATTCAAAGCAACTACGTCTACCGACAACTTTTTTTCTCATCTCTTTCTGTACTCACGGCGACTTGAGCTGCTATGGTCGGACTCCATTAATGTTTTTTGTAAATCGAACCACACCTATGAGGCTACGACTTGGGACTTAACTCTTTATATCAACCATGACCTACTAATACGATATTGAACACGGGAAATACAATTAAACTCTATTTGACACTTTGACACTACCTAGTTTCCATATTACCATAATAGAATATTATGTTATGTTTTTATATGACTTTTTAGGTTTATGATATTAATTCTATATAGACTTATAGTATTAATACTCAAATATATATAACTTCTATATAAATATAATATAAAATTATAAATTATATGTAATATTAAAAAACCGTTATATCACCGCTATACTACCGCGATAACCGCGATCTCAAATAGCGACATGTGACCGCTATTGAAATTTTGACCGCGATAACTGCATAGTTTAATATACATAAAAATATGGAAATCATTTAATATCTTTCTTTATTTAATT
Source organism: Lactuca virosa (assembly GCF_052849685.1). Taxonomy (NCBI): domain Eukaryota; kingdom Viridiplantae; phylum Streptophyta; class Magnoliopsida; order Asterales; family Asteraceae; genus Lactuca; species Lactuca virosa. Next base: position 432,569,510 of record NC_136430.1, read on the forward strand.
AAATAATTATTTAATTTACTAAATTTTTATTGGTGTATTGTTGCACATAATAAATATAAAAACACAATAACCTAGCCCTATATATATATATATATATATATATATATATATATATATATATATATATATATATATATATATATATAGTTTATTAAGTATATCTTTTAATAAGAATTGTTTTTTTTGAAAGAGACGATTCCTACATCATGAAAAGTATAATGAAAAAAAAATAATAATAAATAAAACAAAAAACACAAACACTTGATGACTTGCTTAATAAATTATTGCTTGTTTAAACAAAAGAAAAAAATAACATATATTACCTACCATGTAAAATTCCCAGCTACAAAGAAACATCTTCATGTATAATCAATATGCATTAAACATTTAAACATAAAGATCACCAATATACGACAAATACAACTAATATCCTAAATGGTCCTTCACTTTTATCTGGTTGAACTTTGGACCACTAAACCTTTTTAATACCAACTAAGTAAACAAAGTATTTAACCAAAAGAGTAGACCACGTGCTCCACTTATGCACCATGCATCCTCCAATGGCTAACCGACGGTCCCACCACCCTACCGCCACGACCATGACCATGGGCTCTTGTTATTCTCATCATTTGAATTGAAGCTCAAGTGCTCCATATAAGTAGAGTGCTTCTTTATGTTTTTCTTTGCCTCCATTATTTGGTTCCTTCTTGTTTTTTCATCATGATATTTGGCTTTCAGTTTTCATATGCTTATATCATTTTCAGTATATGATAGGTATATATCTATTAGATGTAAGGCTTTTTAGTGTGAAAAATGATTTTTTTTTTTTTTTTGATTTTGTTTTTGGATGATTGTTGTTAGTGTATATTTATTATGTTTGTATGTATCGGCCTTGTCTTGTATAGCCCCTAGTCCTTGAAAGTTCTATTTATTATAATTAATAAGATAAAGTTATTTGTAATCTCATTCTTTAATGGTGATACTTTCTAGCCATGTACAACGTGAATTATTTCAATCTCATTATATTGGTTTCAGTGTTGCTGAACGTCTCTGATAAACCGAATGACAAACCCGCTACTTGCAATTGTACAAAATGGAATCACATCGATTCCATTATGAAATTGTAGATCTATGGAACAATTTCACTACAACTTTTACAGATGACTTTGAAGAAAAACATCAACACAAGACTAGTATGGAACAATTTTGAGACTTTTTTTGTGACAACAAGGACGTCAAAGCTATTCACTTGGACAATAAACTCCATAATATCTCCATCATTGATTCTTTCATTACCTACTATTGTACATGTATCAAGGGGATTGTTGATCTACTTTGTAACATCCTAAAAACTGAAGTAAAAGTTTTAATTTTCAAACCATCAAATCCATACAATATTTGTTCCAAAACCAGTCATAGTAAAATATATCTCAATCAACAGAGTAAAATAATAATCATCAGTGCGGATGTTATGCAGTCAAGTCGGATCCTTCATTTTGGAACTGGAAGTACCTAAAAACGTTTAAACCACAAAACCGTAAGCACAAAGCTCAGCGAGTTCCCCAAAATACCACATAGCATACATAACATCGAGTCCCGCCCATCATATCACACCCCGCCCATAAAAAGGGCCCCGCCCATCATACAAACGAGCCCCACCCAACATACAAACGGGACCAACCCAGCATACAAACGGGCCTACCCCAATGAATCTTATATAATATAGTGAGAAGACTCACCTCGTAGACGTAGTCAACAACTAACAAAGCTCACATCTAATGAATCGCGTGTTACACACCTCATAATAAACCATTCAACGTAAACCCTTAGTCAACCTTCTAAAACTAGCCAGATAGGCCAAAAGTCAACATGGTAAAAAGTCAACGGTCAAGGTCAACATCATCCGACTCTCACGTCGTGACCAGCTCTTGGTCACGCCGTGGAAAAAAAGAACTCAACCCGATCACAAACTCGGTCACAATCCAACTCAATCACAATCCAAGCTATCATCACGTTGTAATGGTCAGGCCACCACGTCGTGACAAAATCTGTCCAAAATAACCGTGAAACCCCCAGTCGTCACGTCGTGACGAGGAGGTTGTCACGTCGTGAAACTGGGCTTTCCACAACTTAATGGATTCAGGTATCCATCCGTTAAGCCATCCACTCATTCCTTCCAGAAGGCTTCCTAACATCCAATACAACCTAAAGATCGATGCTTTTCAGTCATGCATGTCCATTGTAAGTCTAAAGCTCAAAGTAGGTCAAAATGGAGAAACAACACCAAGAATCTCATGCATGGGTTCAATACACTAGCATAGTTCAGATCTGAACTTTATGTTCATCAAGGGACCTCAAGGACCCATCAAGTTGCTAACTTTATGGAATCCCAACATTCCAACTAGCACATACATGAAGAAAAGGGGACAAAATCCTATATTTGGCAACATAGAACAATAAAGTTTGGATCTTGAACACTTACAAAGGTCCAGCGATGCCGAAAAGAGGCCTCAAAACTTGCCAAGATTCTCACAACTCCACCAAAGCCTTCTTCTTCCTTCAAAAGTTACCAAAAACATCAAGATGAGCTTAAAATGGAGGAGAGGGATTAGGGTTTCTTCAAGGGGGTTTAGGAGGTGATGGAGGCTAAGGGTAGAGGAAACCCTAGCCCCTCACTTCCTTTAAATAGGGTCCAAGTCCAGAAATTAGGGTTTTCCGCTGATTGGGTGTTAAATCGTGACCATCATAGCGTCACTTCATGACACTTAAATGAGACTCACGTCTCTCGCGGCCATATCATGTCATGACGATGCTCCCCTCACGTCGTGACCCACTTAAAACTCATATTTTACTTAAAATTCCATACCTCGAGGATCCAAATGTTACAACTCTCCCGCACTTGAATTAGACTTCGTCCTTGAAGTCCGCTGTCACAAACAACTTGGGATAATGCTCCCTAATCTCTTCCTCGGGTTCCCAAGTCCACTTGGAACGCTTCCAGTGCTACCATTACACCTTCACCAAGCCCACCACCTTGTTGCGCAAGATCTTCATTTTCTTGTTAAGGATCGCTATCGATCTCTCTATATAATTCAAGCGCTCGTCAACCTAAATTTCATCCAATGGTACTACGACGGACTCATTGGCTACACACTTTCGCAGCTGATAAACATGGAAACTGTTGTGGATCTAGCTAAGCTTGGCAGGTAAATCCAATTGATATGCAACCTTGCCCTCCAGGGCGATAACCCTAAAAGGACCAATGAATCTAGGGCCCAACTTGCCCTGCTTCCTGAACCGGATGACACCCTTCCAAGGTGACACCTTCAGAAGTACAAGGTCTCCAACCTGGAACTCAAGATCTGAATGTCGCCGATAAGCATAACTCTTCCGGTGACTCTACGCGGTCTTCCACCGATCGTGTACCTATTGTATCAACTCAGTAGTCTTGAGCACTACCTCAGTACTTCCCATAACTCAATGCCCGACCACAGCCCAACAAACTGGGGTCCGACATTTCCTCCCGTAAATAATCTCGAAGGGAGGTCAACCAATACTTGCATGATAACCGTTGTTGTAGGAGAACTCGCCAATGGTAGATACATGTCCTAACTCTCGCCAAAATCTAGCACACATGCCCTAATCATATCCTTGAGTGTCTGAATAGTCCACTCACTTTGTCAATCAGACCAGGGGTGATTATGTTGTGCTGAAATGCAGCTAAGTACCTAACTCCTCATGAAACTTCCTCCAAAACTTGGAGGTGAAAAGGACATCGCGGTCATAAACCACTAAAACTGGAACCCCGTAACGAGTGACTACCTCCCAGATGTAGATGTCAGCCAACTTCTTGGCTGAAATGCTCTCTGAAATGGGGATGAAATGAGCAATCATGATCAACCTGTAGACAATAACCCAGATAAAATCCACCACGTATGCCATCCTCGGCAACTTCATAATAATTTCCATATTTATCTCCTACCACTTCCAAATAGGAATGGGTAATGTCTGCATCTTGTCATGCGCTCTCTGATGTTTAGTTTTGACTTTCCACTAAGTCAGGCACCGCTCAACATACCATGTTATCTTCTTCTTCATGCAGGGCCACTAGTAGCTCAGTCTCAAATCAGTGTACATCTTCGTGGCCCTCAGATGAATCAAAAACTTAGACTTGTGTGCTTCCTCCAACAATGTCTGTCTAACCCACCAACAACCGAAACCCACACCCTACCGCACTAGGTCTTTAACCCACGACTATCCCTGATAAATAACGGAATTTGGCCCCTAATTCTTTCTTCCTTCCAATTCTCTTTTCTTTAACCCTCTACTTGTGCTTTCTTGATCAAATCCAACAATTGTGAAACAATAACCATCCTCAAACATAAATATCTAATGGGTGTACCCACTGCCTTGCGACTCAAGGCATCGACAACAACATTGGCCTTCCCAGGATGGTATAGAATCTCGCAATCATTATCTTTCACCACATCCAACCATCTATGTTGCCTCATGTTTAAGTTCGGCTAATCCATCAGATACTTCAGACTCTTGTGATCAGTATAAATAGTGCACATGACCTCGTACAAATAATATCTCTAAACCTTGAGGGAAATTACCACAACCCCCAGCTACAGATTATGAGTAGGGTATTTTGCATCGTGAGGCTTCAACTGCCTCAAAGCGTAAGCAATCACATGACCCCTCTGTGTAAGCACTGCTCCCAATCCCAAAATTGATGCATCACAATAAACCAAAAAGTCATCCATATCCTCCGGAAGGGTCAGAATTGGAGCCTCATACAATCTCTACCTAAAGGTCTCAAATGTTACCTGCTGCTCAGGCCCCCATCGAAAAGTAACATTCTTCTTCGTTAATCACGTCAAAGGAACAACAATCTTGGAGAAACATTGAATGAATATCCGATTATAACATGCTAACCCAAGGAAAATCTGAATCTCAGATAGTATCCTCGAAACCTCCCACTGCATCACTGCCTCGATCTTGGCCAGCACACCAAATGCATGAGATCCATGAATGTTGTCGGATCAATCGTGATCACGAATGACATCACCACAAACTCGTAATGACCATAACGAGTCCTGAAGGTCGCCTTTTATACATCTTCATCTCTGACCCTCATCTGATGATAACCCGATCTCAAATCAATCTTGGAGAATCAATATGCACCCTGAAGCTGGTGAAATAAATCATTGATCTTTAGAAGTGGATAACAGTTCTTCGCCGTCAGCTTGTTCAACTCCTGGTAGTCAATGCACATTCTATGTGAACCATCCTTCTTTTTCAGGAACAGGATCAGTTCTCCCCATAGTGAACTGATCGGTTTGATGAACTCTAGTCTAATAGCTCCTACAGCTGCATACACAACTCATGCATCTCTGAAGGACCTAAGTGATTGAGTGACTTTGTTATCGGCACCGCACCCGGAATCAGATCAATTTGAAACTCGACCTACCTCTCATGAGCCACTCCTTGAAAATCATCTTGAAACACATGGGGGAACTCCCGGACAATGGGAACATCATTCCCAATCTTCTTACTCTCAACTCGCGTATCCACCACATAAGTTAGGAATCCAGGGCACCCCTGCCGAATATACCTCCATTTCTCACAACTGATCAGACAGTCCATCCATGTTGAGCACCCTCGCCATGAATAACTAGTTCTACCCCACTTGGGGTTCAAACTTTCACTAACTAGTGCTCACAATCAATCATAGCCCCATTGGGGCCCAACCAATCCATACCCACTATAACCTTCGACCCTCGCAAAGGAATCGGAACCATGCCAACCGAATATCTCTCATTGAACATATTTTGAACACATCCCCGATGAACTCTCGAAGCACTCACTAAATTATCATTGAAAATCTCCCCCTCCAACGGATAATCCAATGTACCCAGAGCATTGTTAAACTTCTTGCTAACCGTAGGAGACACAAATAATCGGGTAGCACCCAGATCCAACAAAATATGAGCAGTCATGCCATTGACTAAAAACACCCCCGTACATGATCAGATAAAACATAAGCATAAACAAAGAAAGCAATAAAAGACATGGTAAGGATACATACCAGTGAAAATATTTGGCGCTGCTCGGGCATCCTCGACCTTCAACTGAAAAGCTCTGCTCCTCTCCACAGGAGCCTCTATCTGACCTCCAGACCATCGGTAATCCTCAGCGAAGCTGGAGCGAGGGGCTTTGCCTCTCTACGTGATAATATCGAGTAATCGGCCTTCTTATGGCCCGTCTGATTGCAATGGAAGCATATAAGTGCTCCCCAAGTGCAATCCATGTTGAAATGACTAGTATGGCCGCAATTGAAGCAACTCCCTCCCTTCTCATGACAACTCACCTCGTGATACCTCCCATACTTGGCACAACGTCCCCGACCCTGCTAGCCTCTCGATCTAGAATCAAAAGTCTTGACCCTCTTCACCTGGACCATCGTTGTCTGTACCTGATCCGACTTGCGCTTCGTCTGAAGCTCCAACTCAATCTCCAGTTCCCAGGCTATAGAAATCATGTCATCCAAGGTCTTGCAGCTCGACATGCTCAAAAACTCTTGTATTTTATCCATGAGCATGTCATGATACCTCGTCTTACTCATCTCCTCATCAGCAACATATTACGGTACCAATAGAGCTCTCTCCTTGAACTTGGCAGCGATCTTCGCCACAATCTCCGTCGTCTGGCGCAGGTCTTGAAACTCCTTTGCCAGCGATTTCACATCAATAGCAGGTGCAGACTCGGATTTGAATTTCGTTACAAGATTGGTCCAGGTCAAGGCGATCATAGCCTCAACCCCCAAAGCATGGTCAACCTCCTCCCACCAGTCGTGAGCTCGATCCTTCAGAAGGCCAGACACAAATCCCACCTTCGATAACTTGGGGCAGAAACTCGTTCATTGAGCATTCTCCATGCCAACAATCCATCGCCTTCTAGCAATAGGGTCCTTCTTCCTGAAGAACTTTGGGCTCCATAAGCCTTTAACTCCCGAAAAGAAAGAGTTTATGCCCCTAACTGACCAACTGCAATCTCAGCACGAAAGGCCCCTAAACGATCATCCAATAGCTCCATGATACCCTCCTTGATGGTACCAAACATCACAGGAGTTCCATCCATAATACTGAAATTGATCTCCGACGTGATGAACTCGCGTATCATCTCATCAATTGTAACACCCCGTTTCCAAATCGGATCGACTTTGGGCTTCAAGGAGTCAAAGGGCTGGTTTTTGGGTAAAATCAGGGCTTACGGCGTGATCATTTAAGGGTCACGACGTGAGGTGTGATCAATAAGGATTTTGATTTAAACAGAGATCACAACGCGAGCATTAAGAGCTCACGACGTGAGGTGCGCTGCAGCCTAAGCCCACGATCTTTTAGGGTTTCCATCGTATTTAAACCCCATAAACCTCATTTTTGGGTTCCAAAACAACCTCCTTCGTCCCTAAGCTCAGTAAAACCGTAACCCTAGCCTTTCTTTGTGTTTCTTGAGCTTTTGGTGGAGTTTTGATGGTTTAAAGAGGAGGAGATCACCATGGAAGCATAATTACAGCTTGGAAGTTTCATTTACAACCTTTAGCTACACTTCTGGACCATTGTGAGTAATCAATATCCAAGCTTTATGTTTCCTTGTTGCTAGATCTAAGGTTTTACGCATATTTATCAAAGATCTTAAGTGTTGGAATGTTGGGACTCCATAAAGTTGGCAACTTTATGGGTCCTTAGGGTCCCTAGATGCTTATATGTCATGGATCTAAAGTTTGAATGATGTTGGACTTCATGCTTGAGAATTGATCCTCTTTATCTCCATGAATGACCCATTTTGAGCTTATGTCTTGTATTGGACATATAAGACCTTAAAGCATCGATTTTTATGATCCTTGGAGTGTTAGGGAGCCTCCTAGAACAGATGGATTAGTAGCTTAATGGATTAAGAGGTTTTTGAATCTTTTTGGAACTCAGACGAATATCACGACGTGATGAAGATGCATGTCACTTTGTGAGGAGTGTAAGACACGACTATCTTGTCATGTAGTGGCTCACGACGTGAGCCATAGATGGTCACGTCGTGACGGTCTGATGGTTGTTGACTTTCGTTGACCGTTGACTTTTTGACAAGGTTTGACCAAGGGGTATTTTGGGTATCTTGGATGGTGTTTGAGAAGTGGTCTTTTGGTTGGATAGGTGGCGGTTAGAGCTGAGATTCGGATTCGGTACCTCATCAGCTATTGCTCAGATCGAGAGGTGAGTTTTCCTCACTGTACTTGCGGGTCGAAGGCACCAAGGTCGGCCCATTGGATTAGATATCCTGTTACGTGGTAGAATGTTATCGTGCGGTAGTGATCTGTTAGATCTATATCCTGGTAAATAGGATGATGCTATGCTTAGTGATCTGTAGATCTGTCTGATTGTCTGTTGGACTAGTTATATGTTTATTTATTGTATATGTCAACATATTGTGGTGGGTTGAGACTGTACTGCTTTGTGTGTCAATCAACAGACCGGGGCATTCCAACCTTGATAGGTTGTGGGTCGGGGGTAATCCAACCTCGATAGGTTGTGGACCCAATATGTATGGGAATTCCAACCTCGATAGGTTGTCGGCCGGGGGTAATCCAACCTCAATAGGTTGTGGACCCAGTATGTATGGGCATTCCAACCTCGATAGGTTGTGGGACGGGGGTAATCTAACCTCGATGGGTTGTGGACCCATTGTATATTGGCATTTTGCCTGGGGTATTCCATCCCGAGGATGATCGGACCCGACATGCGGTTATATATGTTATTCGTTTATGTGGTGATACTTTGGGGGAAACTCACTAAGCTTCATGCTTACAGTTTTGGTTTTTGGTATCAGGTACTTCAAAGGACCGTGGCAAGGCGAAGGCATGACCGTACACATCCTTGGTTTTCTGACTGATTGGATCTTGGGAGAATCTGATTTTAAATAAAATGTTTTGAAAACTATGATGTGTACGCTCTTTATGAAATTGGATTGATTTTAAAAGTTTAATTTTTGTTGAAATCTTTGGATGTTACATCAATCAGTTCGAACCTAGATCAAGAACCAGAACCTAAACCAGTACCTCCTCCTCGAGTGCTCACCACCATACTGAAATACAAACATATAAACGAAGAGAGTATACTCGAGGGAATTATAACACTACAAGCTCTTTAGGATCTCCATGATTTTCCTTGATTCAAGTAAGGATCATGTGCTTCCAATAGTATGAGCCCAATACTACCTTCCACACATATCCGTACTTTCCTCAAGAACCATCCTGAATCCTCTAAGTCACTTTACCATGGAAACTCACATAAGCCCTATGCTAAACAACATACATATCCTACTATAGCATTCCCTAGGCTCTCCTAGGAAACTTCGTCTCACTTACTTCTACCATACTAGGAACCTCCACCAACACCGTTGGTTGCCTTATGCATGCAAATTATACACAATACAAGATCAAATAGGCTCTCGAATAAATGATTCTACCCTAAGCCTACAACCAAACAAGGAATAGGAAATAATGCTAAATCAATCATTCGAAGGCTATATGATCCTAATCGTATATAATTTTTATATATAAACTTATAAATTAACTTTGCAAATATAGACTCCAAATAATACCAAGGTTGTAAAAGTCGTTTGGCTGTAGATCAGCGGTCGACTAGTGATAAGGGATTAATCGGATTAGGTGGAGATTAATCGACGATTAATCGGAGACCCTTAATTATTAATAAAATTATTAAAAAATTAGTATATCCTAAAAAAATAAGTATTTGAAAATTTAAAATTTAAAAATTTTGAAAATTTTGAAAATTTTGGTAAAATATCTTAAAATTTGAAAATTTGATTATTTGAAAACTTGAAATTTTGAAAATTTAAACTTTTGGTGTAACATTTGAAAATTAAAAAATTTGAATTTTTCAATATTTCCCGCCTACGATCGTCGAGGACCGCCAAGCCCGAGTTTGACCGATTTTGACTAATTTCCGCTAAGCACCCTAATCGTAATCGCTTCAAGGCCGCCAAGAGATTAATCGGCCTTGGCCGATTTTTGCAACACTGAGTAATACATAACAGCCCATTCCTCTTAGGCTACAAGACATCACAAATCAGACAATTCTATCATGCAATTCCTGAATGTATGCTTAGCCCTATCCTAGTATGCAATTCACATAAACACATAATACTCATGTATGGGTATTTTGGAAATCACTTACTTGAGCTCGGCTGATTGCACGCATCGCACCCCTTTCTTTGTAAAAATCTTTCTAGAAAAAATATTTTCTTTCAAAAAGATTGCCAATCTTTGAGTTCAGACACACCCAAGAGTGTGCCCGAATCCCTGAAACTAAAGCTCTAATACCAACTTGTAACATCCTAAAAACTGGAGTAAAATTTTCATCTTTCAAACCATGAAATCCATAAAATGTTTTTTCCAAGATTAACTATATATATATCTCAATCATCAGAGTAAAATAATAATCATCAGTGCGGAAAATCATCAGGTAATGCTATGCAGTCAAGCCGGACCCTTCCCTTTGGAACTGGAAGAACATGAAAATGTTTAAACCACAAAACCATAAGCATAAAGCTTAGTAAGTTCCCCAAAATACCACATACCATACATAAAATTGGGCCCTATACATCATACGAACGGGCCCCACCCAACATACAAACATGCCCAACCCAACATATAAACGGGCCCAACCCAACACATAATGCAAGTCACAAAGACAGCTACCAACCTACATAGTATAGTGAGAAGACTCACCTCGCATACGTAGTCAACAACTAACAGTGCTCACAACCAATGAATTGGGTACTACACACCTCCTAATAAACCATTAAAGGTAAACCCTTAGTCCACCTTCTAAAACTAGCCAATTAGCCCAAAAGTCAGCAGGGTCAAAAGTCAACGGTCAAAATCAACATCATTTGACTCTCACGTCGTAACTAGCCCTTGGTCACGCCGTAGGAAAAATGAACTCAGCTCGATCACAAACTTGGTCACGATCCAACTCAAGCATGATCCAATCTATTATCACATTGTGATGGTCATGCCACCACGTCGTGACAGAATCTGTCCAAAATAACTGGGAAACCCCCAGTTGTCACATCGTGACGATGAGGCTGTCACGTCATGAAACTAGGCTTTCCACAACTTAATGGATTCAGGTCTCCATCCATTAAACCATCCACTCATTCCTTCCAGAAGGCTTCCTAACGTCCAATTTAACCTAAAGATCAATGCTTTAAATCCATGCATGTCCATTGTAAGTCTAAAGCTCAAACTATGTCAAAAAACGGAGAAACAACACCAAGAATCTCATTCATGGGTTCAATACACTGGCAAAGTTCATATCTGAACTTTATGTTCATCAGGGGACCTCAAGGACCCATAGAGTTGCTAACTTTATGGAATCCCACCATTCCAACTAGCTCATACATGAAGAAAAGGGGACAAAACCCTAGATATGGAAACATAGAACAATAAAGTTTGGATCTTGAACACTTACAAAGGTCCAGAGATGCCCAAAAGAGGCCTCAAAACGTGCCAAGATGCTCACAACTCCACCAAAGCCTTTGTCTTCTTTCAAAAGTTACCAAAAACACCAAGATGAGCTCAAAAATGAAGGAGAGAGATTAGGGTTTCTTCAAGGGGGTTTAGAAGGTTATGGAGGCTCAGGGTGGAGGAAACCCTAGCCTCTCGCTTCCTTTAAATAGGATCCAAGTCCGGAAAATAGGGTTTGCCCCTAATCAGGTACCACGTCATGACCATCATAGTGTCACGTCGTGACACTTAAATGAGACTCACGTCTCTCGTGCCCATGTCACGTCGTGACAATGCTTCCCTCACGTCGTGACCCACTCAAAACTCATATTTTACTTAAAATTCCATACTTGGAGGATCCAGATGTTTCATAGTTGATAACAATGATGTAACTGTACCAAAAAAGAATTTAGTCGCCTATACTATTAATCGTCTCTTTTCCAAGTTTGAGTATTTTGCAAACCTCATCTGTTATCACTCTCTACTTCCTAATTTTATAAAAACTAGGTTAATGCTCCTCCTTGAAGAACAAATAATGCATCCGATTTAGGGTTGATCAAGTCAATCACTCATCACTACCCACCGTTTTTTCCACAGAGCACTTAATACTTAATAATCAATCATCTTGAGGTATTAGGAACCAAAGATGTTGTGGCAGATAACACAACCAAGGAGGGCGAAGCAATGGTCATGGTGACGTAGTTGATCTCAGTTAACTACTCTATTCTCAAAACCGTAAACCAACTGCTTGCATTCGAATGGGGATACAACAGATTCCATGGGATTTTCTTCCTCTTCTTCTAGTTTCCGTCCAACTGGGTCGGCCTAACAACATGCTAGTTTGTTGTCTACACCACAAGTCCAACAACCTATTATCTACCAAGTCTTCTATCAATTATCAACTATATTATTCAACAATTATTATTATGGCCATATAGGCTCACCACGGTTATTCAACTATCACTTGCCATGACTATTGCCACACATCCTCACCACAATCATAGGAACACTATTCTTTATGTCTCGTTACTGAGGATTTCCATCATCAACAATACACCTATCCCGGTCATCTTTCATCTCTCTATATTACAGTACTTGTATTTCTTGTTTTTGTATTTGTATATTGTCACACCTCCAAACCGGAACGGCGGAAACGTTCGGGGGTGGTTGACGTCATGCGTAGTATCACAACAATTGTATCATAGCAAGCATAGTAAACACAACCAGACATTGAATACATACATGAAAAAGGTTTACATTGTTTAATACATAGTAAACACTAACGCTCTGTCTTCTCCGAACTCCTGGAAGTACCTGTCTACTAATTCCCTGAGAATACAAGCAGTTTTGAAATATATCAGCATAAAGCAGGTGAGTTCATAAGCATTTGGTTTTGGTGGAAAATGTTTCTTTGAAATCCTTTTGAACAGTGATCCTCAAGAAAATCCTATATTTTCTTATGAAAAGCGTGTTTGAAAAACCCATTCCTTCCATGACTTCCGGATTCACACAAGGTATGAACAATTCAAGGTGTCGTGGAAGGAATATGAATATCCGTAAGTTACATGTTAAACAATTCGTATTTGAATAGCCGGTTTATCCCGGGAAAATCCTATATTTTCCCAAATGGTTGATGGTTGATTATCCGTTTTAAAACTGAGGTTTGCAAGTATCTACCATACTATTGTTGATAAAAGCAGTGTTCTTTTAAAAAAACCCTGGTTACACCCAGAGAGATATATTAGTCTTAAAAACTAAATAAAAGAAAACCGTGATGAACTAGGTCCTGAAGATATTATTAATAATACCTTCCAGTAATCTATCGGTTATTACTTTGAGATTAGTTCACTTGATTCATTATTACAAAAGTAAATCTCTGCTATCTAGGTTGTGAGTTTCATAACCATAACTGACTGGATATGGCCCGCAACGGCCGATATCCTTAATGACTTTGTCACCCGCAGACGTGCCGGTCCAACTGTAGCTAGCAGTGAGGTGCGGGATTGTCAGTCCCGTATAGATCTATACACAATAGTCACGCTCTCCCTACAAGAGACTCTGGTTACAAGGGTTAGTCCTGATGGGTTTTGAGCAATACATCATTCCTATGGTGTACATGCAAACCCTAATAGCTTTTGGATCTAGTTTGTCTAATGAACATGCAATTGAGCATCCAAAGCTATAAACCCTGGATCTATCATATAAGAACTGAAATAAGGGTTTAGTAATTACCTTTGATTGTTATATAGCAATAACAATCAATCATTGGCTTCAGAAAGCTTAGTGCCTCAAGTGTTGCACCTCTAATGGAGTCATAAACACCACTAAGCAAATTGGATGAAGAGGAAGGAGAGAGGAGGCACCGAAAAAGGCTGGAAACCCTAAAGGATTACTTGTCCACGTTTTTGGGGCATAGGGTTCCTATATATACATGTAGGCTATTAGGGTTTGCAACTAGGAAACCCTAATCTGACTGCTTAGGCCCTAAGCAGCCCATGGACTCCTTTAACATATCCCTTGGACGATTTCTAATGGGCTTCCCATAGAATTCATCCAACCTATATATTATTAGGTGATCCATAGCCCAATTGTAATTATCTTATAATTACAACTCCAGTCCCCTAAGTTTAATTAATCTCTTTTAGTCACAAAATTAATTCTTAATTAATTCTTGACTAATATCAATTAAACAATATGATTTCTCCTTTAATATATTATTCTCATAATATATTAATAAATCATAATTAAACCTTTCTCTCCTTAATTCATCCTACATATTGCTATGGTGAAGGCAACCCAAAAGGACCATGCTCACAATCGGGTCAAGTACATACCAAAATAGTTATGGACTTAGACACTAATCCAACAGTCTCCCACTTGGATAAGTCTAATAACTATTTTGCATAACTTCAGAACCTGATCAACAATCGTAGCTTTCAAAAGCCGCTGTCAACTCTGATCTTATCAGATACGCGTGTCCTTTAGATAAGGGATCATATATTCCTCCATTCTACAAGATATCGTATAGACATGAGACATGGATTTAAATCATTCTCTCTGTCTATGTATTGTTTCCCGACATCTGATTTATGACGACTGACAACAGACTACAATTGAACACATCAACTTAGTCCCGGCTTGGCCAAGCGCTTAGGTGTCATCACTAAATCATCGAGGGGCCCACAAATATCGCTTTTATCCCACTTTGGGTAAAAGGAATGGATAAACTTTGACTCAAATGCTCGCTTGCACCTACTGATCGAATCACACGCAACAATAAGTTTTATAACACCAAGTTACTGGTGCGTTTACTTATCATCAATGTGCAACCGCCCAGCAAATAACAACTCACACGTCTCGGTTTCAAGAATATACAATATTATCGACTCACAATCACTCGCGATATAATCCATGAAGTGATTCACGTGAGCGTGGGTTTAATCCAATACTCTAATCTTATCAAAGCACTCATGAACTCTGCAGCAAACTTGTGCTATGTCTAAACACTCTAGACAATCTACAGACATATTCATAACTTGTGCTATGTCTAAACACTCTAGACAATCTACAGACATATTCATGATAGTCTTCCTTCATACTTACTTCCAACGTATGACCGACTGTGGAGGTTCGAATAACCCAGTTATTCTGGAAGTCAAAACATGCAAAGTGAAACACAATAATAATATTAATCCTATATTGCCCCAAAACTTTTGAGCGTAAATAAAAACACTTTTATTTAAACACGATATTGATTACGCATTATTCATTGCTTACTGTTTCAGAAAATCAACTTATTACTCGAATTATAACCACAATTGTCCCATGCTCCAAGCATGCACACTTTGGTTTCTTATGGACCATACTTTGTGAAATAGATCAATTGAAAAAACTTTTCCAATGAAACTCATTTCACAATCCCCAATCCTTATTATTAGTATAAGAATACCAAATTCTTGCCACTTTTAGAATATGTCAGATTCTAACATTTTATGCAATGATTCTTTCGTAATGTCATAGCACAAAAGTCATAAAGACTCGGCCAATGAAATCACAAGGTACTCTATCAGAAATTGTTACAAAACAATTATATAGATGTGATGTCTCTCACTCAAAGTACATTCCTTTGAACATCCTTTTTGCATAAAATTTTCTAATCTAGACATAAATTCTTAATTTCCAACTCCCAATTATGGAAACATTTCCATGTTTGCTATATGACAACTCATTCTTAATAGAATCTTATATATTCATAATAATGTCAATATAGTCCATCCAGTACTATACTTCCAACTACTCACAAGCGACAAATCCTCAGTGAACCTCAGATCGTCCTTTGATAGTTGTTTAATTATTTTAGTCAAAACTGATTCTAGTCCCTTTTTCCCTCTTAATGCCCTAGGCATTTGGAAAATTTGAGAACGGTCAAATATTATAGCATATGCAATCGATCCTATAGCCGAAGCGTATTGGACACGATGCATAATGTCTCACAGAAAGACGTGATACTTTATCAATTTTATGTGCCCTGTTCCCACAATTCGAACTATGAAGAGGGATGCCGTAATCATAATCGAATTTTGAGAATGCACTATGTATCCTTGACTAAATTTTATTAACATTTCTCGATCTAAGCTTTAAAATTTTGAAACGAAGTATAATATTCTCTCCCTTAATTATAGCAAAACAACTTTTCAACCTTTGCAACTTTGCAAAGTGAATCTTTGTTTTCTATAATTAATATTGCTAACTTGCAATACTTACCATAATAATCATGCTCCCACTAACATGATGATTATTTTCTTACCAGCATAACACTTATGCTCCCACTAGCTTTGACATGTATTCAGAAAACAATTGAACTTCCAGAAAACAATGCTTATTGAATTCCTTAAGTTCATATTTTTAATACCTAATGCTTTGATAAGCCTTTATCTAAGTTTTTTAAGCTCATACACCTTTGCCTTAGATAGCTCACATGTGTGTCTAAACAATTCAGAATTTATGTTACTAAGTCCCAAATGTTGAGACCAATTGCTAAATCTCACAATTCGAGCTATGAAAAGGGATGCCGTAATCATAATCGAACTTGAGAATACAATTTTTCACAATTTCTATATTCTTAAAATCTCTCTTAGTGAAATCATTTCCTCACAATCATTTTCATGAAGGAGGGAAACCTTATGACACTTAGATTTTATGATGTATGTGTTCCTATCCATGTGAATTTGTCAAAACGAAGGTTTGCGACAAATCCAAAACCATATGGACTGAACTTGTTCAATCTTGATTTCTTGTCTCATGGTAACACGAGTGCCCACCATGTCTTCCAAGCAACTCACCCCTACATATCAATGTACTTTACATTGATCAAGGTGCTTTGTCTTTGTGCATTCAAATGAGAACTCATAGAACTCACATGCACAATTAACTCAACTGGAATGGTACAGAAACAAGATAACGTCAACACAATAGGTTATATACCTCAAGTAGTGTGCTAGTGATGATCAATTAGGTTTATTCTTGATTTGTTCTTGAAACCTTTCAAGACCATTAAGACTCCCACTGACTCCTTGACATATAAGATTCTCTTGTCAAGAAACATTAATTGACAAAACAAATATTCAAGAGTTAGTGTAGTTTTTATCAAGACTATCACTTCACATAATTGGTTCTAGTTGGTCTTTGTCTTATCCAAGACATCACAATTTACCAATCTCAAATGTGCAGGAATAAGAAGACTTTTTCCAATTCCACATTTGTTTAGTGTTATAAACCTACTAAAGACGTGTCACTCAAGTCACAATCTTGGAGTATGACTCTTAAGACTTGATATTGGAACGAAGTATGATTGACTTATTGATTTAACTATTCCATAATTCTCGATTCCTCTTCTTAGACATGCAAATGCACTAAGACTCACTTAGAGGACCAATTGAGAAATAGTTCTTAATCATTAAGACCTATCATAAAACACAATAAAAGGTACTCTCCCTTCTTCTTAGAATAGATAAACTTTTATCTTTCTGCCTACTTGATTCTTCTTATTCGTTCTGCTATTGATTGAAACTCTTTCAATCAACTCAGAATTATACTTAATCTTATAAGTATAACCATATTTACCAAACTTGAGAAAATCATGACGAATATCTTTATCACTCTTGTGGTGGACTTGATCAAAGCACAACCTAGTGTACTTGATCTCCCAGTCCTTCTCTTGACACTTTGTCAAAATAGTCTAATTTCCAAATATGAAGTTTCTCATTCATCACGCAACCTAGTTGTATGATTCCAAGTTTCTGTCCAATTAAAACTTGGGCGATGAGAATCTTCCCTTATTTGGCAAATTCTCGACATTTCCAAAAATAACATAATTAAGAATCAAATCCATTATTGCTAATAATAGAAACAATTAAACATCAATTTTTCATACACACCATTGCAAGGATAAATAAATAAGACAAAATCAAAATTTATTTTATTGCGGAAAAAATTGTCCTTACAATGCAATTCAACTGAAAAACTATGCTATTTCATATTTCTTATCATTCTATCCTAACTCTAGATTAGCATCTCAAAAATCTGATCTTTGAATCCATGCGATTGAAATCCATTTCTTCATGATCAGATTCAGCACGGTTCTTCCTTAAGCTTCCTCTCTTTTCTTCGATCCTGCAAAACATCAAAATGTAATCTTATCACATCATGTATCAAGAATCAAAGAATAGGAACTTACAGAGTTAGATAATGGATTTTACCTGAAGTAGAGCCATATTCCTTGACTCTCCCATCTCTTAGATCTATCAGGTAGTTTGGGCAGCTTCGTCTCCAATGCCCCTTCTCTAGGCAATAAAAGCAAATGGTGTAACTCCCATAAAATTCAAGCCAAATTTAAACTTTTTAACACATTTTAAAACCATTAAGTTATTACAGGTTGTTTTCAAAATAGTTTAGACATCAGAGTATTCCCAGAATCAATCATGAAAATATGAGGAGGTGCACGATCACGCCTTCGCCTTCCCGCAATCATCCGAAGTGCCTGAAACAAAATCAACAACTGTAAGCCCGAAGCTTAGTGAGTTTCCCCAAAATACCAACGCCATACAAACAAAACCATATCATATAACCAATACAGAACAGCATGCATAATGAGTCATCAGCCTGACTGGACCGCCTCACAGGCCTTCAGTCTATCTGGACTGCTCTTCGAGCCTTCGACACGTCTGGACCGCCACGCAGGGCCTACAGCCTATCCGGACCGCTCGCCGGGTATGTTGGCCTACAACACAAAGCAGGACCGCCTCAACCCAACACTCAATCAAACAAACATGTGCACATAAATATCATACGCTAGCTTATTTCATATAACAGTCAAACCGATCTAACAGATCACCAATCATAGCAACATCCCAATAACCAGGATACAGACCTAACCAGTCACTAACATAGCATCATCGTATAACCAGGACAATCATGTGCACATAGACATCATATAACACTAGCATGTATATATATAACAGTCAAACCGATCTAACAGATCACAAAGCATAGCAACAATCCTATAACCAGGATATCGACCTAACATGTCACTAACATAACATCATCCTATATACCAAGATACCGACCCAACCGGGTCACTAAAGCATAGCATATCACCATCCTAACTACCAGGATATAAATCAGTAAGCATAACATGCAATAATCCGAATACAATCCAGCTGCTGGTTGATAGATTCCCAAACTGTCAACATCAAACAATACCCAATTAATAATTGGGTTCCAAGCCCCAGGTCCAAATCACACTCCAAAGACCCAAAAGTCAAGTAATGGGCCAAAGCCCAACATATGGCCCAATTTTCCAAATTGGGCCCAAACCCTCATATGGGCCTTACCCTAAGCCCATCAACATATTCTAGTCCATATGATTATTCTTGGATGGCCCAATAATAATCCAATCATCAAGCCCCAATAGAAAGGCCCAACAATAAACCCAAGTGAAATTAGGATTTTCACATGAAATGACGATTAGGGTTAAGTGTTTCTCACTTAACCCACTAAAGACTTAATCCATTAAGGACATAATCCATTAATTCCATCATTCTTCTAAATAAGTCATATGGTGTGATTGGGCTCAATCACACAATTCCATTCCAATGTCCCAAAAGTGGGTCCCAATAAACTCAAGCCCATAAATCTAATATTAAGGTTTTCTAAACCCTAATTAGGGTTTCCAACCCTATCTTAGCCCAATAGGCCCAATTGATATGTCTTTTGATCAATTAAGGTTCATTAGACTCATTAAGGTTTCACTAGGCCCATTAGTCATCTGTCTGGGCTTTTAGGTCCATTAAGCTTCATTGGGCCCATTAGGGTTTATTAAGCACATTAAGCCTCATTGGGTCCATTAGGGTTTCTTAGTCCCTTGTCCAAGCATCCAAACGAGTCAAAACACCATCAAAGCACACCGCCACCCGACACGGCGGCCGGTGGCGGCAGGTGGTTGAACATGGCGGCAGTCATCGAGAGTTCCGGCCAAACGATCGCGTACATCCTATCTGTTCACAAAACGACCCCAGCCACCCACCTGGTGGCGTGAGGCGGCAACGGAGACCCAAGAGGCGGACAACAGCGGCAGCTAACGGTGGCAAGGGCTGCCCCTCTTTACTCCCGACATCCCAACGTCGGTCTTCTCCTTCCGGGGTGGCAGCGGTTACTTGCGATCTAGAACAACAGCGATAAGGGGTCGTCATTTGCAACCCACGTCGGCGACATCTTCCTTACAATGGAACCGGCAGCGGCGACAATCTGAGAAATGCGACGGCGGCGCTCGGACTCGGCTGGCACCGGCTAGAAGGTCACGAATCGGTGACGCCCACGAGGCTACCTTCTTCTCCAATCTTCAATGACGCAGCGCACGAGTTCGGTTTCCATCAGTGTCGATTATTGCCGACGACAGGGGGGGTAGTTGACGGTGCTAGGTGGTCGGGGATGGCAGCGGCGCCGGAGATGGGTGAGGTGAGAGTGGCGGCTGGAGGGTGAAGAGGGAGTGAAGAAGGTGACGGCTGCACACATTGTCTCTAGGGTTAGGGTTAAGAGCATGGTGATAGGTTATATACCCGATCACATACATTTCCCCCATATTTACGTTTCCAGCCCCCTCCTAACAATTTTTTCCAATATGAGACCATAATTTACCCTTTTAACCCTCAACAATAAATTCCATCCCAATTCAGGTCCAAAACTTACCAAACAGCCCTCAACTTTGAGAATCTCTTGCAAAACTAATCCAGAAATTACATTTTAACCCCCGAGACTTTAAATCACGACATTTGGCTTCCCGAAACCAACACCCCGCTAATTATTATTTAATTTTAGACAATATTAATATAAAATAATAATAATATTTACTTCTCGGGGTTCCGATTTATTATTTAATTATTCTATTTTAAATGGGATGTTACAATTCTCCCCCACTTAAATTTGATTTCGTCCTCGAAATCATTTCTCCTCATTCCTTACACGCCAAACAACTTGGACTACAATCCCGAGCATTACCCTAGCCTTTCCACGACACCCGCAACCAACCCTCGCAGGGTTCTAAAACCTGAAAATAAACGAATCCTTTTCAATATGATCACATTCACTCAGTCCGTAATATGAAGTCTCGAGATGGTCTGGCTCCCTGACAGACTGCCCACACTGGGTCATTGTCGAATACATTGCACTTAACTCCCAACTGGCTACTCAACTTCTGATAACCTGAGGTTCCAACATCTAGATACTTCTCATACACCCGAAGACCCAATTCATCAATACCGCCCTATACGCGAACACTGTCTAAACACTGACCTGCCTGAAACAGTAAGTTGCCACATGGCTGCTTTCCAAAAACTTACCGAGACCTCCCTGGTCTCAATTCGCTCACCAATCATCTAACATGCTGGGTTTCGACCTGGTCGCGGAGCTAAAGGACTCCCACATATCCGATTTATAATAACAACTTCCGATCAACCCAAAATACACCGGAGTCTTCAGCCTACTCCAGCAACACGTTTGATACTTGGGAATAGACCTACTGATTGATATAGCATAACAGCATACTCAATACCCGCACATAAATCTACAAACACATTCAGAGTCTTCAGCATGACTGGACCGCCTTACCAGGCCTTCAATCATTTGGACCACTCTAAACTGTTGTGCATCTCCTTGGACCACCCCCTGGTGATCCTTCCCATGCAGTCTGTTCCCACCCACTTGGGGTTCCGAACTCTTGATCCATTTCATGGACTCTAATCCCGGCCTAATCCCTAGGCCTCATGACGATCGCCCATCCTCTCAGAAATCCGTGACCTGTTCCCTGACCCTTGTGTCTCCCACATACGCAAATAACCCGCACGCACGTGCTGAAAGTACTGCCGAGTCCTGGCAGCTAACAAACCTCTTAATCTATCAATCCATAAACCCTCAGAGTCGAGCACACCCTCGACTGAATACTCGAACTGAACTCAATTCATGAATAGAACTCCAACTTGGTTTCCCGACTTCTGCTATCAAGCACAAAGAAGACGTGATACACATGCTCGGGAGTTTTACCGAACTCCCAATTCACACAACCCACAAACCAAGCAGCCACTTGGGTTGGCTTCCTTCCTGACAACGATACGAGACTTATCCCCTTCTCAACACTGCTCCTGCTTCTGCATCTCGGGACGATTATCCCCCACTTAGCTTTGACTAAGTCTTCACAATACATGATAATTTGGAGAATTCCATATTCTCCTCACTTTCCAACGATCGATCTGATGACAACCAGACCTTTCTAACTAGTACTCCTTTACTAGCCAACCCCATATGATCGCACGCTTCTAATAACTAGCTGAACACTTTCTGAATCCCAGGGACACCAACAGTCCCCAATGCTCGAATGATCCCACTCCCAAATCTTAAAGTCCAAAGATAGATACTCCAACTAATGTCTTAACAACGAGCTACTTCCCTTGGCGCTTTCCCCCGCCAATCAATAACGCTTACTAAAACCACTGAATCCTGACAATGCTAAATAACCATCATGTGGGACCCTGTCTGCATACCTCCCATAAAGTACCCTTCTTCCCAAGGTGCTCCAACAAATCTCCTGCTCTCGGCTCTAGAAATCATATCATTCAGGGTCTTGCACCCTGACTCACTCACCAGCTCGATTATGCACAACTGAACTGCAATAATTGAAACAACCTCTGCCCTAAACCGGCCGCAAACTACTCCCCAGACATAGTCTCCAATCCCCAGAAGTGCAATAGATCGCACAATCAATCCTTACCGTCAGATGCAAGAGATCCAAGATGAATCGGACCTTGGATCCTATGGGTCGGAACGGTAATGGCGTACACCTCACAAGATACTCATGCCACATCGACCTACCTGCGCTCACCAGCGATGAAATACTATCGCCAACCCCTGCGACTAACTGACCCGAGCTGGAACACAACCTGATCCTGGGGTCCCAAGTCTGCTCACTCCTTCGAGCTCGAAAACTGAAAGGGCACAATCCTTGCCCTATAAAACGACATTCCAAACCACCAATGAACCATTCTACTTCCAGCTGCGAAACCCCAGGTGAACATAAACATCACTCCTTTCCAGAGTCCTCGCGACTCACATTCCGGCCTCAAGCAAAACCCCTGAAGCCTCAACTCTAGAAGCTCAGGTACTAGACTCTCCCGCTCAACCCGCGGAATGTAACGAGTACAGAATATCTCCCTGATCCCAAATAATTGTAGCCCTCGACTCATCAGAATATGTCCCAGTAACAAGTCCCGGTACTGAAAAACTCGACCAGCTCCTCCCCCTGCCGTCGTTACAGCTGTTGAAGCTGTCGCCGCAGCCGTCTCAACAATGGCTACATAACGCTCATCAAGGTATTCAACCATGGCGGTCTTGATAGACCCAAACATCTCCGGAATCTGACCCCGGTCAAATCTCGATCACCTCCTCCCCGATGATCTCACCGACACGATCCAATGACAATCCTGGCCTATCCTGGCTGCCAGCTCCTGATCCTAACTTGAATCCGCTCTCAAGACGTCTCGTAACCACCATTCTGGTAACACACCAGAAAGGTCTCTGATAACCCATATAATGACAAAGATCCAATTCCCAACCAAACCCTAGGGGTTGTGACTTCCTTGCTACGCGTATGAGTCCTGTGCTTTCAGTAGTACGAGCCCATACTACCTTCCACACCTACCCATATTTGTCTCAAGTATCATCACAACGCCCTAACAATATACATAAACATAGTGAGCGCTCAATCCTCACTCCTAGAGGAATGCTAAATATCTCATAACTGGCCTCCCGGCCTCACACAACCCACCCATCCATGAAACTTCCATCAACCCTGCAGCACTAGTGTATGCTAGCCATACATAACGCTGGACCCCATAGACTTTTGAATATTCGATCCTACCCTAAGCCCAAATCAATAAGAATAGAACATAAGGCCAAATCAAACATTCTCAGGCTATAAGATCTTAATTATATACAGCCGTGATGCATACACAAGTAACTACAATAATGATGTCAATCTCATATAAGGAAACCCTAGGCTAGCAGGCATCATCTAATCAGGCAATTCTATCATGCAATTCCTGAAGATCCCTAGCCTAGTACTAGCATGCTGTTCTAACATATCACATAATCAAATAACTGTATGGTATTTTGGGGTATACTTACTGGCTCTGGCTGATCGTACACCCTGCATCCTCCTTTACTTATTTTGAAAACCATTTAAAAATTCATTTTAAAATCCTTTCCTTGATTTGAGACTGGATTCACACAAGTGTTCCTCCAATTCACTCAAACCAAGGCTCTGGTACCAACTTGTAACACCCATAAAATTCAAGCCAAATTTAAACTTTTTAACACATTTTAAAACCATTAAGTTATTACAGGTTGTTTTCAAAATAGTTTAGACATCAGAGTATTCCCAGAATCAATCATGAAAATATGAGGAGGTGCACGATCACGCCTTCGCCTTCCCGCAATCATCCGAAGTGCCTGAAACAAAATCAACAACTCTAAGCCCGAAGCTTAGTGAGTTTCCCCAAAATACCAACGCCATACAAACAAAACCATATCATATAACCAATACAGAACAGCATGCATAATGAGTCATCAGCCTGACTGGACCGCCTCACAGGCCTTCAGTCTATCTGGACAGCTCTTCGAGCCTTCGGCACGTCTGGACCGCCACGCAGGGCCTACAGCCTATCCGGACCGCTCGCCGGGTATGTTGGCCTACAGCACAAAGCAGGACCGCCTCAACCCAACCCTCAATCTGTAACGCCCGTAGATCCGGGCTAGTCAATTTAGAGGCAATGAGTGTCGAAAACGAATTTTCGGCAAAAGATTATTTATAATAAATAATCTTAACCAAGTTGTAGAATATTTCTCAAGGTTTCTGTACATATAAAGAACTCCGAAATCCGAGTTATAACGAAGAAGTTATGGCCCGTCGAAGTTTTACGGTAAAACCGGCACGGCACCGGGAAGCGTAAATAGTGAGATTACGATGGAGTGAATTTTAGCCTTAGTGATCTAAACAAAAGTCGTAGAAAACGTTAAACCGAGAGCGTCCATAAAAAGAACGCCCAAATCTGACTTCGTATGAGGAAGTTATGATTTTTCGAAGTTTCGGCTTAGTAGTGTATAACCCGAAACTCGAATTTTAGTTCGAGCGGTTTTTGGCTTACGCGACCTAAATGAGAGTTGAAGATCTCATTAATAGGAACTCAACGGTAAAAAGACAGACAAAAACGAAGCTCGTATGCAAAAGTTATGGACGAAGCTTAGTCTCTACTTTTCGAGCGCGGCGAATTCGATACAGTTTTGTAAATCCGAGATAGAATGAGAATTAGCCAACGAGGTCTAAATGAGAGTTGAAGATCTCATTAATAGGAACTCAACGGTAAAAAGACAGACAAAAACGGAGCTTGTATGCGAAAGTTATGGACGAAGCTTAGTCTCTACTTTTCGAGCGCGGCGAATTCGATACAGTTTTGTAAATCCGAGATAGAATGAGAATTAGCCAACGAGGTCTAAATGAGAGTTGAAGATCTCATTAATAGGAACCCAACGGTAAAAAGACAGACAAAAACGGAGCTCGTATGCGAAAGTTACGGACGAAGCTTGGAGACTACTTTACTATACAATTCCTATAAATAAGAGATGAACTCTTCATAATTTCCTCACACCTTCAAACCTTTATTTCTCTCTCTAACTTCTCTCTAACCTCCCTAAACCCCTCCCAAGTCTAGGGAACCTCCCTAGCACGAGAAGAAAGCCCCGGAGCGCCCGACGGCTCCGAGAAGAAAAGCTTTCGGCTCGGAAACGCTGCTCCAGCGAATCCCGGTTTTTAATAAAAACTCGCTGTAAGTGAGCTACGCCTACACTATTTTTAATATAACTTCTAATTAATTATAGTAACATTATTAGGACCTTAAAACAATTATTTGGGATATTATTATGAGTTATATAAGAGTGTTGTTTAACGCTTATATAATAATAATAATAATAATAATAGCTAGACTATTAATTAGTCGCGGTTAACGTTAGACTAAACCCTAGTGGTATTGATACTAGGTTTTGTCGAAGGAAATTGTTTTAAGAGTAACGAAGCGCTGTCTGAGTTTGGAATCATCACTTTAACAGGTGAGTGCATGGTCCCTTTCATCTTACACATAGATATGAAGTATTTTATATAAATTACGTGCTATGTGTGCATATTATCTGAATACTTGCTGTCTATGATGGATGAATGATTTTATACATGTTTTAAACGATTTAAATATATATTTATTTTATATCTACAAATACGTTGGGATAAAACATGGGTAGATGAAATAGTTGGTGTGTGATGAAATAAAATGATGAGAGATAGGTGATGATAGGAAGGTGATGATAATTAGGTGATGGATAGGTGATGATGAATCGGTGATGTAGGATGAAAGATACTATAACCTTGTCTGACAATTTGGAGATGTAGTCATCTACTAGAGTATAGATGGCGACCACGGAATATTCTAGACAACCCGCGGAAACACCAGCAGACTTATAACCTGTAGGTGATGAATTACAAGTCCAGGTGATGTGGTGACTGTATATTCATGCGATGATACTCTAACCCTTACTATGAATTACGAGTTCAGGCGACGTTGTAACTACGTATTCATACCTTAGGAACGAGCATATAAGGAAATGTGAGGTAGAAAGATGAGAGGTAAATATGATATAGGAGATGACCCTTAAGATAATTCTTTAAGGAATATTAAAGAAGATAACGGGGATGGGTAATCGGGTTGATTGTTTGATGTTTAAATATAATAATTATATTATTGTGGGTTGAAAACCCTATGTACTCACCAGGTTTCCCAACCTGACCCACTCCAGCTTATTTGTATCACAGGTGTCGATACGAAGCTACTTTGCACTGAGAGATTTAAAAGAGATGTAGATCACTAGTGTAAATGAATGTAAGTTCTGTTTATGCTTATGTTTCTGTATTGACGATGACATCCCAAATGTTTTAAATGAATAAAAATACATTTCTTCGGAAAAGATTTGATAACGTATTTATCATGTTTTTCTGGGAACAAATTCCGCAACATTTTTATTAAAAGAAGTACTCTGATTTTTATAAAGCATAACCAAAAAAAATCGGTCTTTTCTGGCCGTGAAAATGGGGATGTCACAGTTGGTATCAGAGCATTAGTTTAAGCGAACTAGGAATATGGATTTATTTCTAGACTTAAACTTAGAATGCTAAGCAATGATTGTGAGGAGTGTGTCTTAGGTAATACACCTGAATAGACACAAGCACTAGCTTATTTAGTGAAAATGCCTAACATGCTTTTATGTGCTAAATGATTTATGATGCTAAATGTCTGAACGGAGCTATGGTTTGTTGCCGACCGGATCTGGAAATTTTATGTGTTCAGATTTCTAAACGTTTAGATACGGTATTAGAACTGCCATGTAACTTTTCGGAATAATAGGAAGATTTACACGTCGATCGTAAATAAAATCTTTCCTATCTTAATTATCGTCATTATACACCAAACGTCTTAAAATCGAATGGCTAGAACCCGAAGCTGAGTCGTGAACACAAACGGAAATGGGAATCAACAGCCCCCGGTGATTGAGCAAATACCTATTGTAATGGGAGCTGCGCCTGAGCCAGTCACCATGGCTGGAGTACAAGCCATGATTCGGGCTATGTTAGCTGAACAAAGGGAGGAAATGAGACAGATGTTGCAAGAAAATAGGGACGAACCTACCATGCCCATCAAGCAAACCAAGCCGATTCCCGAGCAATCAGAGGAAGGGACTATAGCCGCCAAGTGAGTCAAGTAGGGACTCAAGGTGAACAAAGGGATGACCCGGAGAGGGGAAACGACAAGGATGGGCGAAGGTATAAGAACTTCTTGAGTGCAAAACCACCAAGTCTCTCCGGAAGCCCGAAGCCGGTTGAGATTATGGACTGGATCTCCGAGATGGAGATGGTGTTTGAGAGTTGCGACTGTAGCAACAAGCAGAAAACCGTCTTTGCGGTCAGGCAACTGAAGAGCGGAGTCTTGAGCTGGTGGAAGATATTGGCAGATACGATGCCTAAGGGAGAAGCAAGTAAGATGTCTTGGGAAGATTTCTTGGTGCAACTGAAAATGCAGTACTGCTCTGAGCAGGATCTACTAGAGATCAACAACGAGTTTCAGAACCTAAAGAAAGGAAAAATGAGCATCACCGAGTACGCTGCAAGTTTTACGGAGAAGATGAAGCTTGTTCCTTATTTAGTTCCAACAGAACTTTCCAAGGTCAACAGGTTTGCCAATGGATTACCAGCGGACTTTGGTCCAATGGTCAAACAAGCAACCACTTTGAAAGCCGCCATCTGGGCAGCCAAGAATGTTGAGACCCAAATAAGAGAAAAGGGTCTGGAGAAAGTTGAAGTTGGCGAGAAGAGGAAGCTGGAAGGATCCTCAAGACCTGATAATAAGGGAAAGTTCTCGAAGTCTAACCTGGACGACCGAAGGAATGGAGCCAAGTGGTGTGAGAAGTGCAAGAATAAGCACTTCGGAAGATGCGATGGAGAAGTGACGTGCTATAAGTGTGGTAGGACCGGTCACTATTCCAGAGATTGTACATTCGACAACAAGAAGTGCTACGAATGTGGAAATGATGGGCATATTTCAAACAACTGTCCAAAGAAAAACGAAGCTGCAAGACCAAATACACCGCCGAAACCAAGGGCATTCCACATGATCCTCGATGAAGCAGACAACAACGCGAGGAATCAAGAATGAGGACTTCTTACCCGAAGATCGGATTATGCAATAGCCATAGTTTCGTATGATGTAGCCTATTAGAGGCATAGTCTAGGGTGAACTTGAACACCTATGTAATAGTTTCAAGAAATAATAAAACCTTCGTTTTGTTATCTGATGTGTTAAGTTATTGTGTGGTTTTCTTGTATGGTGACTTGGAAAAACTGCGAGACAATACTTGGGACGAGTATGAGTAGGTGTGAATGGTAGTAGAGGCCTATACTACCGGAAGCACAGGACTCACGCTTGGATCAGGGAAAGTCACAAGGTTACCAAGGAGCTAGTAATTGATTTCATTTTATTCAAGTATGTCGTTACCATCGTTTCGGTAATGACTAAGAAGATGATTGTTATTCCGACCCTAGTGGTCATATCAAATTGAGTCCAACTACGCTGAGTATGTTATGTAGTTCAGAGAATTAAGTTCGATGTAACATCTGACTTAAGACGGAAGATTGAAATAAAAAGCGATCAGTAGAGGTATCGTGAAAAGTTGCTTGTAGCTAGAAATGCTACCTTTTAAGATGTGGTTAGAACATGAAGGAAGATATAGTCTGTTCTGGAATTTGACTCTAAAAGACCTGAGTCCAAGCGATGCATCATACGATGAGAGGTCATTAGAACATGACTCATCGGTCTATTATGATAATCGAAGGAAGAAACTTATCTCAAGTTTGTTAAAGAAGGAGTCTCCAATAAAGATAGAGATCGTGACGTGAAGATCATGACTGAAAGCCTAACATGAGATAGAGAGCGGGTCCAAGATCGGGCACCGCCTGCAGTCAGGAAGTCTTAGAGTTAGATACTCGTTCGAAGAAACATCAAAGTTACGGTTATTACTTAGGATGAAGAGATAACGTATGGAGTCATCATGAGAGCCCTGTTTCGTTTATGATTCCGGGACGTAATCATCCTAAGGGGGAGACAATTGTAACGCCCGTAGATCCGGGCTAGTCAATTTAGAGGCAATGAGTGTCGAAAACGAATTTTCGGCAAAAGATTATTTATAATAAATAATCTTAACCAAGTTGTAGAATATTTCTCAAGGTTTCCGTACATATAAAGAACTCCGAAATCCGAGTTATAACGAAGAAGTTTGGCACGTCGAAGTTTTACGGCAAAACCGGCACGGCACCGGGAAGCGTAAATAGTGAATTTACGATGGAGCAAATTTTAGCCTTAGTGATCTAAACAAAAGTCGTAGAAAACGTTAAACCGAGAGCGTCCATAAAAAGAACGCCCAAATCTGACTTCGTATGAGGAAGTTATGATTTTTCGAAGTTTCGGCTTAGCAGTGTACAGCCCGAAACTCGAATTTTAGTTCGAGCGGTTTTTGTCTTACGCGACCTAAATGAGAGTTGAAGATCTCATTAATAGGAACTCAACGGTAAAAAGACAGACAAAAACGGAGCTCGTATGCGAAAGTTATGGACGAAGCTTAGTCTCTACTTTTCGAGCGCGGCGAATTCGATACAGTTTTGTAAATCCGAGATAGAATGAGAATTAGCCAACGAGGTCTAAATGAGAGTTGAAGATCTCATTAATAGGAACTCAACGGTAAAAAGACAGACAAAAACGGAGCTTGTATGCGAAAGTTATGGACGAAGCTTAGTCTCTACTTTTCGAGCGCGGCGAATTCGATACAGTTTTGTAAATCCGAGATAGAATGAGAATTAGCCAACGAGGTCTAAATGAGAGTTGAAGATCTCATTAATAGGAACCCAACGGTAAAAAGACAGACAAAAACGGAGCTTGTATGCGAAAGTTATGGACGAAGCTTAGTCTCTACTTTTCGAGCGCGGCGAATTCGATACAGTTTTGTAAATCCGAGATAGAATGAGAATTAGCCAACGAGGTCTAAATGAGAGTTGAAGATCTCATTAATAGGAACCCAACGGTAAAAAGACAGACAAAAACGGAGCTCGTATGCGAAAGTTACGGACGAAGCTTGGAGACTACTTTACTATACAATTCCTATAAATAAGAGATGAACTCTTCATAATTTCCTCACACCTTCAAACCTTTATTTCTCTCTCTAACTTCTCTCTAACCTCCCTAAACCCCTCCCAAGTTTAGGGAACCTCCCTAGCACGAGAAGAAAGCCCCGGAGCGCCCGACGGCTCCGAGAAGAAAAGCTTTCGGCTCGGAAACGCTGCTCCAGCGAATCCCGGTTTTTAATAAAAACTCGCTGTAAGTGAGCTACGCCTACACTATTTTTAATATAACTTCTAATTAATTATAGTAACATTATTAGGACCTTAAAACAATTATTTGGGATATTATTATGAGTTATATAAGAGTGTTGTTTAACGCTTATATAATAATAATAATAATAATAATAATAATAGCTAGACTATTAATTAGTCGCGGTTAACGTTAGACTAAACCCTAGTGGTATTGATACTAGGTTTTGTCGAAGGAAATTGTTTTAAGAGTAACGAAGCGCTGTCTGAGTTTGGAATCATCACTTTAACAGGTGAGTGCATGGTCCCTTTCATCTTACACATAGATATGAAGTATTTTATATAAATTACGTGCTATGTGTGCATATTATCTGAATACTTGCTGTCTATGATGGATGAATGATTTTATACATGTTTTAAACGATTTAAATATATATTTATTTTATATCTACAAATACGTTGGGATAAAACATGGGTAGATGAAATAGTTGGTGTGTGATGAAATAAAACGATGAGAGATAGGTGATGATAGGAAGGTGATGATAATTAGGTGATGGATAGGTGATGATGAATCGGTGATGTAGGATGAAAGATACTATAACCTTGTCCGACAATTTGGAGATGTAGTCATCTACTAGAGTATAGATGGCGACCACGGAATATTCTAGACAACCCGCGGAAACACCAGCAGACTTATAACCTGTAGGTGATGAATTACAAGTCCAGGTGATGTGGTGACTGTATATTCATGCGATGATACTCTAACCCTTACTATGAATTACGAGTTCAGGCGACGTTGTAACTACGTATTCATACCTTAGGAACGAGCATATAAGGAAATGTGAGGTAGAAAGATGAGAGGTAAATATGATATAGGAGATGACCCTTAAGATAATTCTTTAAGGAATATTAAAGAAGATAACGGGGATGGGTAATCGGGTTGATTGTTTGATGTTTAAATATAATAATTATATTATTGTGGGTTGAAAACCCTATGTACTCACCAGGTTTCCCAACCTGACCCACTCCAGCTTATTTGTATCACAGGTGTCGATACGAAGCTACTTTGCACTGAGAGATTTAAAAGAGATGTAGATCACTAGTGTAAATGAATGTAAGTTCTGTTTATGCTTATGTTTCTGTATTGACGATGACATCCCAAATGTTTTAAATGAATAAAAATACATTTCTTCGGAAAAGATTTGATAACGTATTTATCATGTTTTTCTGGGAACAAATTCCGCAACATTTTTATTAAAAGAAGTACTCTGATTTTTATAAAGCATAACAAAAAAAAAATCGGTCTTTTCTGGCCGAGAAAATGGGGATGTCACAGTTGGTATCAGAGCATTAGTTTAAGCGAACTAGGAATATGGATTTATTTCTAGACTTAAACCTAGAATGCTAAGCAATGATTGTGAGGAGTGTGTCTTAGGTAATACACCTGAATAGACACAAGCACTAGCTTATTTAGTGAAAATGCCTAACATGCTTTTATGTGCAAAATGATTTATGATGCTAAATGTCTGAACGGATCTATGGTTTGTTGCCGACCGGATCTGGAAATTTTATGTGTTCAGATTTCTAAACGTTTAGATACGGTATTAGAACTGCCATGTAACTTTTCGGAATAATAGGAAGATTTACACGTCGATCGTAAATAAAATCTTTCCTATCTTAATTATCGTCATTATACACCAAACGTCTTAAGATCGAATGGCTAGAACCCGAAGCTGAGTCGTGAACACAAACGAAAATGGGAACCAACAGCCCCCGGTGATTGAGCAAATACCTGTTGTAATGGGAGCTGCGCCTGAGCCAGTCACCATGGCTGGAGTACAAGCCATGATTCGGGCTATGTTAGCTGAACAAAGGGAGGAAATGAGACAGATGTTGCAAGAAAATAGGGACGAACCTACCATGCCCATCAAGCAAACCAAGCCGATTCCCGAGCAATCAGAGGAAGGGACTATAGCCGCCAAGTGAGTCAAGTAGGGACTCAAGGTGAACAAAGGGATGACCCGGAGAGGGGAAACGACAAGGATGGGCGAAGGTATAAGAACTTCTTGAGTGCAAAACCACCAAGTCTCTCCGGAAGCCCGAAGCCGGTTGAGATTATGGACTGGATCTCCGAGATGGAGATGGTGTTTGAGAGTTGCGACTGTAGCAACAAGCAGAAAACCGTCTTTGCGGTCAGGCAACTGAAGAGCGGAGTCTTGAGCTGGTGGAAGATATTGGCAGATACGATGCCTAAGGGAGAAGCAAGTAAGATGTCTTGGGAAGATTTCTTGGTGCAACTGAAAATGCAGTACTGCTCTGAGCAGGATCTACTAGAGATCAACAACGAGTTTCAGAACCTAAAGAAAGGAAAAATGAGCATCACCGAGTACGCTGCAAGTTTTACGGAGAAGATGAAGCTTGTTCCTTATTTAGTTCCAACAGAACTTTCCAAGGTCAACAGGTTTGCCAATGGATTACCAGCGGACTTTGGTCCAATGGTCAAACAAGCAACCACTTTGAAAGCCGCCATCTGGGCAGCCAAGAATGTTGAGACCCAAATAAGAGAAAAGGGTCTGGAGAAAGTTAAAGTTGGCGAGAAGAGGAAGCTGGAAGGATCCTCAAGACCTGATAATAAGGGAAAGTTCTCGAAGTCTAACCTGGACGACCGAAGGAATGGAGCCAAGTGGTGTGAGAAGTGCAAGAATAAGCACTTCGGAAGATGCGATGGAGAAGTGACGTGCTATAAGTGTGGTAGGACCGGTCACTATTCCAGAGATTGTACATTCGACAACAAGAAGTGCTACGAATGTGGAAATGATGGGCATATTTCAAACAACTATCCAAAGAAAAACGAAGCTGCAAGACCAAATACACCGCCGAAACCAAGGGCATTCCACATGATCCTCGATGAAGCAGACAACAACGCGAGGAATCAAGAAAGAGGACTTCTTACCCGAAGATCGGATTATGCAATAGCCATAGTTTCGTATGATGTAGCCTATTAGAGGCATAGTCTAGGGTGAACTTGAACACCTATGTAATAGTTTCAAGAAATAATAAAACCTTCGTTTTGTTATCTGATGTGTTAAGTTATTATGTGGTTTTCTTGTATGGTGACTTGGAAAAACTGCGAGACAATACTTGGGACGAGTATGAGTAGGTGTGAATGGTAGTAGAGGCCTATACTACCGGAAGCACAAGACTCACGCTTGGATCAGGGAAAGTCACAAGGTTACAGAGGAGCTAGTAATTGATTTCGTTTTATTCAAGTATGTCGTTACCATCGTTTCGGTAAGGACTAAGAAGATGATTGTTATTCCGACCCTAGTGGTCATATCAAATTGAGTCCAACTACGCTGAGTATGTTATGTAGTTCAGAGAATCAAGTTCGATGTAACATCTGACTTAAGACGGAAGATTGAAATAAAAAGCGATCAATAGAGGTATCGTGAAAAGTTGCTTGTAGCTAGAAATGCTACCTTTTAAGATGTGGTTAGAACATGAAGGAAGGTATAGTCTGTTCTGGAATTTGACTCTAAAAGACCTGAGTCCAAGCGATGCATCATACGATGAGAGGTCATTAGAACATGACTCATCGGTCTATTATGATAATCGAAGGAAGAAACTTATCTCAAGTTTGTTAAAAAAGGAGTCTCCAATAAAGATCGAGATCGTGACGTGAAGATCATGACTGAAAGCCTAACATGAGATAGAGAGCGGGTCCAAGATCGGGCACCGCCTGCAGTCAGGAAGTCTTAGAGTTAGATACTCGTTCGAAGAAACATCAAAGTTACGGTTATTACTTAGGATGAAGAGATAACGTATGGAGTCATCATGAGAGCCCTGTTTCGTTTATGATTCCGGGACGTAATCATCCTAAGGGGGAGACAATTGTAACGCCCGTAGATCCGGGCTAGTCAATTTAGAGGCAATGAGTGTCGAAAACGAATTTTCGGCAAAAGATTATTTATAATAGATAATCTTAACCAAGTTGTAGAATATTTCTCAAGGTTTCCGTACATATAAAGAACTCCGAAATCCGAGTTATAACGAAGAAGTTTGGCCCGTCGAAGTTTTACGGCAAAACCGGCACGGCACCGGGAAGCGTAAATAGTGAATTTACGATGGAGCAAATTTTAGCCTTAGTGATCTAAACAAAAGTCGTAGAAAACGTTAAACCGAGAGCGTCCATAAAAAGAACGCCCAAATCTGACTTCGTATGAGGAAGTTATGATTTTTCGAAGTTTCGGCTTAGCAGTGTACAGCCCGAAACTCGAATTTTAGTTCGAGCGGTTTTTGGCTTACGCGACCTAAATGAGAGTTGAAGATCTCATTAATAGGAACTCAACGGTAAAAAGACAGACAAAAACGGAGCTCGTATGCGAAAGTTATGGACGAAGCTTAGTCTCTACTTTTCGAGCGCGGCGAATTCGATACAGTTTTGTAAATCCGAGATAGAATGAGAATTAGCCAACGAGGTCTAAATGAGAGTTGAAGATCTCATTAATAGGAACTCAACGGTAAAAAGACAGACAAAAACGGAGCTTGTATGCGAAAGTTATGGACGAAGCTTAGTCTCTACTTTTCGAGCGCGACGAATTCGATACAGTTTTGTAAATCCGAGATAGAATGAGAATTAGCCAACGAGGTCTAAATGAGAGTTGAAGATCTCATTAATAGGAACCCAACGGTAAAAAGACAGACAAAAACGGAGCTCGTATGCGAAAGTTACGGACGAAGCTTGGAGACTACTTTACTATACAATTCCTATAAATAAGAGATGAACTCTTCATAATTTCCTCACACCTTCAAACCTTTCTTTCTCTCTCTAACTTCTCTCTAACCTCCCTAAACCCCTCCCAAGTCTAGGGAACCTCCCTAGCACGAGAAGAAAGCCCTGGAGCGCCCGACGGCTCCGAGAAGAAAAGCTTTCGGCTCGGAAACGCTGCTCCAGCGAAGCCCGGTTTTTTATAAAAACTCGTTGTAAGTGAGCTACGCCTACACTATTTTTAATATAACTTCTAATTAATTATAGTAACATTATTAGGACCTTAAAACAATTATTTGGGATATTATTATGAGTTATATAAGAGTATTGTTTAACGCTTATATAATAATAATAATAATAATAATAATAATAATAGCTAGACTATTAATTAGTCGCGGTTAACAGGTGAGTG
Source organism: Lactuca virosa (assembly GCF_052849685.1). NCBI lineage: Eukaryota > Viridiplantae > Streptophyta > Magnoliopsida > Asterales > Asteraceae > Lactuca > Lactuca virosa. Next base: position 432,605,838 of record NC_136430.1, read on the forward strand.
CATGGTCCCTTTCATCTTACACATAGATATGAAGTATTTTATATAAATTACGTGCTATGTGTGCATATTATCTGAATACTTGCTGTCTATGATGGATGAATGATTTTATACATGTTTTAAACGATTTAAATATATATTTATTTTATATCTACAAATACGTTGGGATAAAACATGGGTAGATGAAATAGTTGGTGTGTGATGAAATAAAATGATGAGAGATAGGTGATGATAGGAAGGTGATGATAATTAGGTGATGGATAGGTGATGATGAATCGGTGATGTAGGATGAAAGATACTATAACCTTGTCCGACAATTTGGAGATGTAGTCATCTACTAGAGTATAGATGGCGACCACGGAATATTCTAGACAACCCGCGGAAACACCAGCAGACTTATAACCTGTAGGTGATGAATTACAAGTCCAGGTGATGCGGTGACTGTATATTCATGCGATGATACTCTAACCCTTACTATGAATTACGAGTTCAGGCGACGTTGTAACTACGTATTCATGCCTTAGGAACGAGCATATAAGGAAATGTGAGGTAGAAAGATGAGAGGTAAATATGATATAGGAGATGACCCTTAAGATAATTCTTTAAGGAATATTAAAGAAGATAACGGGGATGGGTAATCGGGTTGATTGTTTGATGTTTAAATATAATAATTATATTATTGTGGGTTGAAAACCCTATGTACTCACCAGGTTTCCCAACCTGACCCACTCCAGCTTATTTGTATCACAGGTGTCGATACGAAGCTACTTTGCACTGAGAGATTTAAAAGAGATGTAGATCACTAGTGTAAATGAATGTAAGTTCTGTTTATGCTTATGTTTCTGTATTGACGATGACATCCCAAATGTTTTAAATGAATAAAAATACATTTCTTCGGAAAAGATTTGATAACGTATTTATCATGTTTTTCTGGGAACAAATTCCACAACATTTTTATTAAAAGAAGTACTCTGATTTTTATAAAGCATAACCAAAAAAAATCGGTCTTTTCTGGCCGTGAAAATGGGGATGTCACAGTTGGTATCAGAGCATTAGTTTAAGCGAACTAGGAATATGGATTTATTTCTAGACTTAAACTTAGAATGCTAAGCAATGATTGTGAGGAGTGTGTCTTAGGTAATACACCTGAATAGACACAAGCACTAGCAACAATCCTATAACCAGGATATCGACCTAACAGGTCACTAACATAACATCATCCTATATACCAAGATACCGACCCAACCGGGTCACTAAAGCATAGCACATCACCATCCTAACTACCAGGATATAAATCAGTAAGCATAACATGCAATAATCCGAATACAATCCATAAAGGGCGGACCTTGGTGCCTTAGACCCTGTTGATATAGTGAGGAGAACTCACCTGGCATTGCTGAAGTCCCGCGGATAAAACTCCAGCTGCTGGTTGACAGATTCCCGAACTGTCAACATCAAACAATACCCAATTAATATTTGGCTTCCAAGCCCCAGGTCCAAATCACACTCCAAAGACCCAAAAGTCAAGTAATGGGCCAAAGCCCAACATATGACCCAATTTTCCAAATTGGGCCCAAACCCTCATATGGGCCTTACCCTAATCCCATCAACATATTCTAGTCCATATGATTATTCTTGGATGGCCCAATAATAATCCAATCACCAAGCCCCAATAGAAAGGCCCAACAATAAACCCAAGTGAAATTAGGGTTTTCACATGAAATGACGATTAGGGTTAAGTGTTTCTCACTTAACCCATTAAATACTTAATCCATTAAAGACTTAATCCATTAAGTCCATCATTCATCTAAATAAGTCATATGGTGTGATTGGGCTCAATCACACAATTCCATTCTAATGGCCCAAAAGTGGGTCCCAATAAACTCAAGCCTATAAATCCAATATTAAGGTTTTCTAAACCCTAATTAGGGTTTCCAACCCTATCTTATCCCAACAGGCCCAATTGATATGTCTTTTGATCAATTAAGGTTCATTAGACTCATTAAGGTTTCACTAGGCCCATTAGTCATCTGTTTGGGCTTTTAGGTCCATTAAGCTTCATTGGGCCCATTAGGGTTTATTAAGCCCATTAAGCCTCATTGGGCCCATTAGGGTTTCTTAGTCCCTTGTCCAAGCATCCAAACGAGTCAAAACACCATCAAAGCACACCGCCACCCGACACGGCGGCCGGTGGCGGCAGCCACCACCTCATGGTGGTGGTTTTTAGTTTTCCTTTCATTATTCCAATACCGATTACAGATTACAACCCAATATCCAACACACACGACACACACTACATCACACTCACAGTGAATAAATCACACACACACGCACACACCTAGCCACCTTATGGCGGCAGGTGGTTGAACATGGCGACAGTCATCGAGAGTTCCAGCCAAACGATCGCGTACATCCTATCTGTTCACAAAACAACCCCAGCCACCCACCTGGTGGCGTGAGGCGACAGCGGAGACCCAAGAGGCGGACAGCAGCAGCAGCTAACGGTGGCAAGGGCTGCCCGTCTTTACTCCCGACGTCCCAACGTCGGTCTTCTCCTTCCGGGGTGGCAGCGGTTACTTGCGATCTAGAACAACAGCGATAAGGGGTCGTCATTTGCAACCCACGTCGGCGACATCTTCCTTACAATGGAACCGACAGCGGCGGCAATCTGAGAAATGCGACGGCGGCGCTCGGACTCGGCTGGCAGCGGCTAGAAGGTCACGAATCGGTGACGCCCACGAGGCTACCTTCTTCTCCAATCTTCAATGAAGCAGCGCATGATTCTGGTTTCCATCAGTGTCGATTATTGCCGACGACAAGGGGGTAGTTGACGGTGCTAGGTGGTCGGGGATGGCAGCGGCGCCGGAGATGGGTGAGGTGAGAGTGGCGGCTGGAGGGTGAAGAGGGAGTGAAGAAGGTGACGGCTGCACACATTGTCTCTAGGGTTAGGGTTAAGAGCATGGTGATGGGTTATATACCCTATCACATACATTTCCCCCATATTTACGTTTCCAGCCCCCTCCTAACAATTTTTTCCAATATGAGACCATAATTTACCCTTTTAACCCTCAACAATAAATTCCATCCCAATTCAGGTCCAAAACTTACCAAACAGCCCTCAACTTTGAGAATCTCTTGCAAAACTAATCCAGAAATTACATTTTAACCCCCGAGACTTTAAATCACGACATTTGGCTTCCCGAAACCAACACCCCGCTAATTATTATTTAATTTTAGACAATATTAATATAAAATAATAATAATATTTACTTCTCGGGGTTCCGATTTATTATTTAATTATTCTATTTTAAATGGGATGTTACAATTCTCCCCCACTTAAATTTGATTTCGTCCTCGAAATCGTTTCTCCTCATTCCTTACACGCCAAACAACTTGGACTACAATCCCGAGCATTACCCTAGCCTTTCCACGACACCCGCAACCAACCCTCGCAGGGTTCTAAAACCTGAAAATAAACGAATCCCTTTCAATATGATCACATTCACTCAGTCCGTAATATGAAGTCTGGAGATGGTCTAGCTCCCTGACAGACTGCCCACACTGGGTCATTGTCGAATACATTGCACTTAACTCCCAACTGGCTACTCAACTTCTGATAACCTGAGGTTCCAACATCTAGATACTTCTCATACACCCGAAGACCCAATTCATCAATACCGTCCTATACGCGAACACTGTCTGAACCCTGACCTGCCTGAAACAGTAAGTTGCCACATGGCTGCTTTCCAAAAACTTACCGAGACCTCCCTGGTCTCAATTCGCTCACCAATCATCTAACATGCTTGGTTTCGACCTGGTCGCGGAGCTAAAGGACTCCCATATAATTGCCTCACACGACTTCTGAACGAAATCCTTCTCTGGAACTAGTTGCCACTAGTTATCATGTCACTGAGCCTCTAATAACCTCCTGATCCAACCGATCGGATCCATGCGCCGAATCCTGTCGCTACTAACCCATGGCTAAAAGCGACTGCTACATGACCAATGGTAGCCTTACATCACACGGAACCTTAAGCGACTGCTACTACCACCTAATCAATGTGTCGGTTAACCACACACGCTCCATTGATCTATGATAAACATCGAACCACCCTTCACTACCAATGTCAACCCCAAATTAGTGTGTCGGTTAACCACACACGCTCCACTAATGTTTGACAAGGGTACGAAGTGTAATTCCATGGATTAGCATACAATTTCACATTTTGCCTAAAGTAACTATGATTTGGGAATTTGTAAAAGCATTTAGTTACTTTGTACTTCATTGTACTTATAATGGAAGGTTTCGTCCTATCCTACCCGTTCGGCTAACGACCCTCCAGTAGTCAAGAGTGTGGTGGGTAAGAGTGGATACCCATTCAATCGTCATTTTATAGGCAATTTCCTTAAACACCCTTTATAGACCAGCTTCGTGAATGAGGTCTACTAACGGTAAGACTGACTGTTTACTCATACATATATATAATATTAGACTTTTAATGTTATATAGTATAGGGTGTATTTTACACTTTTAAAATACTAGGTGGTCTAATTTAATAAATTATACTTTTAATTTAATTAAATGTAAACCAAAACTTTATGGAATTATTAACTCTCTTTTAATTATACACTTTAATTAACTAATAAAACCATAAGGGTGTAATTCGAACCTTTTCAAAAATACGAGGGTTTTTAGAATTTAACATTTCAAAATTAAACTTTTAATCAACTTTTAAATTCCAAAACTTGAGGGCAAGTTTTGAACTTTTCAAAACATTAGGGTTTAAAATTTAAATCTTTCAAAATTAAACTTTTAATCAAAAATTTAAATTCCAAAACTTGAGGGCAAGTTTTGAAACTTTTCAAAACACTAGGGTTTAACTATTTAAATTTCAAAAACAAAACTTTTAAGTTCAAATTTAAACTATAAAACCTAAAGGGGAAAATTGAAACTTTTTCACAAGATAATTCAAATCTAAATTACAAATAATCAATCTTTATCTAATAAAACAAAAGATTATTTAAATTTTGACAATTATCTTCTATTTTGGCAAGGATAATCACCATATATACATAAAATTCGGATTTTATTGATAAAAACTGTTTTGGTAATTATCCCACAACAAAATAGGCAAAACAATCGCAAAAACAGGCTGCCAGATCCAAGGACTCGCCGAGTCGGCTTGACTCGCCGAGTTCATCCACTGACTCGCCGAGTCAGTCAGGCAGAGGGCAAAAAACTTCGTTTTTCATGCAAAAATCGATCAATCAAGCATCAAATTCACTAACAAACAGCCCTAGGCTCTAATACCACTGATGGGTTTTGAGCAATACATCATTCCTATGGTGTACATGCAAACCCTAATAGCTTTTGGATCTAGTTTGTCTAATGAACATGCAATTGAACATCCAAAGCTATAAACCCTAGATCTATCATATAAGAACTGAAATAAGGGTTTAGTAATTACCTTTGATTGTTATATAACAATAACAATCAATCCTTGGCTTCAGAAAGCTTAGTGCCTCAAGTGTTGCACCTCTAATGGAGTCACAAACACCACTAAGAAACTTGGATGAAGAGGAAGGAGAGAGGAGGCACCAAAAACGGCTGGAAACCCTAAAGGATTACTTGTCCACGTTTTTGGGGTATAGGGGTCCTATATATACATGTAGGCTATTAGGGTTTGCAACTAGAAAACCCTAATCTGACTGCTTAGGCCCTAAGCAGCCCATGGACTCCTTTAACATATCCCTTGGACGATTTCTAATGGGCTTCCCATAGAATTCGTCCAACCTATATATTATTAGGTGATCCATAGCCCAATTGTAATTATCTTATAATTACAACTCCAGTCCCCTAAGTTTAATCAATCTCTTTTAGTCACAAAATTAATTCTTAATTAATTCTTGACTAATATCAATTAAACAATATGATTTCTCCTTTAATATATTATTCTCATAATATATTAATAAATCATAATTAAACCTTTCTCTCCTTAATTCATCCTACATATTGCTATGGTGAAGGCAACCCAAAAGGACCATGCTCACAATCGGGTCAAGTACATACCAAAATAGTTATGGACTTAGACACTAATCCAACAAGTCCTACACTCACGAATCCGGTGGAGTGTTACCAAGGACGTGTCTCAAACTTAGCCTAACAAATTTACAAGTAATAATACTGAAAATCCTATTTATGATTTGCATGAATCCTTTATAAAATAATACATATTACTACATGATTCACCAGTTCATTGTTCTAGTTTTGAAAAACTGTTTCTACGAGTTGATTTCTTAATCGTTTGGTAAAACTGTTTTCCGTGTTAAAAACATGTTGAAAGTATAATTATCTTAAACAAAATAATATATTTTGAGTACAAGTTTCCTTGTACTTTTGCTTGTATTCCCCCCTGAAAACATGAAAAAAAACTCTGAAAAAGCGTAGGGGTATGAACTCACAGTTGGATGTGGGATTCGAGCGTACGATCGGTGTGGATGCTGAGTGTCAACTGGTGTTTCGTACACAAGTGGATCCTATTAACATATGGTAACACATATGTGTGTTAGAATTAGGGTGTTTCATGACTAAACATGACGGGAAACCACCCTAAGGACTTGGAAATGCCTATCGGGACCCTATATGATCAAATGAGGGAGTTGTACAACCAAAAGAGTATGTGTGCGGCCAAGGTGTGCGGTCAGCATGTGTGTACGGTTGCACACCGGAGTGTGCGGCCATACAGAGGGCGTGTGCGGTCGTACAAGGGAGTGTGCGGCCGTACATAGGGGTGTGCGGCCGTACACTCTTCATTCATGCCCAAAATGTCGATTTTCAGGTGTTTCAAAGCCAATACCAAGTCCAACTAGCAAATGGAGGCCAAACTCTCACTTTGGAGAGTCTTTAAGGTGTGTACGGCCACCTTATGAAGGTGTGCGGCCGTACACCTTCAAGTGACGAAGAACACGAAGAACATGAAGAGTTTTAAGCTTAGATCAAGGTGTCTTACCAGTATAACAAGCTGAATGATGGAGTAATTCACGTTTTTTAGGCCCTTAGAGTGTTCTTGGATGAAGTTTCTAGAGAGAGAAAGTGGAGAGAGCAAGTAGAGTGCAGCCAAAAGAAAGGAATGAGTGAAGGGGGTCACCCTATATATATAGGGATGAGTGTGCGGCTGGAAGATGGGTGTGCGGCCGCACACTCATGTGTACGGCCGTACACTCCTCCCGAGAGGGTGTATGACCCGAATGTTGTACTATGACTTGGTATTACTCGACCTAGGACCCAAACTTTGATTGTACGAGGCTTAGAACGCTTTAACAAACCCTTAAATGGTGATAAAATCGAGTTTAATATTGATATGAAGATCAATTGTACAGGATAAAAGTTCCGGGTTGTCACATATACGAAGAGATGGTTGATCAAATTTGAAAAATATTTGCCTAGTAGTTTATGTGGCGTTAATGTGAAAGAGTGAGCATAATAGAGATACCGATGAGAATGACCCATACGCTCCACCTTGTACTCATTTTTTTTATTTTTATCAATTCCTAATTTCTTTTATTGCGTTACTTTTCATGTTGGAAACAAATTAGATGACCCAATCCAATCCGTATTTGCTTCATTTCTAGTTCGTATTGAAGCAAATACATTATTTAGAAAAATTTAATTAAAAAGTGCAAGAATAATTATAATATTATTTTAGGAATAAATGTTTTGTAGGTACACTTGATTTTGCAATGCGAAGCTGACGCTGAGTGCAACAATGTCAAAAAGAAAATTTAAATTTAACTTTTCATATAAATGAAAAAAAGTAAAAATAAAATTGAAAAATGACACGTGTTGTGTTGTTGGAATAATCCAACAAGAATTGGAAAAAGCAATGATATGATATTTTCTTGATTATTTTGATATTAACTTAAAAGAAAAGGTAAATATTATAATAGTCATTAAATTTATCTAAAAATTTGATTTTGACATTGTGTTAATTTTTTGTATCAAATTTATATTATATTTTACATTTGTTATAATTCTGACTACTTAACCGGTCAATTCGATTGTCTGTTGAGGTGATATGATGATGTATCAGTTTTGATGATGTGACATTTTGTCATGACATGCATACATGTCAAAATTAAAAATAAAAAATAATAATAAAAGACACTAAGCTTATATTTTTAAAATATTGACATTAAGTTTTAATTTTTTTTTCAATTTTTACACTTCATTTTTTGTTCCAAATCGAAAATCATTTTTTTCAATTTTATTCAATGTTGATAATTTTCTATTTCAAACCGTACAAATGTTACGTTTTTTACATTTAAAACCGTATAAATTATTTTTCTCATTTAAAAACCACATTTTTTTTGTATAAATACAAAGTTTTTTATATTCAAAGTATAATGTTATGTATAAACATGTATTATCTATATTATAACCGTATTTTTCATTAAATACACAACTTTAAAATTAGTTTATATGTGTAGAATGCAGAGTCAGTAAGCTAATGTGATATAGGGAACACAAAGGTACGGGGGTCGCTTTAATTACCAAGGGACCGTTCGTTGTATATATTTATGATTTTGGCTCTTGCAGATATACTTCTTGATTTGCTAGAAAAAAAATGTAATATACTAATAATGCATGAAAAATATGGTTATAATATAATTAATACATATTCAATTTGTTGTCTATAAAGCTTGTGTATCTTAATTGGATTATATGTAATGAATGGAAAAATTCAAATAAAATACACCACATCATGCTACTCGGTCTGATGAATCTCATGTCTAACAGCTCCTACAGCTGTGTAGACAACTCCTGCATCTTGTAAATGTTAAGCGATATGATGCATTGGCTATCGGAGCCGCACCCGGAATCAAATCAATCTGAAACTCAACTTGCCTCTCGGGAGGCACCCCGGTAGATCCTCGGGAAACACATCAATAAATTCCCGAACAATGGGCACATCATCCATAATATTCTTATCGTCCGCTCGCGCATCCACATATGATATGATTTAATAAGTCATGCACAAAGTTTTGGACAAATTGAATCATTTTGTCTTTTACCTAAAGACAAAGTTTATATTTTATAAACTTTAAGTTTATAAAATTTAAACAATTCTTCTCCTAAGTTTGTCTTTTTGAAGGCATGACCAAAATTATTATTATAAGAAGAGAGGTTGCTTGTCAACTTTCTTCAAATGTCCTTCATGTCCCTAAAATAAGGTCTTTACTTTACATTATAATAAGGGGTTGATTTTGCTTTTGCATGAGTATATAAGAGAGTGTCTTGTATGGTATTTTGGCTAGTCTTTCACTAGCTTTTCTTCTCTTCTCTCTTATGAACGAAATTAGCTCTCTTCCTACACCTTTCTCTCTTTTGAAGCAAGTTTGGTGAATTAGAAGCTCTCTTGAGTTGTCTCATTTAATGCTTATTTGATTTAAGTACTTAAAGGCTTAAGACACTCAAAATACAAGAAGGAACTAGCATTTCAAGTGCCTTACTCTTGATGGTGGATAAACATAGAAAAATTCTATTCTTGAATTTTTACTATCTTCATCAACACCCCAAAACCAAGCGGGTTCAAAGACTTCAAAGGTTATCATTCTAAATAACTCTTTGGTTGTTTTTTTATTTCATTATAACCTCTATAAATGGATCCTAGATGGTTTGATTTTGTTATAAATTAAGACTTTGTTCTAAGTATTGGGCCGATGAGAGTTGTACTCTGGCCCTGGCCATCTAAGTTAGGCCGAGATCGTCACCTCGAGGCATTTAGGACTAAGGTATTTTTTTATATCAAGGGAAAGGTTATGAGACTTTAAAGCCTTTGTTAATGTCATGGGAAAAGGTAATTGTCCTTTGAGTTAAATTGAGATGTTTAAGGAAAGGTTATGAGCCTTTAAAGCCTATGGTTGCATCCTTGCATCGATTTTGCTCAATTGACGTGGATGATCAGTCCTTGTTATCACTTGGTAAATATGCACAACCTCTTATTGAAATAATATCAAGTTTGAAAAGTAATTAACATCTGAAATGTTTTATAAAATAGTTAACCTCCATCATTCTATTGATAGTATTATGGAAATACCAACACTGTTTAATGAGGACAAAAATGACTAAGCTTTGACATGAAAATGGGCCTAGAACTAGAGCTAACTGTTGGGGTATGATTATCCACTTGGAGTTAGATCACATTGCCCTTGCCCTTGATGTTCCTTATTATGTCTTTTCTCCTTCCTCTAGGAGTAAAAGTGGCGTAAATTATGCTAGTTCCAAGTATGGTGGATGGGCCTCCCGCCTTGTGCTTCCAAGACGTAAGCTCCATTCTGGTGCGTCTCCACTATCTTGTATGGGCGTTCCTAGGTGCCACTTAACTTTCCCTGGGGTTGGGTATGAGTGGATTCATTTTTCCTCAACACCCATTCTCCTACTTTGAAGTTCTTCACTTGTACATGTCATCGTAGTAATTCTCAGTGCGAGTTTTGTAGGTAGCTTGGTAGAGCTAGGAAGCTTCACTTTTCTCATCAAGCATGTCTAAGTCTTGACATTGTCCAAATTCATTGGAGTTCATGTCAAATTCCATCACCCGTAGTGATCTAGGCAAGATTTTAGGTTGGAGTATCGTATCTGTGTTGTATATTAGGTTCAAGCGTGTTTCCCTAGTACTGGATCTCGAGGTCGTGCGATACGACCAGAGCACTGTAGGTAATTCTGATGGGTTTTGAGCATTCTAACACTCCTATGGTGTACATGTAGCCCTAGAAACCTTGGATCTATGTTTTACTAAGATACATGCAAATTTGATTTTTCCAAGGTTCTTATCCTAACTAGCATGGCATGGGGAACTTGAAACATAAAAGCTAGTAGAATAATATACCTTTGTTGTTGCTTGAATTCTTTAAGAACTTTGTGAGCCTAGCACCCCAAATGTGATGCCTCAAATGTTTCACACAACACCACAACTCTTGGAATAACTTGAGATAAGTACACTATCACTCAAAATCGGCTAGCCCTCCTTGTTCTTAACTATATGTCAATTTTGCTAGCCTATGGGGTCTTTATATAGTGTGTCACAAGTAGGGTTACACCATGTAAACCCTAATTGACATGGCTTTCATTTCCTCCATGATCCATGGGTTTTAACCTCCATGGAGCATCAATGGAGCACCCTATGGGTTTTAGCCCAATCCAATAAACCATGGATCATTAGCCCACTATATAAGAATGGATGATTTACACAATCAATCCCCATATATTTAATTAGTCTCTTTTTGATCACAAAATTAATTCCAAATTAATTCTTGATCAATACTAATTAAATAATATGATTTCATATTAATATATTATAACTTATAATATATTAACAAATCATAAGTGTCCTTTTTCTCATTTTGTCTATCCAATTATCATGATGCCATGCAACCCAAATGGATCATGCCAACCGGGTCAAGTACATACCAGAAATAGTTATGGACTTAGACACCTTATCCAACAAATTCTTCAACCCATTCTCCCTTAGATTTCTTTAGGCGCTTCTTAAGGCCATTGACAATTATCTTGTTTGACACTTCCTTTTGTCTGTTTGCCTGGGGATGCGCCACCAAGGTGAATCGACAATGGATTTGCTTTTCTTCACACCATTCCTTGAAGTGGCTGCCTTCAAACGGGGTGCCATTATCGCTAATTAGAATCCTCATGGTGCCAAAATGTGTAAGGATGTTCTTCCACATGAACTTTATCATTTTGTTCCTGTGATGGTGGTTAGGGGTTCGGTCTCGATCCGTTTAGTGAAGTAATCGATGGCGACCAGTAAGAATTTAGCTCCGCTTGGGGCAGTTGGAAATGGTTTGACAATATCTATACCCTATTGGTGAAAAGGCTAGGGACTGTTGATGCTGGTTAGTGGCATGGCATGTTGGTTTTGGAAAGGAGAAAAGGCTTGGCACTCTGGACACTTTTTGGTGAGTTTGGCTGCATCCTTGTAGATATCTGGCCAATATACTCCTTGGCGTAGTATTTTCCCGGTAAGTGCCCTCGCGCCCTCATGCCCTCCAACTTCCCAGACATGCCTCTCTTCTAAAAGTTTGTGCCCTTATGAGTGGGCAATGCGCTTTAGCCATGGTGCCAGGTATACCCTATTGTATAAATGAGCATACTAACTTTCGCACTGCATCCATCTACCTTTGCATCCTTTGATCTTTGGCCTCGTATATGTCCTTGACCTGATTGGTGATGGGGAGGGAATCACTGAGGTCAGCAAGGCGCTTCGCTCTGACTTCTCGGGCTAGTCGGAGGCCTGCTAGAAGTGCTTCATACTGTAACACATGTTCCAGGTATTAATGTAATTTTCAAAATTTTAGGGTTTGATGCTGGGACTCGATGAGTTGGGAGCCCCGAATCGTCGAGTGGATGTTATCAAAAGGAAACGAAAGTTAGGACCTACTCGACGAGTCGGAAGGCCCGACTCGACGAGTAGGAGCTGGAAAGAGAAACCCTAATTTCTAGGGTTTGCACCCTATATAATCTCCTTAAGGACCTTGAGGCTGACTTTTCATCAGCCTCCAAACCCTAAAACGTCTGTGCTAAACCCTAATCCCCATTCTCTTCCATTTTGTGAGCTAAGAGTGACTTGTGGAGCTTAAGAAGAAGGAGATAGTGAGAAGAAGGAGGAGATCCAGCAAACCAAGCCCTCACTCTTGAGCTTGATCATCTTGTGGACTGTTGTAAGTCTTCAAGACTTGATTTTTATCTTTGAAAATGGCTAGATCTTGAGTTTACCCTTCATTTCCCATTATTCTTGTTGATTGCATGCATGGGATTCATAAAGTTTGCAACTTTATGGATCTTCAGGGCAAAATAGTCCCAAGGTGGGCTAAATCTAGCTTTTGGTCATGCAAGGACGCCATGCAAGGGTTTTTAGTGTATTTTTCCCCTTTTTTGGCCATTTTGACTTAAGGACATGCATTGGACATGTATGTTCATAAAGCCTCCATCTTTGGAATGTTTTGGGGACTAGAAACTTTTCTGAAGAGGAAGGATTCCAGATCCCTAGAGTCTTGGACCAAATGGCTAAGCTTTAGAGCTTTCCAACCTTTGATAAAGGCCTTAGAGCATTTAGAGTGGTTCTGGAAGGTAAAGTTGGAAACTTTATCCTTCTAGACACCTTAGGGTTTCAAATCTAAGCCCTGGAGTCCCTGCATTCGATAGGTTATCATAATAAGAAAACAGGGAGGGGGACTCGACGAGTTGCCCTGGAAACTCGACGAGTCGGATCGGATTTCCCTGTCGATTGGATATCAAGTGAACTCGTCGAGTTGATGAACCAACTCAGCGAGTTGGTTAGGGTTTGTTCAGGTGTTCTAGACTCTACAGGAACTCGACGAGTTGCTAGATGCACTCGACGAGTTGAGGTCAACATGGACTGTTGACCTTGACTTTGACTAGGGTTGACTTTGAGGGTAGTTATGGGACCATGACAAGTTAATCATTTAATGATTATAGGCAGTTGAGTTGGAGAAGCACGTGGGACATATCTGATTCTAGCTTATCAGCACAACATTCGTGAGAGGTGAGTCTCCTCACCATACCAATAGGTCTAAGGCACCAAGGCCGGCCCATTCTATGATATTTGGCATCCTAGCTGTAGTTGTATTATGTGGTATGATAGTTTGTTGAGCTAGGAAGCAAGCTAGTGGTATATATGGTATATATGTGCGGAAGACCATGGGAGAGCTCATGGCACTTGGATGTAAGACCATGTGGAGAGGCCATGGCTTTCTTATCGGAGACCATGGGGGAGCCCATTACACTTAGGTGTAAGACCATGTGGGGAGCCCATGGCATCCTGGAGTAAGACCCTGGGGACGAGCCCTCGGCATCCTTATTGTTGTATGCATGGCTTATGTAGTATATATGTAGCTTTAATAGCTAATATGTTATGTGTTACGTGGATTGTGTGTGGGGTGTGCTCTGGGGAACTCACTAAGTATTAGCTTACAGTTTGTGGATTTGTTTCAGGTACTTCTAAGCCCAAGGGCAAGGGCAAGGCTTGATGGCGCAGCGTACACTCTCTCGGGCATTTTATGGGACACTCTGATGTTTTGAAATAAAATTGTAATTGATATGAGTTTTGAAAACAATTGTATTTGGATTTCGTGGTTTATGGAAATGTGTTTTGGCTAATCCAAAAATGAAATTTTTACCCTTGATTTTTGGGTGGTTACACATATTCAGCCTCACTATTGGAGACCTGAAAGTTGAATCGTAAGGCATATGTACTTTCATCACCACTGGGATTTTTAAGGATTAGTCCTACTCTAGACCCTTCCTTTCTCGCAGCTCCATCTGTATGTAGTTCCCAAATGTCTCGGCTTGCCTCCGGTTCTGAGGGATCTATCAGCATGATTATTGGTACATTTTTTAGTGTGTCGGGAATCGTGACTAGGAAATCTGTCAAATCTTGGGCTTTGATGCTGGTGCATGGGCGATAATCTATGTCGTGTTCACCGAGTTCAATCGCTCATTTTTCTAGGCGTCCCGGTTTCTCTGGCCTCGACAGGATCTGTTTTACTGGGTAACTAGTCAGGACCTCAATCTTGTGGGCTTCGAAATAGCGCCTGAGACGCCAAGCTGCGTAGATTCATGTGAACACCAATTTATATAAGATCGGATAGTTAATCCAAGTCCTTATAATTCTCTTCTCACAAAATGTATTGGCAATTATTTATTATCCCTCTCGACGGCTTGTACCGATGATATGGCCTCGCCAAATGCCACCAAGTACATTTGCAAAGTTTCACCTGGTAGGGGCTCGCCATAGTCGGGAGCTGATGTAAAGCTTCTTTTAAGTGTTGTAGAGCCTTATCAGCCCTCTGTCGTCCATTTATTTGGTATCAGAGCCTTGGTTTGAGGGATTCAGGCACACTCTCGGGTGTGTCAGGACTCAAACTAAGGAAATGGTAAAAATTGTTTTCAATAATAAAATAAAAGTTAAAACTTTTGAAGAATGGAAAAGATGAGAGTGCAACTCGCGTGATCGGCCGAGCCAAGTAAGTAGTTCCCCAATATGTTAGCCATGTTATACTGGTATTTGAGCTATGATAATCGTATGGATCTTGCTATGTGTATGCTTTTAAAATTGTATACGGTAGGAGCATATAGCCCTAGAATGATTGATTTGGCCTTATTTCCTGTTCCTTATTTGGTTGTGGTCCTATGGTAGAATCTCTTATTCGAAAGTCTATTTGATCCTTTTCTGTGTATAATTTGCATGCATAAAGGCAACCTGTTATGATTGGTCTGATTGATGTGGGTAGAGAAAATCTTAGGATAGCCTGAGATCTGAGATATGTGATAGTCTGTGGGACATGATTTATTTTGGAATGAATTAGAGTTAGCAGGTAGAGCCTTGGGGAAGGTACAGGTAGGTGTGGAAGGTAGTATTAGGCCCATACTACGGAAAGCACAGGACCTGTACCCGAACCAATGTTAGATCTGACAGCTCTAAGGAGGACTGGTGTCGGAAGATTCCCTATATAGATATACTGATCATTATGATTTATGACATTCCAGTTCATCATGGTGATGAAACGATTTGGAGGAGGGGGATCAGGATCCGGATCTGGATCTGGATCGGGCAGCGGTACTGAGCCCATTGATGAGAGGCTGCGCGAGATCATTGCAGTCGAGGTTACGAAGGGCATCCTTGACGCTACCCCAGTGATCTTTGGGACGGTCAAGGAGGGGATGATGGAGATTATGGAGGAGAGGCTCAGGTCATTCAGAGCCGAGATTGCTGTATGTAACATCCCAAAATCGAGACCCAAAAATTTTGTTTAATTATATTACTTATAAAAATAGTTTACGGAAAACATCGTTATTATCATTTCAAAACATCAAGTCACAAATCACAAGTCTCGAAAACCATAACATCAAATAGTAAAACGTTAGAGTACAATCCCATGGTTCTCAAAACGGAAATCATGTGTGTGCGATGCGCTGCTAACCTGTCGGCTCTTTCTTCTTAGTTGAAGAGGTACCTAAAACCAAAACTAAAACTGTAAGCACGAAGCTTAGTGAGTTCCCCCATCATACCACATACCATACAATCATACATACTGCCGGGCAATTCTGGGGTGCCCGACCTACCCATGTCAAGCCATTATGGGGTGCTGACCTACCCATGCCAAGCCATTCTGGGGTGTTGGCCTACCCGTTTCAGGCCGTTCTGGAGTGCCTGCCTACCCTCCGGTCTATCTCACCCGGTCACGGGGACTATTTCACCCCTACCACTATCACATAATAACATATCATAATCATGCTTTCACCCATATCTGGGGTGTCCGGCCTACCCTTCGGTCCTAACGACCGAATCATGGGACTATTCCCCTCCTACTACCACTAACACTTATAACATATCATACTGGCATATAGAGCATATCAGGTAGTAACAAACCAGACAATTATCACAAAGACAATCATCTCAACTATAATCAACTACTAGTGGATCGTTCTTGGTGCCTTAGACCCACTTCTACTAGAAGGTAACTCACCTCAATGTCGTGTAGTGTCTGCACTTCCCTCGACGTGAAAATCGACTCTCCTCGCCTCCTCAATCCCTACACGACAACTTTTCTAAGTTATCAATTCATACTCATGCCCCTTACAAGGGTCACTCAAGTCCAAGTCAAAGTCAAAGTCAAAACCCTGGTCAAAGTCAACTTTTTGTCAAAGTCAACATCTGGTTGACCAGACTCGCCAAGTTGGTCCACCAACTCGTCGAGTCCCCACGTCCACAAAATGTTACAATCCCGTACCTACTCGTCGAGTCTAGCAAGAGCTCGACGAGTTCGCCTTCAACAACACATCATGCTATCTTCAACCGACTAGTCGAGTTCCTCCTTGAACTCGTTGAGTTCATCTTCATCCGTATGAAGGTGTTTAGTCTATGACTCGCCGAGTTCATCCTTGAATTCGTCGAGTCCGTCTTCATGTGGTTGGGACATTGTCTTGAACTCACCGAGTTCCTCCTTGAACTTGTCGAGTGCTTTGATCTTCAAGTCCATAACTAACCCCTACAGGATGATTTTTCCTTCAACTCAACCAAAGACCACTTCCAGAAGTCGTTTTGGGGGAAATTGCGACCCGACTCGCCGAGTCACCCGAGCGACTCGCCGAGTCCGTCCTTGTCCAAAACTATACAGTTGATTTTAATCGGTCTTAATGCATCCAAATCATAGATCTGACATCCTAGGGTTCATATTATACGTAAAGTCACAAAGTTGATGTGAATGCATGGGGTTCTTGGCTCAAAAAGCCATAAAAAGGGGTTTATATGTTGCATGGGTCTCCCATGGCCATAAAGCTGGCACCTTTATGCCATGGGAACCCTCAGTGGTTCCAAATCTGAAGTACAACTCCAAATAAACACTCAAATCCGAGTATAGCTTCACTAAAGCTTAGAAAAAGGTGGAATATAACCCCAAATCAAGATCTAAGTAATGAATAGCCAAGGTAACAACTTTATACCTCAAATGAGCAGGAAATGTGCCAAGACTTCAGGATCTACTTGCTCTCTCTTGATCTCCCAAGCTTCCTTCTCCTTTACCAACTTCAAACACACACAAAAGCCACCAAAAAGCTCAAGAACACTAAATAAAGGCTTAGGGTTTCGAGTTAGGGTTTCTCTTGGTTGGGAGGAACAATGGAGGCTGGGTTGGGGCGTTATAAGTTATTTAAATAGGGGGAAAACCCCAAATATTAGGGTTTCATCCAGACAGTCCTACTCGTCGAGTCTGTCTCCCGACTCGTCGAGTAGGTCGCTTATCCTGCCGATCCAAAGTCAAGTCTACTCGACGAGTTGGGCCTCCAACTCGCCGAGTCCCAGAGCAAAACATGAGTTTACATTAATTAAAATACGTGTCACACCCCGAAACCAATTCTTTGATCCTTTTGAAAAGTGTTCCTCAAGAAAATCCTATATTTTCCTATGAAAAGCGTGTTTGAAAACCCATTCCTTCCATGACTTCCAGATTCATACAGATATGTATAATCCAAGGTGTCGTGGAATGAATATGAATATCCGTTGGTTACTCGTTAAACAATCCGTTTATGAAAAACCGAGTTATCCCGGGAAAATCCTATATTTTCCGTAAATGTTGATGGTTGGTTATCCGTTCGAAACTGAGGTGTACAAGTATCTACCATACTTATATCGATAAATGTAGTTTTCTTTTAAAAAAACCATGGTTACTCCCAGTGAGGTATATTAGCCCTATTACATAAATAAAACTAATAAAAGAAAATGTAATGAACTAAATCCTGAAGGTACCATTAGTACCTTCCAGTAATCAAATCGGTTATTACTTTGAGGTTAGTTCACTTGATTCATTATTACAACAGTAAATCTGTGCTATATACATTGTGAGTTTCATGACCATAACTGACTGGATATGGTCCGCAACGGGGCCGGTATCCTTTATGACTTTGTCACCCGTAGACCTGCCGGTCCGACTGTAGCTAGCAGCAAGGTGCGAGATTGTCAGTCCCGTATAGATCTATACACAACAGTCACGCTCTCCCTACAAGAGATTTTGGTCACAAGTGCTAGTCCTACACTCTGATTCTGTAGGAGTGTTACCAAGGACGTGTCTCCAACTTAGACTAACAAATTTACAAGTAATAATACTGAAAATCCTTTTTATGATTTGCATGAATCCTTCATAAAATGATACATTTTACGACATGATTCACAAGTTCGTTACCCTAGTTTTGAAAACTGTTTCTACGAATTGATTTCTTAATCGTTTGGTAAAAACTGTTTTCCATGTTAAAAGCATACTGGAAATATAATTATCTTAAACAAAATAATGTATTTTGAGCACAAGTTTCCTTGTACTTTTGCTTGTATTCCCCCCCCCCCTGAAAACATGAAAAACTCGGAAAAACGTAGGGGTATGAACTCACTGTGGTTGTGTGGAAACGTCCACTGGAAACGAAGATCCTCGGGTTGTTGTACGTGGCACTTAACGGAATCCTAATATCAATAAATATGTATATGCATCTAAATTAGCGATTTCGTTAGATAAAGTGTTAGAAAAACACTTGCTTTCGGTTAAGGAATGTTACCGGAACCTGCTTGAATCGAGAAAACGAGCTTTCACCACTTAGGAAGATTTTGCGGCCGTGAAGAGTGGTTTACGGCCGTGAACTGGGTTTACGGTCTTTGAAGATGGGCCGTAAACGGGTTTACGACCTTTGAAGATGGGCCGTAAACTCAAGAACAAGGGTGCTGATTTCGAAGAGAAATGTGTTGCAGATGCCCCGAAATAACTCTAAACGGTGTTTCTCGGTGTTTTCTCGAAGATTGAAGGCCTTCTTGGTGTTTACGGTCAAGAGTTTTAGAGAGAGTGAGCGAGAGAGTTTTCGGTCAAAGGTGTTCAAATAAAGGTGGGGGTCTCATATTTATAGGGGTATTGTGGTCGGTGGGTGGGGTCCACCCTACGCTGGCCGCAAACGAGTTTACGACCGTAAATAGGTTTACGGCCGTGAACTCCAGTCAGGCCGTGAACATGATGTTTTTCGAGGATAATTCGAGTTTCGCGCGGTTTTGGTTCCGACTTGCATATATAAGTTTAATTATGTAACACCAGATGATTTTCTAAATCAAAGGTTCGACGGAAGATTAATAAAATCCAAATTTTATTAACGGAAATCGCATAATGGAAACGGAAAAGTTTCATTGAATCCTCACGCTCCCAAGTGAATTCAGGTCCCCGCTTGGCGTTCCAGCGAACCTTCACTATCGGGATGCGACTTTGTTTCGTTCGTTTGACTTCCTGGTCCATGATTTCAATTGGTTCCTCTACGAAGTGTAGACTTTCGTCTAGCTCGATCTCATCGAGAGGAATGATAAGTGTCTTATCGGACAGACACTTCTTTAGGTTCGAGACGTGAAAGACAGGATGTACATTGCTAAGTTCTCGAGGTAACTGGAGTCGGTATGCTACTGGACCGATCCTAGCAAGGATCTCGAATGGCCCAATGTACCTTGGGTTTAGCTTTCCACGTTTTCCGAAACGTATCATGCCTTTCCATGGTGAGACCTTCAAAAGGACACGGTCACCAACCTAGAATTCCAAGGGTTTTCGTATCTTATCGGCGTAGCTCTTTTGTCTATCTCGTGAGGCTTTCAGTCGTTCTCGGATTTGTACGATCTTTTCAGTCGTCTCTCGGATGATCTTAGGACCAGTGAGAGTGCTGTCAGGGACTTGACCCTTGACTAGCTGCGTGTCACCCACTTCATCCCAGCACAGAGGGGATCTGCACTTACGGCCATAGAGGGCTTCAAATGGCGCAGCCTTGATGCTGGTATGGTAGCTGTTCTTGTAGGAAAATTCAACCAAAGGAAGATGAGTGTCCCATGACGTGCCGAAGTCGATGACGCAGGCTCTCAACATATCTTCCAATGTCTGAATTGTTGTCTCACTCTGTCCATCTGTCTGAGGATGATAAGCCGTGCTCATATCCAACTTAGTTCGAAGAGCCTTCTGTAGCGATTGCCAAAATCTAGAGGTGAACCTGCTATCTCGGTCGGAGATAATGGATACAGGTACCCCATGAAGGCGAACTATTTCTCGAATGTAGATCCGCGTAAGTCTCTCCATCTTGAAATTTTCTTTGATTGGCAGGAAGTGGGCAAATTTAGTCAACCGATCGACAATCACCCAGATGGCGTCGTGCCCATTCGGAGATCTGGGTAACTTGGTGATAAAATCCATGGTGATCATTTCCCACTTCCACTAAGGTATTTCCGGCTGCTGAAGCAAACCTGAGGGCCTTTGATATTTTACTTTTACCTTGGCACAAGTCAGGCACTTGCCCACGAAGGTAGCAATTTCTGCTTTCATGTTCGGCCACCAATAGAGTTTTTTGAGATCCAAATACATTTTATCTGAACCTGGGTGAACGGAGTATCTCGTCTTGTGAGCTTCGTTCATGACAACTTCTCTGTAACCACCATACTTCGGGGTCCAGATACGGTCCATGAAATAGTAAACTCCATCTCCCTTGACCTCTAAGTTCTTTTCCATTCCTCGCAAGGCTTCATCTGACATGTTCTCTGGTTTTAAGGCTTCCAGCTGACCCTCTCGGATTAGTGTGGATAATCGGGAATGGATGGTCATATCCAATGCCTTCACTCTACGACCTGAATACTCCTTGCGGCTGAGGGCATCTGCTACCACATTGGCCTTGCCGGGATGGTAGAGAACTTCGCACTCGTAGTCACTGAGTAGCTCTACCCATCGCCGATGTCTCATGTTTAACTCCTTCTGATCAAATATATGTTGCAAGCTCTTATGGTCGGTGAAAATGGTGCACTTGGTTCCGTAGAGGTAGTGCCTCCAGATCTTTAACGCGAAGACCACTACTCCCAATTCTAGATCGTGAGTTGTGTAATTGACTTCGTGTGTTTTCAACTGCCTCGAAGCATAGGCGATAACCTTTCCTCGTTGCATGAGCACACAGCCTTGGCCCTGATTAGATGCGTCACAGTAGACAATGAAGTCTTCCGTCCCTTCGGGCAGGGACAAGATAGGTGCACTGCATAGGGCCTGCTTCAATGTTTTAAATGCAGTGTCTTGATTTTCTCCCCAACTAAAGGTTACACCTTTCTGTGTCAGGGTGGTTAAAGGCTTAGCGAGTTTGGAAAAGTTTTGGATAAACCTGCGATAATAGCCAGCGATACCCAAGAATTGTCGAGTTTCTGTGGGTGTCTTTGGTGCCGACCAATTCTCGATCGCTTTGATTTTGGAAGGGTCCACATGTATGCCTTCCTCGCTAACCACGTGACCGAGGAAAGTTACCTTCCTGATCCAGAACTCACACTTTGAATATTTTGCATACAACTTCTCCGCCCTTAATGTTTCTAGCACTTGCCTCAAGTGCTGTTTATGATCAGTCTCGTTCCGAGAATAGACAAGTATATCATCAATGAAAACTATCACGAAATTGTCTAGGAAAGGGCGGCACACCCGATTCATCAGATCCATGAATATCGCCGGTGCGTTGGTCAGACCAAAGGGCATTACTACAAATCCGTAGTGTCCGTAGCGAGTTCGGAATGCTGTCTTGGGCACATCATTCTCGTGAACTCGCAACTGATGGTACCCTGATCTTAGATCTATCTTCGAAAAGTAACTGGCTCCCTGAAGTTGATCGAAGAGGTCGTCGATTCTGGGTAGGGGATAACGATTCTTGATAGTCAGCTTGTTCAGTTCTCGGTAGTCGATGCACATCCGGAAAGATCCATCTTTCTTCTTTACGAATAAGATCGGGGCTCCCCAGGGTGAGGAACTCGGTCTTATGAATCCTTTGTTGATCAGCTCATTGAGTTGGCTGGATAACTCTTGCATTTCCGCTGGCGCTAAACGGTAAGGAGGCTTAGCTACAGGAGTAGCTCCGAGGATTAAATCGATACGAAACTCGACTTGACGCTCGGGAGGAATTCCTGGGAGATCTTCGGGGAAGACATCATGAAAGTTGCAGACTTCGGGGATGCTCTCGAGGTCTTTAACCTTTTGTGTCTCATCAACAACATGGGCTAGAAACGCATGGCACTCCTTCCGCAGATATTTATGGGCTTTGATGCATGAAATGATACGAAGGTTCGAACTAGGCTTATCACCGTAAATCATGAGAGCTTCACCAGAGGAAAGATTGAGACGGATCGCTTTCTCGAAGCAAAGGATATCAGCGCGATTGGGGCTTAACCAATCCATGTCGATAATGACATCGAAACTCTTAATGGATACAGGCATAAGATCGATGGGAAAGGAATGATTGTCTAAGGTAAGAGTACAGCCTATGAATATGTCGTTCGTGCTCTCTTTCTTTCCATTAGCCATCTCGAAGGTGAATGTTTCGGTTAAAGGTTGAGATTTACATTTGATTAGATGTTTGAATGCATGACTAACAAAACTCCTTTCCGCACCAGAATCGAAAAGAATGCATGCATAAGAGTTGTCAAGGAGGAACGTACCCGTAACAACTGTTGGATCAGCGACCGCTTCCTCCTGGCCCATCGCCAACACCCTTCCTGCATTGCCACCTGTTGTTGCCTTGGGACAATCTCTCTTGAAGTGCCAAACCTCTCCACAACCATAACAGGCTTGACCAACACCCGCTCCAGGAGCCTGATTGGTTGGTTGGATTGGTCCTTTGCAGAATCGAGCTGTGAGTCCCTTTTTGCCACAGCTGGTGCACGACATCTCCCGGCACTGTCCCTGATGATGGTAGTTGCACTTTTTGCACAGAGGTAGTTTTCCAGCATAGCGGTTGGGGTTGTTGAAGTAACGGGAACTGTTGCAGGAGTGGTAGCAGCGTGGACTGCCACTGTTTTTTGTTTCTTGGAGGGCTCCTGAGAGGACTGGCCCTTGCGTTTGTTCCAAGATTTCTTCTTCTTCCCACCACTCTCCTTCTGTGGCTCAGCGACCACTGCTGCCTCATCCAAATCGACTCCATGATCGATCAGAGTCCGCGCCAGATCCTTGGCGCTTTCGAATGTAGTCAGTCTAGCAGCCAAGACATTTCCTTTGGTTGGGGCCATCACTCCCCAAATGTACCTCTCTATTTTCTTGCTTTCTGGGGTGACCATTCCCGGACAGAGGAGAGCCAGATCACATAATCTAGCAGTGTAGGCAGCAATATCGGAACCCTTCATCTTCAAGTTCTAGAGTTCGTGCTCCAACTTTTGCACTTCGCCTCTCGGGCAGTATTCCGCAAGCATGAGTTCCTTCAGTCTTTCCCAACCCATGACATTAGCCACCGGCAGGGTTAGGGTTTTGACTCGACCATTCCACCAGGTCAAGGCTCTGTCTGTGAAGGTGCAGGCGGCGAAATTCACCTTGTTGGCTTCGGAACAGGCGCAAATTTTGAAGATGGATTCGATCTTCTCGAACCATCGAGTTACAGTGATAACACCTCCATTTCCGTCGAAGGGCTTGGGTTTTGCGGTCATGAAGTCCTTATAGGAACACTCCTTTTGATGTCCCTGACTTCCGTCTTGCCGCTGAGGGTCGGTTCCACCTCCAGCCCCACCAGAGTTCACTTGTGCCATTACTGCGGTTACAGCGGCGGTAACTGCTGCCTGGAACATGACGGGGTCGAACTGAGGGGGTGGTGGTGGTGGTGGAGTGTCGTCGTTTCTTCTGATGGGTCTTGGTCAGGGAGGTATCTTGTTCTAGAAACAATCAGGAAGAAGAGGATGGTAAGTCCTCGAGATATATGAAACAAGATATATCTCATCCTGATAATAAACGTATACTACCGAGCGATAAGCACAGGAAGGTTACTAACGCAAGTAAGTTATCGCTTAAGAAGAAAGTGGTATCAACACTTGGAATGAATCTGTATACTGAATTTGGCTCTAGCTAAAATACTCCTATTGTATTTTATGTTGGATGTTTTTGTTCTTGGTAAGTTTTAGGCTTGCTGTAACACCACAGTCACTTCCAAGCACATGTTGGTCATGTCTCGAATGAATATAGTTGATCAGACTATATTGACCCTAGACATGATTACATAACTGCCCAGGTTTAACCGCAGTGTCCCAACATCCAAATACTTTTTGTTTTGTGCTACTTATGACACGGATTCTGTTATGTATGCATACTAGTATACTTGTTACAAAATACTTTATATTTCGAAAATATACTTTTAGTTTAGAGAACTTAGGCCCCTTAGTGTTTATAGTTGTATACCATGTAAGGTTCGGTATACTTAGTTCGCTATAAACAAGGGCTCTGATACCAATCTGTCACACCCTGAAACCAAAATTGCGGAATCGTTCCGAGGTGGAGGACGTCATGTTTGGCATCACAACCAATGAATAATAGGAGACATAGCAACACAACCAATACAGTGGATACATATATAAGTAAAATGTTTACATCAGTTTGAAACTTGTTTTAAGTACATCAAAAGTATGAAAATTATAAAAACATGACTCTTATTGCTCCGGCTCCTCTAAATCCAAGAAGTACCTGACTACTGATTTCCTGAGAATACAAGCAATTTGAAAGAATATCAGCATAAAGCTTGTGAGTTCATAAGCATTTAGTTTTGGTGGAAAATGTTCTTTGATCCCTTTGAAAAGTGTTCCTCAAGAAAATCCTATATTTTCCTATGAAAAGCGTGTTTGAAAACCCATTCCTTCCATGACTTCCAGATTCATACAGATATGTATAATCCAAGGTGTCGTGGAATGAATATGAATATCCGTTGGTTACTCGCTAAACAATCCGTTTATGAAAAACCGAGTTATCCCGGGAAAATCCTATATTTTCCCTAAAAGTTGATGGTTGGTTATCCGTTCGAAACTGAGGTGTACAAGTATCTACCATACTTATATCGTAAACGTAGTTTTCTTTTAAAAAAACCCTGGTTACTCCTAGTGAGGTATATTAGCCCTATTACATAAATAAAACTAATAAAAGAAAACATGATGAACTAAATCCCGAAGGTACCATTAGTACCTTCCATTAATCAAATCGGTTATTACTTTGAGGTTAGTTCACTTGATTCATTATTACAACAGTAAATCTCTGTTATCTACATTGTGAGTTTCATGACCATAACTGACTGGATATGGCCCGCAACGGGGCCAGTATCCTTTATGACTTTGTCACCCATAGACCTGCCGGTCCGACTGTATCTAGCAGCAAGGTGCGGGATTGTCAGTCCCGTATAGATCTATACACAACAATCACACTCTCCCTACAAGAGATTCTGGTCACAAGTGCTAGTCCTACACTCTGATTCTGTGGGAGTGTTACCAAGGACGTGTCTCCAACTTAGACTAACAAATTTACAAGTAATAATACTGAAAATCCTTTTTATGATTTGCATGAATCCTTCATAAAATGATACATTTTACGACATGATTCACAAGTTCGTTACCCTAGTTTTGAAAACTGTTTCTACGAGTTGATTTCTTAATCATTTGGTAAAAACTGTTTTCCATGTTAAAAGCATACTGGAAATATAATTATCTTAAACAAAATAATATATTTTGAGCACAAGTTTCCTTGTACTTTTGCTTGTATTCCCCTCCTGAAAACATGAAAAACTCGGAAAAACGTAGGGGTATGAACTCACTGTGGTTGTGTGGAAACGTCCACTGGAAACGAAGATCCTCGGGTTGTTGTACGTGGCACGTAACGGAATCCTAATATCAATAAATACGTATATGTATCTAAATTAGCGATTTCGTTAGATAAAGTGTTAGAAAAACACTTGCTTTCGGTGAAGGAATGTTACCGGAACCTGCTTGAATCGAGAAGATGAGCTTTCACCACTTAGGAAGAGTTTGCGGTCGTGAAGAGTGGTTTACAACCGTGAAGAGTTTACGGCCGTGAACTGGGTTTATGGTCTTTTAAGATGGGCCGTAAACGGGTTTACGACCTTTAAAGATGGGCCGTAAACTCAAGAACAAGGGTGCTGATTTCGAAGTGAGATGTGTTCCATATGCCCCGAAATAACTCTAGACGGTGTTTCTCGGTGTTTTCTCGAAGATTGAAGGCCTTCTAGGTGTTTACGGTCAAGAGTTTTAGAGAGAGAAAGAGAGAGTTTTCGGTCAAAGGTGTTCAAATGATGGTGGGGTCTCATATTTATAGGGGTTTTGTGGTCGGTGGGTGGGGTCCAGCCGACGCTGGCCGTAAACGAGTTTACGGCCGTGAACTCCAGTCAGGCTGTGAACATGATGTTTTTCGAGGATAATTCGAGTTTCGCGCGGTTTTGGTTCTGACTTGCATATATAAGTTTAATTATATAACACCAGATGATTTTCTAAATCAAAGGTTCGACGGAAGATTAATAAAATTCAAATTTTATTAACGGAAATCGCATAATGGAAACGGAAAAGTTTCGGGATGTTACAACACGTACCAGCACCATATCCCCGACCTGAAATTCCAGGTCCGAACGACGCTTGTCGGCATAACTTTTTTGCCGACTCTGAGCAGTCTGAAGCCTGCTCCGCACTTGCTGGATCCTCTCCGTGGTCTTGAGTACCACTTCGGTACTCCCCATGACCCTCTGGCCAACCTCACCCCAGCATATCGGGGTCCTGCACTTCCTCCCGTACAACATCTCGAAAGGGAGGACGGTCGATACTCACGTGATAGCTGTTATTATAGGAAAACTCTGCCAAAGGAAGGTAAGTATCCCAACTACCTCCGAAGTCTAAAACACATGCCCGTAGCATATCCTCCAAAGTTTGGATGATCTGCTCGCTCTGACCATCCGTCTGTGGGTGGAAAGCGGTGCTAAAGTGCAGACGAGTACCCAGCTTGTCGTGAAACTTTTTCCAGAATCTGGAAGTAAACCACACATCTCGGTCAGAAACCACAAAAAAAATGGCACCCCGTGCCAAGCCACTACCTCTCTGATGTAGATGTCGGCCAACTTTTCAGCCGAAATGCTCTCCTGAATCGGAATGAAATGGGCGCTCTTGGTCAACCGATCCACAATGACCCAAATCGAATCCACTCCCCGCTCGGTCCTGGGAAGCTTCGTGATGAAATCTATAGTGATATCTTCCCATTTACACATCGGGATATCGAGCGGTTGGGTCTTGCCGTGAGGTCTCTGATGCTCGGCCTTGACCTCCTGCAGGTAAGGCATCTCTCAACATACCAAGCTACATCCCGCTTCATGTAGGGCCACCAATAATCAAGACGAAGATCCCTATACATCTTTGTCGCCCCGGGATGGATAGAAAACCTGGATTTGTGCGCCTCCTCCATCAATACCTGGCGCACACCTCCATGATATGGGACCCACACCCTACGGTGTAGTGTCAACAATCCACGACTGTCATAATCGAAGGAGGAAACCTGACCCACAATACGCTCACTCTTACGGTGTTCCTCCTTCATGGCCTCCTGCTAGGCCTCTCAAATCCGCTCCAACAGCGGAGTCACCACGGTCATCCTCAAGCAAATATCTCTGATCAGTGCTACCTTGCGGCTAAGCGCATCGGCCACGACATTGGCCTTCCCCGGGTGGTAGAGGATCTCACAATCGTAATCCTTCACCACATCTATCCATCGACGCTGTCTCATATTTAGATTTGGCTGATCCATGAGGTACCTTAAACTCTTATGGCCCATGTAAATGGTACAACGGACCCCATAGAGGTAATGACGGCAAATCTTGAGGGCGAAAACAACTGCCCCCAACTCCAAATCATGTGTCGGATAGTTCGTCTCATGAGGCTTCAGCTGCCTCGAAGCTTAGGCAATAACATGCCCCCTCTGCATCAATACCGCGCCCAAACCCGAGATGGACACGTCGCAATACACTACAAAATCCTCCACGCCCTCTGGCAGGGCTAAGAATGGCGCCTTGCACAATCTCTATCTCAGTGTCTCAAACGCGGCCTGCTGCTCAGGCCCCCAGCAAAAGACCACGACTTTCCTTGTCAACCGGGTCAAGGGCACGACTATCTTGGAGAAGTCCTGAATGAATCTCCAATTATAACCTGCCAGTCCCAGGAAGATCCAAATATCAGATGGAGACCTCGGAACCTCCCACCTCATCACGGCCTCCACTTTGGCTGGGTCGACCGAAATCCCGTTCTGGTTCACAAGGTGCCCAAGAAACTACACCTTGCGTAACCAGAACTCACACTTGGAGAACTTGGCATACAATCTCTCTCTCCTCGGAGTATCCAGCACCTCTCGCAAGTGCTCCTCATGCTATTCCTGTGTCTTGGAATAAACCAAGAGGTCATCAATGAAAACTATCACAGACCGATCCAACATCGGTTTGCACACGCGATTCATGAGATCCATGAATGCAGCAGGAGCATTGGTGAGCACGAAAGGCATCACCACGAACTCATAGTGACCATATCGTGTCCGAAAAGCAGTCTTCTGCACATCCTCCTCTCTGACCCTCATCTTATGATAACCTGAACGCAGATCAATCTTGGAGAACCAAGATGCTCCCTGAAGCTGGTCAAAGAGATCATCAATCCTCGGGAGTGGGTAACGGTTCTTCACCGTTACCTTATTCAGCTCCCGGTAATCTATACACATCCGATGCGACCCGTCCTTTTTCTTTACAAATAGAATCGGGGCTCCCCAAGGTGAACTGCTTGGTCTGATGAATCCCTTGTCTAACAGCTCCTGTAGCTGTGTAGACAACTCCTGCATCTCAGGAGGAGCCAACTGATACGGTGCCTTGGCTATCGGAGCCACACCAGGGACTAGGTCGATCCTGAACTCTACCTGCCTCTCCGGAGGTATCCCAGGCAGCTCCTCTGGGAATACATCCGCGTACTCTCGTACCACCGGTGCGTCACTCACCGTCGCCTTACCCGCCTCCCGGGTATCCAAGACATAGGCGACATACCCTGCGCACCCCTGCTGGAGATAGCGCCTAGTTCTCGCTGCTGAACATAAAGTTGGTCCACACTGTGGCCTCTCGCCCTGAATCACCAGCTCTCCCCCACTTGGGGTCCTGACCCGGACCAACTACTGCGCACAGTCGATCACTGCCCCATTGGGGCTCAACCAATCCATGCCTATAATAACCTTGTTCCCCCGCAACGGTATGGGAACCAAGTCTACCAAGTAGCGCTCCTCGAACAACCTCAAAAGACAATCCCTGAAAACCTATGATGCTCGCACTGATCGATCGTCCGCAATCTCGACCTCTAGAGGGCAATCCAACATGCCTGAAGACTCAGGGAACCTCTTGCTAAGCGTAAGAGAGACAAATGATCGGGTAGCACCTGAATCAAACAACACCTGAGCTAGGATACCGTTCACATGGAACGATCCTAAACAAAACATATAACATGGCACATCAATATCACAAGCGACATATATAAAAAGTTAGAGAGAAGAAATCATACCCTTCACCACATCGGGTGCGGTGCGTGCCTCCTCGGCTGTCAACTGGAAAGCTCGACTCCTCACCACTGGAGCCTCTGACATGACCTTCCGGCCATCCGTAACCCGAGTAGTCGCTGAAGTTGGCGCCACCACTGGAGCTGCTGCTGTAAACCTACGACAATTGGCCTTTTTATGGCCCCTCTGATTGCAATGAAAGCTCCTTCATGCGGCCTGCTGCATTTCCTGCAGCGGCTCTGGCCCGGCTGGCCCTTCGACCTAGTGTCGGATCCCTTGGGTTTCTTCCCCGAAACCCCAGTAACCTGCTCCGTCTCTGCCTTCCTCTTCCTGTGGTGCTCTAAATCAATATCCCTCTCCTTTGCCCTGGCAATCATGGACTCCAGGGTCGGGCAGGCTGAGTAGATGACATGCTCCAGAATATCAGCCCTCAACATATCATGATAGCGGATCTACCGCATCTCCTCATCCCCTGCATACTGAGGTACCAACAAGGCCCTCTCTCAGAACTTGGCGGTGATCTCCGTCACTATCTCCGTAGTTTGTCTCATGTCAAGAAACTCCCTGGCCAGCTGCTGAAGCTCCACAGCTGGCGCAAACTCCGCCCTGAACCTCATCGCAAAGTCCGACCAAGTCATAGCTGCAATGGTTGGGGCTCCCAGTGAGTCACCAACTGATTCCCACCAATCCCTAGCTCTGTCTCTCAAACAATCCGCAGCAAAGCAGACCGTCGACCCCTCCGGGCAGAAGCTCGTCAACTGCGCAGACTCGATTTCTGCGATCCATCTCCTGGCAGCAATGGGGTCCTTTGCCCCGTGAAAGTCTGGCGCACCACTCCCCCTGAAGTCCTTGAAGGACAATGTGCGAGTCCCTTACTGGCTGGACGCCAAGCCACTCCTGAATGCCCGGAGGCGATCCTCCATCAGCTCAACAATCCCCTCCTTGATTGACCCGAAAATGACCGGGGTAGACTCAAGGATACCTCTCGTGATATCAGACGCGATGAACTCGCGTACCCCATCATCAACCTGCTCGGATCCCGCACCAGAGCCTGATCCTGATCCTAATCCAGACCCTGAACCTCCTGCTCCATGTCGCGTAATCGCCATACTGAAATAAACACATAAACGCCAGGGCCATACATACTCTCGAGAGGTCTCACACACTCTCCAAGTTTCATGTTTCTATCTTAGCCTTCCTTGAATCGAGTACGGATCCTCTGCTTCCAGTAGTACGGGCCCATACTACCTTCCACATCTATCCGTACTTTCCTCCAGGATTGCTTCGACTTCACCAAGTCCCTTCTACCAATACTGCTTTCCAAACTATTCTCATCCTAGGCTTTTCCTAAGGCACTCTCCGATCTACTCTCCGCCATCAGCTGCACAAGGAGTCCCTACCATCTTTCCCTAACTAGCTTGCTAATACTATTACATATTTTCTTATTAGTTAGTTAAAGCTAGCTGGAACCCCTATAAGCACAAAGCAAGCAGCATTCGTGCATTGAGTAACCATTACCAAGCATAACCTAATCAGGCTATCATACTGCTGACTAACCAGCCCTAGCATATAGCTCAATAAACTCATACAACAGGCATATAAGGCATCCTTTCTAGATCCTTAGCCCTAGTCTAGCATGCAGTTCTCATAATCACATAACAGGCATACAAGGCATCCTCCCTCGATCCTTAGCCCTAGTCTAGCATTCAGCTCTCATAATCATATCATATAACATAACATATCATGTATGGGTATCTTGGGGAAAACTTACCTGAGCTCGGCCGGTCGCACGCATCACACACCTTGTTCTTTCTCAAAACTCCTTACTTTTAAACGTTAGAAAACTATTTTTCTTGTAAAAATCCTTCAAGCCTTCGAATTGAGTCCAGACACCCCCGAAGGTGTGCCTGAATCCCTCAAACCAAGGCTCTGATACCAACTTGTAACATCCCAAAATCGAGACCCAAAAATTTTGTTTAATTATATTACTTATAAAAATAGTTTACGGAAAACATCGTTATTATCATTTCAAAACATCACGTCACAAATCACAAATCTCGAAAACCATAACATCAAATCGTAAAACATCAGAGTACAATCTCAGGGTTCTCAAAGCAGAAATCATGTGTGTGCGATGCGATGCTATCCTTCCGGCTCTTTCCCCTTAGTTGAAGAGGTACCTGAAACCAAAACTAAAACTGTAAGCACGAGGCTTAATGAGTTCCCCCATCATACCACATACCATACAATCATACATACTGTCGGGCAATTCTGGGGTGCCCGACCTACCCGTTTCAAGCCATTCTGGGGTGCTGACCTACCCATGTCAAGCCATTCTAGGGTGCTGACCTACCAGTGTCAGGCCATTCTGGGGTGCCTGCCTACCCTCCGGTCTATCTCACCCGGTCACGGGGAATATTTCACCCCTACCACTATCACATAATAACATATCATAATCATGCTGTCATACATATCTGGGGTGTCCGGCCTACCCTTCGGTCCTAACGACCGAATCATGGGGCTATTCCCCTCCTACTACCAATAACACTTATAGCATATCGTACTGGCATATAGAGCATATCAGGTAGTAGCAAACCAGAAAATTATCACAAAGACAATCATCTCAACTATAATCAACTAGTAGTGGGTCGGCCTTGGTGCCTTAGACCCACTTCTACTGGAAGGTAACTCACCTTAATGTCATGTAGTGTCTGCACTGTCGTCGGCGTGAAAATCGACTCTCCTTTCCTCCTCAATCCCTACACGACAACATTTCTAAGTTATCAATTCACACTCATGACCCTTACAAGGGTCACTCAAGTCCAAGTCACAATCAAATTCAAAGCCCTGGTCAAAGTCAACTTTTTGTCAAAGTCAACATTTGGTTGACTAGACTCGCCGAGTTGGTCCACCAACTCATCTAGTCCCCACGTCCACAAAATGCCACAATCCCGTCCATACTCGTCGAATCTAGAAAGAGCTCGACGAGTTCGCCTTCAACAACACATCGGGCTATCTTCAACCGACTCGCCGAGTTCCTCCTTGAACTCGTCGAGTTCATCTTCATCCGTATGAAGGTGTTCAGTCTATGACTTGCCGAGTTCATCCTTGAACTCCTCGAGTCCGTCTTCATGTGGTTGGGACATTGTCTTGAACTCGCCGATTTCCTCCTTGAACTCGTCGAGTCCATTGATCTTTAAGTCCATAACTAACCCCTACAGGCTGATTTTTTCTTCAACTCAACCAAAGACCACTTCCAGAAGACGTTTTGAGGGAAACTGCGACCCGACTAGCCGAGTCACCCAAGCAACTCGCCGAGTCCCTCCTTGTCCAAAACTATACAATCGATTTTAATCGGTCTTAATGCATCCAAATCATAGATCTGACCTCCTAGGGTCCATATTATACGTAAAGTCACAAACTTGATGTCCATGCATGGGGTTCTTGGCTCAAAAAGCCATAAAAAGCGGTTTATATGTTGCATGGGTCTCCCATGGCCATAAAGTTGGAACCTTTATGCCATGGGAACCCTCAATGGTTCCAAATCTGAAGTACAACTCCAAATATACACACAAATCCGAGTATAGCTTCACTAAAGCTTAGAAAAAGGTGGAATATAGCCCCAAATCAAGATCTAAGTAATGAATAGCCAAGGTAATAGCTTTATACCTCAAATGAGCAGGAAATGTGCCAAGACTTCTGGATCTACTTGCTCTCTCTTGATCTCCCAAGCTTCCTTCTCCTTTACCAACTTCAAACACACACAAAAGGCACCAAAAAGCTCAAGAACACTCAATAAAGGCTTAGGGTTTCGAGTTAGGGTTTCTCTGGGTTGGGAGGAACAATGGAGGCTCGGTTGGGGCGTTATAAGTTGTTTAAATAGGGGGCAAACCCCAAATATTAGGGTTTCATCTAGACAGTCCTACTCATCGAGTCTGTCTCCTGACTCGTCGAGTACGTCACTTATCCTGCCGATCCAAAAGTCGAGTCTACTTGACGAGTTGGGCCACCAACTCGCCGAGTCCCAGAGCAAAACATGAGTTTACTTTAATTAAAATACATACCAGGAATCGGGTGTTACACTGCGGGCCAGGTCGGGGCCTGAACTCCCTCGTTTCGGGAGTTCAAGGCGTGTGGAGCGCTGGAGTTTTCCGGGGTCAGAGACCCCATAGTTAGTCGACGCTGGGTCGTAGATATTGAGAACGCCCAGTGTACGAGTTCTTGCCCTGATGCGAAAAAGGTGGGTTTTGCTTCATGTATGCTGAGAGACAGAGCCCGAGATTGGTGGGGAGAGGTGACCAGCCAGGTGGGAGCAGTCGGTGTGGCGGAGATGATGTGGGCCGAGTTTGTTCGGAGTTTCGATGCGGAGTTTGCACCACCTATTGAGGTGCAACGGCTTGCGAGGGAGTTTCATCACCTACAGCAGACCACCGAGAATGTGACGGAGATCACCGCTAAGTTTCGGGAACAAGCATTGTTGATCCCACAGTACGCTATGGATGAGGATATGAGACGGACGAGATATCATTCCATGCTGAGGGATGATATCCGGGAGTTTGTGAGCTTTACAGGGTGCAAAACCATGAACGAGATGGTGGAGAATGCTCGTGAGCGGGAAATGGAGTTGGACTTCCGGACCAAGCGGAAACCTGAGCAGGCACAGACGGCAGTGGGTCAGGCTAAAAAGCTTAAGACCTTGGATCCTTCCAGCAGGGGCCAGCGGCCGTGGCCGGTGTCCCAAGTGCGGTAAATTGCACAGTGAGACTTGTCGGGCGGCAGGCTCGGGATGCTATGCTTGTGGCCAATCGGTCCACGTGATCAGGGATTGCCCCAAGAAGGACTTGATTTGTTTTCACTGTAACCAGACTGGCCACAAACAGGCCGATTGTCCGAAGTTGCAGGGAGGGAGTGGAGCAGTGGCGGTGCCTGCGCCCGCCACACTGAGGATCTCATATGGCCGCCCAACTAAGGCGGATGCTTCAGCGGTGAGGAGTCGTGCCTTTCAGTCGACTACCGAGGAGGCTCGGGCAGAGCCAGACGTCGTGGCTGGTATGTATTTATTCTTCTCTACTGTACAATTAATTGCATTGCTTATGTGTACCTGGTGCTTGTATAGGGACCTTTTTGGTTAATTGTATGTCGGCTCATGTTTTGTTCGATTCGGGAGCTACCCTATCATTCGTGTCTCTTGCGCTTAGCAAGAAGTTTCGAGATATGCTGGCAACTCTGGATTCCCCGCTCGAGGTGGAGATTGCAGATGACCGCACTGTGAGTGTTGCGAGGGTGTATCGGGACCGTGTCTTGAATGTGATTGGACAGAGGTTTCGTGTTGATCTAATTATGATACCGTTGCGAGGGATGAAGGTGATTATCGGGATGGATTGGTTGGGGGCCAATGGGGCCATGATCAATTGCGAGCGCCAGTTAGTGAGGGTTCGAACCCCAAGTGGGGGAGAACTGGTTATACATGGTGAGAGGGCCTCGCAGGGGCCAACCCTCTGTTCGGCTGTGAGGGCAAGGAGATTTGTACAGTAGGGATGTACGAGATTTCTGGCTTATATCTCGGATACGAGGGTTGAGACTACGACAGATGTGGGCAGTGTGCCGGTTGTATAGGAATTTCGGGATGTTTTTCCCGAAGAGTTACCAGGAGTGCCTCCAGAGAGGCAGGTGGAGTTTCGCATTTATTTGGTGTCGGGTGCCGCTCCGATAGCAAAGGTACCGTACCGGCTAGCACTGCCCGAGATGCAGGAGCTATCCAAGCAACTTTAGGAGCTGCTAGACCGATGGTTCATCCGTCCGAGCAGTTCCCCGTGGGGAGCTCCGATCCTGTTTATGAAAAAGAAGGATGGATCACATAGGATGGGCATTGATTATTGAGGGCTGAACAAACTAACGGTGAAGAACCGTTATCCTTTACCGAGGATCGATGATTTGTTCGATCAACTGCAGGGTGCGTCTTGGTTTTCCAAGATTGATCTTCGGTCGGGATACCATCAGATGAGGATTCGAGATGAGGATATACCGAAGACAACCTTTAGAACTCGGTATGGGCATTATGAGTTTGTGGTGATGCCATTTGGGCTCACCAATGCCCCAGCAGCATTCGTGGATCTCATTAACAGGGTGTATAGACCGATGTTGGATCGGTTGGTGATCGTTTTTATTGATGATATCCTAGTCTATTCTAAGACCAAGGAGCAGCACGAGCAACATTTGAGGGAGGTATTGGAGACCCTGAGGGCGGAGAGGCTGTATGCCAAGTGTGATTTTTGGCTGCGAGAAGTACAATTTTTGGGGCACATCATCAACCATGAGGGTATTTCGGTTGATCCAGCTAAGGTTGAGGCAGTGATGTGGTGGGAGGTACCGAAGAATGCTTCTGAGATCCGTAACTTCTTGGGTTTAGCGGGCTATTATCAGAGATTTATCCAGGATTTCTCCAAGATTATTGTGCCATTGACCTGCTTGACCAAGAAGAATGTGACATTTCGGTGGGGCACGAATCAACAGTTGGCTTTTGAGACCCTGAGACGGAAATTATGCGAGGCTTCGATGCTAGTGTTACCGGAGGGGTTAGATGATTTGGTGGTGTATTGTGATGCATCGATTTCAGGGTTAGGTGTGGTACTGATGCAGAGGGGGCATGTGGTAGCTTACGCCTCGAGATTGTTGAAGCCTCACGAGGCGAATTACCCCACTCACGACCTAGAATTGGGGGCAGTGGTGTTTGCCCTCAAGATTTGGAGGCACTACTTGTATGGAGTGATGTGCACCATCTATACTGATCACAAGAGTTTGAAGTATTTGATGGATCAGCAGAACCTCAACATGCGACATAGGAGGTGATTGGACGTGCTGAAGGACTATGATTGTGAGATCCTATACCATCCCGGGAAGGCCAATGTGGTGGCCGATGCTTTGAGCCGCAAAGCGGCGGGTTCCCCGGTTGGGAACGTTTGTTTGAGGATGATCGTGATTTCTCCATTGTTGGATATGATCAAGGAGGCTCAGGTCGAGGGGGTGAAGAATGAGAATTGGAAGATAGAGCGGATTCGGGGGCAGTATCCTTTGTTTGTTGAGGATAGCCGAGGCCTTTTGACACAGTGTGGCCGGGTATGGGTACTGGTGACTAGAGGAGTGAGACAGAAAATATTGGAGGAGGCGCACATGTCCAAGTTCTCTATGCATCCAGGAGCTACAAAAATGTACAGAGATTTGAGACTGAGTTACTGGTGGCCCTACATGAAACGGGGGATCGCCTGGTTTGTGGAGCGGTGCTTGACCTACAGGAAGGTCAAGGCCGAGCATCAACAGCCTCATGGCAAGGTTCAGCCGCTACCCATTCCCATGTGGAAGTGGAAAGAGATCACTATGGACTTCATTACGAAGTTACCGAGGACAGCGAGGGGTGTGGACGCCATATGGGTGATCGTAGACAGACTGACGAAGAGTGCCCATTTTATTCCGATCTCTGAGAGTATATCCGCAGAGAAATTAGCGGATATTTATGTGCGAGAGGTGGTGGCTAGACACGGGGTGCCATTATCGGTAGTCTCCGACAGGGATATTCGGTTTACATCTAGGTTCTGGAAGAAGTTCCACGAGGATCTGGGCACTCAGCTGCATTTTAGTACGACGTACCACCCCCAGACAGATGGCCAGAGCAAGAGGACGATCCAGACACTGGAGGATTCGCTGCGAGCATGTGTGCTGGATTTTGGAGGGAGTTGGGATACATACCTTCCACTGGCAGAGTTTTCATATAATAATAGTTACCACGCCAGTATCGACTGACCTCCATTTCAGATGTTGTATGGTAGGAGATGCAGGACTCTGGTTTGCTGGGATGAGGTTGGACACCGGGTCATGGGGAGCACTGAGGTAGTGCTCAAGACTATCGGGCTAATTCAACAGGTGTGTGACCAGCTGCGGGTCGCGCAGAGCCGTCAGAAAAGTTATGCCTACTGGCGGCGATCGGATCTTGAGTTCCAGGTGGCAGATTTTGTACTATTGAAAGTGTCACCCTGGAAGGGGGTCATCTAGTTTCGAACGAGGGGCAAGTTAGCGCCACGATATATAGGCTCTTTCAGGATTATGACCCGGGTGGGCAAGGTGGCATATCGGTTGGAGGTGTCGGGTGAGCTTAGCCAGATTCACAACACCTTCCACGTGTCACAACTTCGGTAGTGTGTCACGGATGAGGCCGCAGTCGTCTCTCTGGATGACATTCAGGTGGATGAGAGCCTGAACTACATTGAGAGGCCTGTTTGATTCTAGATAGGAAGACCAAGGTTCTTCGGAACAAAGAAGTAAAGCTGGTGAAGGTGCAATGGCAGCACCGAAGGGGCTCCGAATGGACATGGGAGCCGGAGGATGAGATGCGAGACCACTACCCGGACTTATTTGGGTCGACAGACTTTGAGGACCAAGTCTAGTTCATGTCGGGGAGATTTGTAACACCTGTTCCAGGTATTAATGTAATTTTCAAAATTTTAGGGTTTCATGCTGGGACTCGACGAGTTGGGAGCCCCGACTCGTCGAGTGGATGCTATCAAGAGGACGCGGAAGTTAGGTCCTACTCAAAGAGTCGGAAGGCCGGACTCGACGAGTAGGAGCTGGAAAGAGAAACCCTAATTTTTAGGGTTTGCACCCTATATAATCTCCTTAAGGACCTTGAGGCTGACCTTTCATCAGCCTCCAAACCCTAAAACGTCTGTGATAAACCCTAATCCCCATTCTCTTCCATTTTGTGAGCTAAGAGTGACTTGTGGAGATTAAGAAGAAGGAGATAGTGAGAAGAAAGAGGAGATCCAACAAACCAAACCCTCACTCTTGAGCTTGATCATCTTGTGGACTGTTGTAAGTCTTCAAGACTTGATTTTTATCTTTGAAAATGGCTAGATCTTGAGTTTACCCTTCATTTCCCATTATTCTTGTTTATTGCATGCATGGGATTCATAAAGTTAGCAACTTTATGGATCTTCATGGCAAAATAGTCCCAAGGTGGGCTAAATCTAGCTTTTGGTCATGCAAGGACGCCATGCAAGGGTTTTTAGTGTATTTTTCCCCTTTTTGGTCATGCAAGGACACCATGCAAGGGCTAAATCTAGTGTATTTTTCCCCTTTCTGGAAGGTAAAGTTGGAAACTTTATCCTTCTAGACACCTTAGGATTTCAGATCTAAGCCCTGGAGTCCCTGCATTCGATGGATTATCATAATAAGAAAACAGGGAGGGAGACTCGACGAGTTGCCCTGGAAACTCGACTAGTCGGATCGGGTTTCCCTGTTGATTGGATATCAAGTGAACTCGTCAAGTTGACGAACCAACTCGGCGAGTTGGTTAGGGTTTGTTCAGGTGTTCTGGACTCTGCAGGAACTCGACGAGTTGCAAGATGCACTCGACGAGTTGAGGTCAACATGGACTGTTGATCTTGACTTTGACTGGGGTTGACCAGGGTTGAGTTTGAGGGTAGTTATGGGACCATGAAGTTAATCATTTAATGATTATAGGCAGTTGAGTTGGAGCAGCACGTGGGACATATCTGATTCTAGCTTATCAGCACAACATTCGTGAGAGGTGAGTCTCCTCACCATACCAATAGGTTTAAGGCACCAAGGCCGACCCATTCTATGATATTTGGCATCCTAGTTGTAGTTGTATTATGTGGTATGATAATTTGTTAAGCTAGGAAGCATGCTAGTGGTATATATGGTATATATGTGTGGAAGACCATGGGAGAGCTCATGTCACTTGGATGTAAGACCATGTGGAGAGCCCATGGCTTTCCTATCGAAGACCATGGGGGAGCCCATGGCACTTAGGTGTAAGACCATGTGGGGAGCCCATGGCATCTTGGAGTAAGACCCTGGGGACGAGCCCTCGGCATCCTTATTATTGTATGCATGGCTTATGTAGTATATATGTAGCTTTAATAGCTAATATTTTATGTGTTATGTGGATTGTGTGTGGTGTGTGCTCTGGGGAACTCACTAAGCATTAGCTTACAGTTTGTGGATTTTTTTCAAGTACTTCTGAGCCCAAGGGCAAGGGCAAGGCTTGATGGCGCAGCGTGCACTTTCTCAGGCATTTTATGGGATACTCTGATGTTTTGAAATAAAATTGTAATTGATATGAGTTTTGAAAACAATTGTATTTGGATTTCGTGGTTTATGTATATGTGTTTTGGCTAATCCAAAAATGAAATTTTTACCCTTGATTTTTGGGTCGTTACACATACTCAGCCTCACTATTGGAGACCTGAAAGTTGAATTGTAAGGCATATGTACTTTCATCACCACTGGGATTTTTGAGGATTAGTCCTACTCTAGACCCTTCCTTTATCGCAGCTCCATCAGTATGTAGTTCCCAGATGTCTTGGCTTGCCTCCGGATATGAGGGATCTATCAGCATGATTATTGGTACATTTTTTAGTGTGTCGGGAATCTCGACTAGGAAATCTGCCAAATCTTAGGCTTTGATGCTGGTGCATGGGTGATAATCTATGTCGTGTTCGCCGAGTTCAATCGCCCTTTTTTCTAGGCGTCCCGATTTCTCTGGCCTCGATAGGATTTGTTTTACTGGGTAACTAGTCAGGACCTCAATCTTGTGGGCTTAGAAATAGCGTCTGAGACGCCAAGCTGCGTAGATTCATGTGAACACCAATTTATATAAGATCAGATAGTTAATCCAAGTCCTTAAAACGTTAAGTTTGTGATGTCTCCTGATAGTGTGGGTTTAAACTATCATTCATCGACATAGTATTGCGAGATATCATCAGCGTGTGATTTCATACACTGAATCATAAATCACTTTTATTAGAATAAAAGTGGCAAGAGTAGATATGTGCATGTAATATATCACGGACAATGATATACCCATCGACACAAATTTTTCAAGCTCTCATCAGTGTATGGTACATAACGCTGAATCATAAAAATTTAAAGAAGAATATAAGGGAAAGAATGGATTGGTGCGTGTGATAGCCTACGGTACATAGACTAACCATCGGCACAGACTTTCGAACTTTTATCAGTGTGTGGGTTTACATAGTGAATCATCAAGTTCTATATTAGAAGACTTGTGGAGATAATGGATTGTTTTAGTTACGTTGAGGTGAAGTCAGCGTAAATCATTAACAGTTTAACTCGTCAACAAGAAGTGGTTTAAACTTCCGTATCATAGAGTAAGTTGAAATATAGAATTAAAGATTCATTTTTAAATCATCATGGTATCATGTCATACCTCAGACTAGGAGGTCAGGTACATGAACAACCCTTTGTCATTAAAGGACCAGACAAGTATCTCTTACGCTGATGACTATGCAATCAGGGTAAGCCGTTGGGTTTTGCTCAATGTTTCAGCAGAACATAAGACTTGATGCATACGACAAACATGCTTCTAGGGACAGGGTCAGGTAAAGATGATTAATTAAAAATAAACACCATAGCCTTTCAATCAATAATTTTTTATTTGGTCCAGGTAATCTCACTTAGGGAGTTTAGACAATGCTAGACAATCAGCATGAGAGGGTGACTCAATGTTCTCAGCAGATGGTCTCGCTGATGAGAAACTTAGAGAGATTTTGTCACATACAACAGCGTGCTTCTAGGGACGATGATGTGTCAAAATTTGCATACTAGGCTTAAATTTGCCACCGTCAGATCCCCTTTCATAAAAAATGGTACACAATAAACAATATAAGAATACAAACAAAAGAATTAGTCAGACACAAAAATAGTTTAAACATGGCGATATGTGCAGCTTTTTCAGAAAAGTGATAAAGACTTGTTCCATCAAATCTTTGGAATTGAATGGTCATTAAAGCACTTCCATTTTCCGAGATATCTACCACTTGAAATTTCAGCTATAAAAAAAGAACAAATAACATCAACCGTATCACACAAAAACAACACAATTCATAGTTAACAAGGAAATAGAATACCTTTAATCGTTGAGATTCTGCAGATTGATTCCAAGCTTCATGTTCACCAAGAACAAAAGAAGAACATGAACCAGTCTTTGTAACCAACGAGTTAGAGGGATCCAATCTTTGTAACCTTCGAGTTATGAGAGTCACGAAGACAAAACTCGAATGTTCCATACATTAAGATCCTTGAGGGAAGATAGGGTGTGATCACTATCTTATTGAAGACGCCTTTGGATCTTTGAGGTGATGGAATTGCAGTGACAGCATCTCTGGAAGTTAGGCATGCCACATCACCTAACTTCATCTCATCCCATTGAAACAAAAATAGGTTGTTCAAGATAGAAGAGATATGTGCCTAGAAGAACACATGGTGGAACAGTTATCCCCCATCTGGTCTCATCAACATAAAGCAACATGTCAATCAACATGTTCATTAACGTTAGTAAGAGGGCAGTTGTTACTGAAGAAAAGATGCAGAGTCGTCATCAACTAGCTCCAACAATGGAGGATGATGCATTCAAGAAGTGACATGCTGATCTTAAACAATTAAGATCAATGTTGAGAGGAAAACGAAAGGTCCTAACACATATATATGAAAGAGAAGAACGAACATTGGCAGTGTTAGTAGCAAAATGTGTATGTACAATGTATACTCCTTTGGTAAAGTATAGAAGAAATTTTTATTGCAAACAAAAAAAAAATTAAAAGTGTAGCAACATATGTTAAAAAATATAAGAGTAGCAAAGAAAGAAAAAATAAAGTATTAATGTCTAAACAAATAAATCAAACCATATAATTATCGTTGTCCCTGAGAGCA
Source organism: Lactuca virosa (assembly GCF_052849685.1). Taxonomy (NCBI): domain Eukaryota; kingdom Viridiplantae; phylum Streptophyta; class Magnoliopsida; order Asterales; family Asteraceae; genus Lactuca; species Lactuca virosa. The sequence continues at coordinate 432,648,507 of NC_136430.1, forward strand.
GAAAGCACGATTTTGTTTTCAGAATCAAACACTTTTTCCTCATGACAGTTGAAGAAAACTTTGTAACCTGCATCACAAAGTTGACTGATGGAGATGAAGTTGCCTTTAAGACCTTCTACATAAAACATGTCCTCCAGCTTAATCGTTATGCATTTAAAAGTTCCAACGCATCTAACAGCTCTTCCACTATTGACACCAAAGGTTACCATTGGACCATCCTTCTCAACAAAATTTGTTAGGAAGGACTTGTAACCAGTCAAGTGTCTAGAGCTTCCACTGTCTAGGTACCAAGTTTGTCCTAGATTTGTACTTGATTCGATATCAGCGTGAGAACTATCAGGTCACATATGCCATCAGGGGAATTATTTATAACAGCCATAAGACCCTTGACCTTTAACCCCTCATCTTCAGAAGTCTCCTCTTCTTCTACTGATTATTCATGATCCTCTTGTCTTGAAATGAAAGCTTTCGACAGAGAAATGTTTTCCTTCTTCATATGAGTCACCAGCTTCTTGTACAAGGCTTCATAGTTCTCAGGGCTCTAGGTTTCTTTCTTCTCCTTGTAGTCCCTGGAAAAATGATCAGGGCTTCCACAATTAAAGCAATTGCCTGAGTTTCACTTCTTAGAAGTGGATCTCCTTGCTGAATTGCTTCCCTTGAACTGAGCTCTTCTAATCCCATTTTCTCTGCTTTCTGCGTAGTGCTTGACGATAAGTGCAGCACTGGCAACAAGCTCATCGGTGAGATCCTCATCATTCTATTCAATCTGATCTAAGTTATCCGAGTCACTGATGTGCTTCATTTCTTCCTTTCGAGACACCAGTGCAACAAAATTTTCTTTGTTCGATTCCTTCATGATTTCTTTACGAAGAGCTTTGGTCTCTTCATAATTTCGCAGATTACTGACCAAGGAATTCAGATCCATGGTATCGATCTTAGCACCATTTTTAAGAACATCAGCATGATGTTCCGAGCTTTTCCCAAGAGAATCGAGAAACTTCAGAACCAACTGAGATGATTGTTTGATGATTCCCAGCCTACGCATATCATTAACCAATCAATTAAACCTATTGAAGGTTTGGGTAAGAGAATCACCTTGTTAGGAAAAGAAATGCTTGTATCTCTGATTAAGGTTATTGATGGTCGTAGCCTGGACTTCCATGGTGCCTTCATAAGCCACTGTTAGCATATCCATCATCTCTTGTGCTGACTCACAACTTTTACGAGATGATACACGTGGTAGGAAAGAGAGTTTCCAATAGCAACCATGGCTTTCACATCAAGATTGAACAGTCTCTTGTCATCATCATCATAACTCGATTCTGGATTTTGCTTAATGGGGCCAACGAGGGCGTTGTTTACCATGGATTGGTACATAGGAACATGGGGACCTTTTTCAATAATATTGCTCATCTCATAGTCAATGGTTTCAAGAACAACCATGTCCTTTGTCTTCCACATAGAGAAATTATGTTCATCAAAGGGAGGAATTTTGTTGAGGCCAAAGGATTTGAGATTCGACATGATTACTTGAGTGTATCACAAACCTGATCTGATACCAATTGAAGGTTTGTATAGATCGGATACACTTCAAGTATAAAGACTAAAGAGAAACTTAATCAACGAAAATAATAAACAGAAATTAAAAGACATAGAGAGTTCTCCAAATTGTTTCGTTCACCAAGAAAGAGGTTTTGTCCTCACCAAGAAGACGGTTGTCACAAAGATGATTACGACACCAAGTCGTGCTCACAACATTAGGGTTTTCCCAAATTTTGTATACATACTAATATATACATATCAATCGAATGATTAAATGGATTCAATCTAATCTATACTAAGAACTGATCTTATCACAAAGATACCGGATCTGTGATCTATTCTATACGTATCTATATCATTACCTAATATACAAAAGATTACATAGAATAACTATGCTATACGTTGACGCTGTCGATATACTTGATCCTAACGCTAATAGATAGTGTAGAGTCTTTGACTTATCATATCATAAGGTGTGACCTTACACTTTTCTTTTTCCACCGTTGGTGGCATTTTCTTGATGGCATGTATGTCGGTTCGATGGTTCCAGTGTTCACCCTTACTTAATGGACAATATCTCTGAGGAGAATGTCACAAATGTCAGTTGTCCTTGTTATGGTCCCCGTCTTGTCGCTCTCGATGGCCAGTAATGGGGCGAAAGGCTGCTTCTTCTTGTTTAATATACGCATTGGCAACAACCTTTAGGTTGGCTTCTTTTCTTTCTTCACATTCGACCTTCCTAAGGTATTTATCAACTATGTATTCGAGTTCATCCCTTGTTGGGGGTAACATTCCTTGAATCTTCTTCGATAGAGGACCGGGAAGTAAACCTTGGGCGAAGGCGCCGGTAACAAGGAATTCCTTGTGGCCTAGGACATTTAGAGTTGCTAGAGTGAATCTATCGTAACACGCTCTTATTGACTCTCCCTCCTTTTGTTTTCATGCCATGATTGAGTTCGTGTCTCCCTTACCCTTCCTTAATTGCATGAAATTATTGAGGAAAATTTATCGTAGCTGCTCAAAGCTCGAGATGCTACCGGGTCGTAGTTCTTTGAACCATTTTCCTACATTTCTCGATAGTTTGATGGGGAATTATGTGAAAGTGAACTGTCTATCCATTCTTAATGACGTCATCGTCCATTCATTGGTGTCGATGTGTTTGTCTAGATCGGAGGTGCCGTCGTACTTTGGGAAGTTCGGTATCATGGCCGAGTGTGGGATCTTGTATTGCAAGAGTTCCTGGCAGAAAGCAGAGGTGGTACTCCTCATTGGGTTTTCCATGTGTAAGTATGGGTTTCCGGATGCCTGATTGGTGAGCGTAGTATGGGTTGTTGTACGCCTGATTGTACATGGTCGCCGACGATATGCACGGTTGTTGTTGTGAGCTCGTTTGTGTGTTTTTCTGCAAACGTGAGCTCGATATCGGCTATTGGAGCATGCAAAAATTTGGCCCCTGTGACTGTTGTGCGTGGGGATTGAGTTGTTGTGTTGATATCGAGTTAGGATTACACTACTGTGTCGATATTGTGTGATGGTTATACCCTTGCGATGGTGACTCTTGGGGAATAGATCCATGTAGTTGCTAGATGTAGGGATTGAACATCGGCGGTTGTTATGTGAAGAGCGGAATGTATGACATGCCCGCTATGGAAGAAAATTTATAGTTCAACATTCGGTGTTGCACAGAGGACAGTATGGTACCCGGGGACCAAGTGTCCGTCCCCACTTGCTGCAACAGTGATTGTGACTGAGAAGTCGGTGGTTGTGACATAAATGGTTTTATGATTATTTTTTGGAAGGATTTTTGGATTGGTGATTTCCTGCTAAAGAAAACGTTCCTCGTTTCATAACTCCCAGATAGTGAAAAGAATTGCTACTTAAAAGATCATTGGTCAAGCTAAGGATGGGAGGGGGGTTGATTGAGAGATGTTGGGGTGGGGCAGAAGAATTTCATGTAACGTCATGATTTTTACCATACTTTTTTTAAACTTTTAAAGCATTTATTTAACAGAATACGTTAGCGAAAGACTTAATTTTTAATTTAAAACATTTTCAAACCACAACGTTACTTCAAAATTCAAACATAATTCCAAACCAATTAAAATGTAGTAGAAGCAAAAACACTTTAAAGTAAATAATAGCCATAAAAGAGAAAAGACACAAGTGCAAACTCCAAAGGACAAACTCCAAAGACAAACTCCAAAGCTGCATGCACCAATCATAGCCATAAAAGAGAAAAGACACAAGTGCCAACCCCTGCTGAGTGAGTTCATAAAGGTTGCATATAAAACATACAAAATCAAAATGGGTCATTCATTCACTTTACGATGAAGCATAAAAATGATAGACAAATAACACCTAGCAAACATCCGTATATCATAATTAATCAATCACATATTCCACCACATACATGCATATATGTTCAACCACAATTCTAACACATACATATATGATCAATCGAATACCATATAAATAACTGTATAGCATATAAATAATCACATTTCATATATAAGCAACCATTATTTATTCAACCTTTTATTAATAACCAACCTTTTGTTACATATTCAACCTTTTAATATACAACCAACATTTTGTTATATATTCGACCTTTTAATATGCAACCAACATTTTGTTATTTATTCAACCCTTTATTATATCTATACAACTGATTGATAGAAATGTGTCCTTTAGTGCTACCTAACCCAAGAGAACTACCCCGTTCACTACTTGTGTGCACAGCCTGGTGAATGCTCTAAGTGGCTCATGACTTCCACTCAAAATACTAACCCCGAGACTTGACTTTCACTACTCCGAAATTGCAAAGTACAAGTACTTCGTGATGTCATTCAGGAATCGGTACAAATGGTACCAATTCTACTGCAACACCTCCCGAATCCCATGTGATGTTTGCGCTAGTTGTGAACAAGGGACAAAAATCACTCTAGTCCATGAATACCTAAGTTCTCACAAACCATGTGTCACACGATCATCTAGAAAAACCAGCAACAAACAACCTCTATGGCTATATGTAACACCCCGTTTTGACTATAGCCATAGATTGTAATTATTATAAAATACAAAATAAATATATCTTACTCTTAAGCCAAAATAATCATCATAGACACGCAGGAAACGTTCATACGATTTCCATAGATATATAGAACGCGTAAATCCACTTCATATGAAGAAGTTATACTTCTTCGAAGTTTCACAATTAAACTGGCACGACTCCCCGTATTGTAAAAAGTAAATTTTTGATAAATTACTTTTTAGCCTAAGTGATCTAAATGAAAGTCATAGCAGTCGTTAAACCAAGAGCGTGCGTATAGAGAGCCTGTAAATCTGACTTCATTAGAGGAAGTTGTGATTTTTCTAAGATTCAGCACAATGGTATACAACTCAGAAATCGAATTTGAGATCAGTATATTTTTAGCCGAAACAATCTAAACGAGAATTAAAGATCTCGTTAATAGGAAACCAAAGATATAAGGATGGCAGAAAACGAACTCCGGATAAGAAAGTTATGCATTTTATACGAGCTTTAACAATCTAAGCATGTATGAAAAAAAATAAAGCCAAAATTAGCCGACGGAATCTAAATGAACGTTGTAGATCTCGTCAAGAGCTTTCTGTGGATATAAATAACATCAAAAATGGATCTCATACAAAAAAGTTATGGAATTTTGACAATCATAAAAACGCCACACGCGCACGCACATCGCGCATAGCTTGTGCCCGAAGTCAGCCACGTAGCCTCAACCAATAGAGGACACGTGTCAACAAACCAGAGTAGCCACGTCACCCCTAGTATGCGGCGTGCAAACATTTTCTTGCATGTATAAGGCCTTCTCTACATATGCTCCGACCCTCACACCCTACAGCCTCTATATCAGCGTTCTCTCTGCACTGTTAGCCCATTTTCCTTAGATTTTTGTACTGCGGCGAAGACCTGCTACACCCCTGGGTACTCATCTGAGTGGTAGTCTTTGAGTAGGAGATCCCGAGTCAATATTCTACACGCTTAGATCCTGGTTCACATCAATAATACTTTGTTAATCCTCATTGGAGTGTTGGTCGTCAGCGAAATTATCCGATTAGCTGTTAATCCTCTGATAATTTGTCAAGGTGAGTTCTTCTCACTATAATGTATACTCCAGTATGTATCCTCTATATGTTAGGATATAGTTACCCTGTAGTATGCACTTAGGCAATTAGACTAGGATAGTTAGTTGCATGTTATGTGGATTGTTGTTATATGTATGTATGTATATATATATATATATATATATATATATATATATATATATATATATATACCTTATACTATATTATAAAGCATATTAGTCATATCTTGAATTTTAAGAGGTATAAGCAACAAAGCTTTTTGTACAAATCAATTATACATAAACAAATCATGTATACTTACCAAACGTTTGAAACCTTGAATTAAGGAAGGTTATTAAAAAAATTAATTTGGAGTAAAATAACAATTTTAAAATATTAAATTCATGTATATAAATTAATTTACATTTCTTAAACGAGACACAGATGTTAATTAATTTTACATCAAATGTATAAACATACAATATAAATATAATGTCTAAATATAAATATTTTATTTAAAAGTGATCATTTTTATACATAATAACTAATAATAAAATCTAATAATCATTTCTTCGTAAGAAAATTATTTGCCAAAAGAGTTGTTTATCGCCGCCACTTTGCGCGGGTACACATCTAGTATACACACACACACACACACACACACACATATATATATATATATATATATATATATATATATATATATATATATATATATATATATATGGAGTTGAGGACGGACCAGCCCTGTGCTAAAGGCCAACAGACTCGGGCGGACTAGCTATATGTTAAAGGCCAAGAGAAAGCGGAACGACCATGTGTTGAAGGCTATATAGGGCGGACCAACTATACGCTAAAGGCCAAGGTGCGGACCATCTATAAGCTGAAGGCCATTATGTGTATGCATTGTATATGTGTTGTGGTATGAAATATTTTGAAGGAATTGACAAAGCTTCGACTTACAGTTGTTAAATAACTGCTTTGCAGGTTGTTCATCTGACCATGGAAAGACTCACGCATGATCGTATCTGCATCGAAGCATCAATAAAGTTTTATGGACATCCGCTAAGACACTCTTTTATAATTAACTATGTAATAATGGTATGTATTGTTTTGTGAGACATATTTTATATAAATAAAAATGAAAAAAATTGTTTTATAAAATCGGGACGTTACACTATAGCTCTTCTTGTAGGTACTCTTCCAGCCTATTAGGCATTGTCATTGATCCGTATAAGGTTTTAGGAAAAGATCAACTACCCAAACTCTCTACGCATAACCCTGCAATGTCATTTGTACATTAAATAAAGCATGTAATTCATACCATCTAAATGTACATTAAATAAAGCATGTAATTCATACCATCTAAATGTACATTAAAACATGCATTATATTCACAAACAACACATCAAAGCACAATCATATATCATTCTTTCAAGCAACTTAAGCTAGCATGCCATATACATCAAGTTCATCAAAGTGTAAGCAACATCGTAATTAGGTCATAACATGGAAACAACACAAAGCATACAATATAATCACAAATATTATATCATCATCAAGCGCAAGTTATGACACGATCATCCTAAAGTGAATTAAATCATCATCTATGGATTTCACGTTTCAATCATGCAATCTTAGTGTGTTAAAACTATGAACCCACCTTAGCCTCAACGACTCTTTCCTCCAACTTCAAGCCTTGCGCTCACTTGCAAAGCCTCACCTATTAGCACATAGATCACTATATTATTAAGTGGATCCCAAGTTCAAATCATAATTGTAATAAATATTAAAACTATGAACCCACCTTAGCCTCAACGACTCTTTCCTCCAACTTCAAGCCTTGCACTCACTTGCAAAGCCTCACCTATTAGCACATAGATCACTATATTATTAAGTGGATCCCAAGTTCAAATCATAATTGTAATAAATATTAATTTATTATATTTTACCTTTTACTTGGTTATCTTAGCATTCTTCACATTCATACACTTACATACACTTATGTTCATTAAAACTCTTTACGTAAAGAACATAAATATGATTATATATTTGTTTGGGATATATTTTCAATATATAAAGCATGATCTCAAAATGTTTAGTACATAATTCATTTACCTTAAATCATCCTCTATACGTACCTCGTCCATTAACTTCATATGTGGTGATTAGAATAATTGGAATATATACCAAAGCCAATTTTCATGGCTTATACGTGAGCGTGACATCAAACATTCATAATGGGTTTTAACTAGCTTAAAATACGCCATACTCTTGGTAATCATAGTTATTTACTGATCCCTCTTTTACATACATGTACTTTTACTGAAGAAAACATAGTTGTACATGAAGAAAACATTTGTGGCTGTTTATTATGAAATATAGTTCACAAAAGAAAAGTAATTACGACTGTTATGATACCATGAGAATCAAAAGGATTAAGGTTTGATCGGGCTTGCTTCAGGGTTGGACAGAAAAAGAATAAGCATAAATAGTAGCATGAAAATTAGAATAACGTATGGGGTTTTTCATGGCTAACTAGCTAGAACGTAATTTGAAGATGCAAGGTTTCATGCATGGCTACCTTCATTTATGATCTTTCGTTGATAAAGTAGAATGAATCAGCAGTAAGTTCGTGAAACAAAAGGGGAAGAATGGAGGTTATGCGTAGGGTGTATGTTAAAAACGGCAGCAAGGTATTCACAAAATCATGAAAGTTTGTTGGGACTTGATTACAATGGAGTAGGAGGAGGAAAACTTACCTAATAGTCTTTGTTTAGTGCTTCAATCCAAGGTCACACAAAACCATTGTAGACTCAAACCGTAGCTGTCCCGGCCTCCCCACCCCCACCCCTCTCTTGTGTATTTCTCTCACGATCTCTCATGTGTCTCTCTCTCTTGTGCCGCATATGCATCCCACCTTCAAGGAGAAAGGTCTCCGATTATTAGGGTGGAAGGACAACACATGAGCCGTCGAGGTAACGGAACAACGGAAATAAGAGAAGGCGTGAGTGTTTCCTGATCGCATGGGGCTATTAAATAGATTTTACAACTTTGGTACCTAAAATTATGATCTCGTACACCTTGTACCCCGAATTCGAAATTCCTTTCTAATCAAGTCTCCAACTTATAACTTCAACCCCTAGTGTAACACCCTGTTTAAAATCATTTCCTAATTCGGTACTGTGACCCGAAGATCAGTTATCATAAGGCTATAGGCCTTGGCGAAGGAGAGAGTTAGACCCCCTTGGATGTGGATAATGTAGATTAGGTGATCCGAGAGTTTGGTTTGTGTTTAGAGCCCAAGGGTATAACCGTAAAGTGATAGTTCGGACCTTTTATGAATTTTGGATTTACGTTCAGGAAGTTTTAAGGTAAAGGATAGTTGATATAACTCTAGATCTTCTCATTACCTTTCCGTGGATATAAAGAACGTCAAAATCGGACTTAGAACGAAGAAGTTATGGCTTTCGGAAGATTGGTGGTTTTGGTCCCTAGCCGAGTACGCGGGGTGTACTCTATGAGTACGCTGGGTGTACTCTATGAGTACGCTGGGTGTACTGGCTCGTTGGTTTGGTGGTGGAGGTGCCCACAAATGTGGGGCGTACGTGGGAGTACGTAGTGTATACGGCCAGCAGGGACAAACCCTAATTTTAAGGGTTTGTGCCCTATTTAAACACCTTAAGCTGCTCCTAGACTCTCTTATGACCAACCTCCACCTCTCCAAACCCTAAGAACAAAACCCTAAGTGCCCTTTGAGTTATTTTGATATTATAAATAAACTTTAAGGGTGTTTTTGGTGATTTTGAAGGAAGAGGAACTCTTGGAAGTTGCATTGGTGTGGCTAGAGCTTGTGGATCCAGAATCATCATCAACATGGAAAGCTCTTTGAGGTATAAATCTCTTAACTTGATGGTTCATTTTGTGAGATCTAGTTAGGGCTTGTTTTTTGTGCTTTTTATGGTCCTTTAAGTAACGCATGAGAGTATGAGCTACTCCATAATAGAAGGATGATAGATCTTAGCATTTTTGAGGTCCCTTGTTCATAAAAATGAAATCTTTATGATTTATATTGGACCATGCATGAGTTTGGGTGCTTATTACGGATTTTATTGAGTATTGGGTCCCATTAAGACATGCAAAGGAGTAAAGTTTCCAACTTTTCGTGTTAAGACATCATTTAGGATCATATCTGAGAATTAGACATAGTGGCTTAACTGATTAAGCACTTAATGGTGAGTTGGGTTGGCAGTGGAGTATGCGGCGCGTACTCAGCTCGTACGCAGCGTGTACTAGCGAAAGTATGCGTACGAGGGGCATAAGTCTCAGTACGAGGGGCGTACTCAGCTGCCATTGACTTATGTTGACTTTTGCGATTTGGGCCATATTTAGACTATTAGGGTTTTGGGCCTTGTTAGGTCAATAGTCTTTCTGAATTTGGGTCATTGTTAGGCTTTGGGCCTTCTTGGATTTGGCCCATAATGGGCTTTAGGCCACATTTAGGAATTTGGGCCATATTGGGCTTTTTGAGTCATTAGGTTGGGCCTCGTTTATTGGGCGAAGCAAGGAAATGGTAAAATGGTATTTTACCCTGGGAGTTGGACAAATGAATCAGATTCTTAGTTATGGTTTATGGCCTGATTATTAATTGGGGTTTTATTTGATTGATTAGTGCGGGGACTTTCCGGATCACCAGTCCGAGCATTTATCTGGTTTTCAGCAGTTTGAGGTGAGTGCCAATGGCTCTAAGGAACCAAGGCTAGCCCATTTATTGTGGTTATGTATCCTATGATGTAGGATTTCTATGATACTTAGATGTGTGAGTTGTTGTGTATATGTCGACATATGGATGGTTGGGTTGAGGCCGCGCGCCAACAAACCTGGTATGGTTGGGTTAAGAATGGAATTCAACATACCCGGTATGGTGAGGTTGAGGCCACGTGCCAACAAACCTGGATGTTGTTTGAGTCCACGTGCCAACAAACCTAGATGGTTGGGTTGAGGTCACGTGCCAACAAACCTAGATGGTTGGGTTGAGGCCACGTGCCAACAAACCCTGGATGGTTGGGTTGAGGTGTTACTGCTCTATGTTGTAAACCAACAAACCCGATATGGTTGGGTTGAGTTAAGGACCAACAAACGTTGTATGCATGCTTGTATTTTATCTGTAATTTTTTGTATTTTGGGGTATTTTTGGAATCTCACTAAGCTTTGGCTTATAGTTTGGATTACCATGTTTCAGGTACTTCTGGATCGGAAGGGAAGAGCTCGGGGTGATTGTTGGATTAGTGTCTAAGTCCATAACTATAATTGATATGTATTCGACCCGACTTGGCATGGTCCATTTGGGTTTCACTTCACCGGAACAATTTATATGGATAGTCTTTTGAGAATAGTATCTTTATGATTTATATTAATATATTATAAGTTCTAATATATTAATATGAAATCATATTATTTAATTAGTATTGATCAAGAATTAATTTAGATTAATTTAGTGATCAAAAAGGAACGAATTAAATATGGACTCTTATATATATATATATATATATATATATATATATATATATATATATATATATATATATGGAATGGGCCAAGTTCATTTAGGTTGGGCTAAGCTTTCATGGATAGTCCATGGAGTGTTTAACCCATGGATCCTATGGAAATGAAAGGTAATGAGTATTAGGGTTTACATGAATGTAACCCTAATCCTCCATACTATATAAAGAGGTCTTTGGCACATGAAATGGTACTAGTGTGTGAGAACAAAGGGTGGGCCAATTTCTAGAAGTGCTTACTATTCTCTCAAGTTTTCCAAGGTGTTTTTGGTGATTTGTGATTCCACTTGAGGCTTCCACACTATTGGGGCTAAGCTCTTAAAGTTCAAGACTTCAAGCTACATCAAAAGGTATGTTATCTAACTAGGATTTTGTAGTATAGTTGCTTCATATTATGCTAGTTAGGATAAAACCTTGGAATATAGAATATTTGCATGTATAATAGAGAAAACATAGATCCAAGGTTTATAGGGTTTGATGTACACCATAAGAGTGTTAGAATGCTCAAAACCCATCAGTGGTATCAGAGCCTAGGCTTGTTTTCTTTTATACTTGATGCAAATTGCTGAAAATCGAAGTTTGTATGCTGTCTGGTCAGCTGACTCGCCGAGTCCATTAAGGGACTCGACTAGTCCATGCCTAAATTCATCCAACTCGTCGAGTTGGTTCTTGCACTCGACGAGTTGGACCCCCTGACAACATATCTTTGAGTTTTAAGGTTGGAATTGGTCTAGAATCATTACCTTAAACTGTTTTGGACCTATAAAACTTGTTTTTGATGTGGTAATGATTATGGTAAACCAATTTCAAGGTTTTTATCAAAATTTCAAGTTTTATGTGTGTTTATGTAATTCTTGAAATTGTTGATATGATTGTTCATACACTTATGAGTTTTGGTGGATCATAGGAATTATTTGCAAAATTGTTTGTTAGTTAATTCTTGATCTAAATGTGTTTTATTGGAGTCCATAAATTGTCCTCGAGTTATGGATTACCAAAAGTCATTTCTTTTAAAGATCCATTAAAATGCATAGGTTACAAAATTGAAGAGTCTTTTTGTTTTATGAACTCCATAACTTGTCCTCAACTTATGGATGTTCAAGAGTCTCTTCATTAAAGTTTTTAAAACCTTAATTAAACTCATAAGTTATGAAAATCCAAAAGTTTTTGAATAGTTCAAAACTTGCCCTCAAGTTTTGGAATTTGTAAAGTCTCACACACACTTTAATTCCAAACCCTAGAGTTTTAAAAGTTAAAATTCAACCCTTATACTTTATAGTATTATAAGTTAATAATATATATATATATATATATATATATATATATATATATGTATAAGATCAAGTCAGTCTTGCCGTTAGTAGGCCTCATTCACGAAGCCGGTCTATAAGGGGGTATAAGGTTACTGCCTATAAAATGGCAGTTTAATGGGTGTCCACTCTCATCCACCGCTTCCTTGACTGGTGGAGGGTCGTTAGCCGAACGGGTAGGACAAGGACTATAATTTTCATTATAAGTATAATGATAAATGTAAAGTAACTAAACCTTTTATAAATTCCCAATCTTAGTTACTTTAGGAAAATGTGAATTTGGTGCTAACCCATGAAATTACACTTTGCACTTTGCTTAACTCGTTAGTGGAGCGCGTGTGGTTAACCGACACGCTAACTTGGATTTAACAAGGTAGGCAAATGGTAACTTAATGTTTATCATAGGATCGGTGGAGCGCGTGTGGTTAACCGGCACATCAATTAAGTGATAAATATTAAGGGTACCAAGTATATTTGCATGGTTATTCACACCTTGTTTTGTGATCCTCGGCATCCCAGTCACAAAACTTGAGAGGGCACAATCGATATTGAAACATGCCATTGAAAAGTTCAATGAATCTCAAAAGATCTAGGAGTTTCAAATCCAATTAAAACCTAATATTTCTATTTCTTTTTCATGGTGGAAACTGGTGAATCGTCATTCGCCTACCCTCAAATATTTTATAGCTTGGATTACGGCATCCCTCTTCCAAGTTATAAAAGTATTGTGTTGGATCCTAGCCTTAATATTTCATATTGGGTGTTATATTAAGGACTTTAAATCAACTAACTTGAATTTCTCCCATTGTAAATGTCTAGTTCAGACAACTATGATCTTCCGAAATCTCATGGAACAAGCTTTCCTAATGAAGATGATGTCCCGTGGTTGGCTCATGGAAATCATACTTCACTTCCTCCACCTCCTCCAATTATTCTCCCTATCCCACAAGTTCTTGAATAGCTCAAGGTCACTCAAACCCTATTGGCAAGCAAGGTCTATGTGTGCTCACATCTTGGAGATGAAGTCACATATTGACAAGTCGGGAGAGTTGGGTGTCAAAGTCTTGAAAAATTTGGTTGTTCAATCACTTTCTAAGTCACATAGTGAGTTTCCTTTGGGACTACTATGAAACAGACCATGACATGACCCTTAATGATCTTATCTATTTGCTAGGTGCTGCTGAATCAGCAATGATTTGGAGCACTGGTAAAGCAAATTTGATTAGGAGATCAACTTCCCAAACTTCCATGGACATTGACAATGGTAACATTGAAAATCCATAAAATCTTTCTCTTCCCAATGGAAAGGGATCGGCCATAGTCAACTCGGTTGACCAAATGGTAAAGAGAAAGGCTAAGTCTGAGACAGTCTCGTGTACCATTCCCAAAGAGTACATATGCTTATATTTCTAAAGGAAGGGGCATTGGTTGCAAAGCTGCCCTATTTACCTGAAATATCATAAGGTTGGTCAAGTCAAAAAGTTTGACTCTACTTCAGGTAAGTCCACTGTCTAACTCTATTAAGTTCCTATTTGGAGATTCTTATTACATGATGTGACTGGGTCACATGTTGAAGTTTTAAGAATCAAAGAAAAGAGAGGAAGCTTAAAGAAGAGTAAGCTGATTCTGATCGCGAAGATGGATTTCGATCGCATGGTTCGGTGATCAGAATTTTTGAGCTGTTGCTTAAGAGTTGTGATAGATTGTTTAGGAATAGATAACAACATAGTTTTCATATGCATTTTGCATTGTAAGGATAAGTTTTTCCACAAGTTTTAAATAAAAGAAAAGTTTCGTTTTTTTTATATTTTATTTTAAATATCCTTACAGTAGCATTTGTGAAAAATTGTTGATTATATGATTCCATTGATAGCAACATTGGAAAATGGATTTGATTCTTTCGTTTGTGGTAGTGTCATAATTTACCAAATAAGGAAAGATTCTCATCAACCAAGTTTCAATTGGATAGAAACTTGGAATTATGCAAGTGTATTGTATGGTGAATGAGAATTTGCATCTTTGGAAAATTAAGAATAGTTCCTTGTTCACATGTATATGTGAGTCAAGTGAAGGACTAAGGGATCGAGTATACATTCTTGTGTACTGGTCAAGTCCACCACAAAAGATCGATAATACTATTCGTCATGATTTACTAAAGTTTAGTAAATATGGTTATACTTACAAGTTTAAGTATAATTCTGAAGCATTGGAAAAGTTTCGATATATGGCAGAACGAATAAGAAGAATCAAATTTGGCAGAAAGATAAAAGTTTCTCAAATCTGAAAAGATGGGAGAGTACTTTAGTATCATGTTTTATGATCATCTTAATGATTATGAAACCATATCACAATTGATTCTCTAAGGACATCTTAGAGCATTTGTTTGACTAAGAAGAGGAATCGTGAATTGTTGAATTGGTTAAATCAAAAAGATGAATCATATTGAGTTCCAAAACAAATCTTAGAGTCATACTCCAAGATTGTAATTTGAGTGACACATTCTCAAGAAGGTTTACTAACACTTATCAAATGTAAGAGTAAAATGTGTCCTACTCTTGTACATTTGAAATTGGTAAGTTGTGATGTTTTGGATAAAACAGAGACCAACTTAGGCCAATTGTGTGAAGTGTTTGTCTTGATAAGAATCCGCACTATCTCTTGAATATTTGTCTGTCAAAGAATGTGTACTTGGCAAGAGAGTCTTATATGTCAAGAGGACAGTGGGAGTCTAAAAGATTCTAAAGAGTCTAATCAAGAATAAAACATGTAGTTTATCACTAGCACACGACTTGAGGTTTATAAACTATCGTGTTGACATATTCCTATTTCTGTGCCCATTCTAGTTAAAGTTGGCTTTGCATATGAGTTCTGAGAGTTCTCAATTGGTTGCATAACAACTTGGAAGCAATGGCAGACCCTTGTGCTGCCAGGTGGCAAGAATTTAAGATTGCACAAGTTCAATCCATATAAGTTTGGATTTGTCACTAACCTTGTCTTGTGATTATGGTTTTGACAAATTCACATGGATAGGAACACATACACCATAATATCTAAGTGTCATAAGGTTACTCTCCGATTCATGAAAATGATGGTGAGGAAACGCTTTCACTAAGTAGATTTTAAGTAGATAGCAATTGTGATATTTGTATTCTCAAAGTCGTTAGTGGAGCGTGTGTGGTTAACCGGCACACTAACATGGACTTGTGAGGAATAGCAAAGGTCTAAACAATTGAGACTGTGATTACGACATCCCTTTTCATAGTTCTGAAATTGTTTAGACACACATGTGTGCTATCTAAGGAAAGGTGTATGATTTTGATAAAGTTTTATCAAAGCATCTCGTATAAGAAATCTGAACTTTGGTAAGAAAGTCAATAAAGTATTGATTTATAGAATTCCAGCTGATTTCTGAGTACATGTCAAAGCTAGTAGGAGCATAAGTGTTATGCTAATAATCATCATGCAAGTGGGAGTATGATAATTATGGGAGTATGATAATTATAATAAGTGTTGTAAGTTAGCAATGTTAATTATAGAAAACAAAAAAGTTTCAATTTGGAAAAAGTTGTTTTGCTATAATTAAGGGAGAGGAA
This sequence comes from Lactuca virosa, assembly GCF_052849685.1. NCBI lineage: Eukaryota > Viridiplantae > Streptophyta > Magnoliopsida > Asterales > Asteraceae > Lactuca > Lactuca virosa. Next base: position 432,664,617 of record NC_136430.1, read on the forward strand.
ATTATACTTCATTTCAATTCTAAAAGCTTAGATCGTGAGATTTTAATCAAATTTAGTCAAGTATATATATGAATGTTATGTTGGAATGGTTCAACATAAAGAACTTCTATATATGGGAATATTATTTGCGTTCTAAAATTTGATTATGATTACGGCATCCCTTTTCATAATCTGAATTGTGAGAACATGGCAAATAGAAATAGAAATATTATAGCAAAAGATTGGTCTAGTATCATGTCTTTATGTGAGACATCATGAATCGTGTCCCATACGCTTCGGATATAGGGTCGATTGCATGTGCTATAATATTCATCCTTTCTAAATTTTCCAAATGCTCAGGGCATTAAGAGGGGAAAAGTCTAGAATTGGATATGACTAAAATGATTAAGCAATTGTCGAGGACAATCTAAGGTTTACCAAAGATTGGTTGCTCATGGACAGTTGGAAGTATGTTGTAAATTTTTGGAGAGGACGATATTGACATATTCTGAAAAGAGGCAACTCTTGTTCAGAAGTGATAGTCAAAATGAGAATATGGAAATATTCCCATAGGTGGAAGTTATTCATTAAATCTGTGTAAGATTAGGAAACTTAATCCAAGAAGGATGTTCAAAGCAATGTACTTTGAATTTGATACTTCGTTTTCATGGAATGATCTCTATTGGAATACCCTGTAATGACTGTTGACAAGTCTTTGTGACTCTGTGCATAATCATTACAAGAGGATCAATGCATATAAGTTTAAAATCTAACAAGATTTCGGTAAATGGCAGGAATTTGGAATTCTTGCATTTGCGGTAAGGATTTGGGATTGTGAAATGAGAATCATTGGAATTATGTTCAATCGATCTATTCCACAAAGTAAAGGTCATAGACAAACATAGTGTGCGTACTTGGTGTATGGCATGACTAGTGTTTAGAAAACAAAGTGTACATGCTTGGAGCATGGGACAACTATTGTTTTAATTCAAGTATAAAGTTGATAATTTGAAACAATATGCAATGAATAATGTGTAATCAATATGGTGATAAATAAAAGGTGTTCTATTTATATTCATAAGTTCTGAGACCATATTGGGTTCGATTATTCTTGTGTTTCACTTTGCATGTTTTGACTTCCAGAATAACTAGGTCGCTCTTCCTGAATGACTAAGTTATTCAAACCATCCACAGTCGATAATACGTTGGAAGTAGGTATTAAGGCAAGACTGTCATGAAACTGGTTTGTAGATGTCCAAGGTTTGGACATAGCAAGAGTTGCTACAACATTCATGAGTGCTCATAAGTTCTGAGTATTGGATTGGTTCCACGCTCATTTGACTCACTTCATGAGTTTTATCACGAGTGATCATGAGACGATAATATCTTGTATTCTTTAAACCTAGAGATATGAGTTGTTGCCTATGAGTTGGTTATACATTGATTGTACGAAAACGCATTGGTAACTTGATGTTATAAAACGTGACTTTGTATATGATTCAACAAGTAGTAGAACATGCATATGAGTCGAAGTTTATCCATTCCTTTTACCCTTAAAGGGATAAAAGCGATATTTGTGGGCCCCTCGATGATTTAGTGATGACACTCCGAAGTGCTTGGCCAAGCCTGGACTAATTTGATTTGTTCAATTAGTCGGTCGTCATAAATCGGAAATCGGGAAACAACAAATGGACAGAGAGAATGATTATAATCCATGTCTCGGTCCATATGATATCTAGAATGGAGGAATATATGATCCCTTATCTAATGGACACGTCATTGATTTGTTCAGAGTTCGACAGCGGCTTTAAGAGCTACGATTGCTAGTCGGGTTTTGGAGTCATACGCAATAATAGTTTTAGACTTATCCAAGTGGGAGACTGTTGGATTAGTGTCTAAGTCCATAACTATAATTGATATGTATTCGACCCGACTTGGCATGGTCCATTTGGGTTGCACTTCACCGGAACAATTTATATGGATAGTCTTTTGAGAATAGTATGTTTATGATTTATATTAATATATTATAAGCTCTAATATATTAATATGGAATCATATTATTTAATTAGTATTGATCAAAAATTAATTTAGATTAATTTAGTGATAAAAAAGGAACTAATTAAATATGGACTCTTATATATATATATATATATATATATATATATATATATATATATATATATATATATATATATATATATATATATATGGAATGGGCCAAGTTCATTTAGGTTGGGCTAAGCTTTCATGGATAGTCCATGGAGTGTTTAACCCATGGATCCTATGGAAATGAAAGGTCATAGGTATTAGGGTTTACATGAATGTAACCCTAATCCTCCATACTATATAAAGAGGTCTTTAGTACATGAAATGGTACTAGTGTGTGAGAACAAAGGGTGGGCCGATTTCTAGAAGTGCTTACTATTCTCTCAAGTTTTCCAAGGTGTTTTTGGTGATTTGTGATTCCACTTGAGGCTTCCACACTATTGGGGCTAAGCTCTTAAAGTTCAAGACTTCAAGCTACATCAAAAGGTATGTTATTTAACTAGGCTTTTGTAGTATAGTTGCTTCATATTATGCTAGTTAGGATAAAACCTTGGAATATAGAATATTTGCATGTATAATAGAGAAAACATAGATCCAAGGTTTATAGGGTTTGATGTACATCATAGGAGTGTTAGAATGCTCAAAACCCATCATGATCGCATCACACACACACACGCCCCATAACTTCCTTTTTATATGACTCTGATGTAATGAGATGATTGATTGACTTACTATGATTTTCCTTTATGGTTTTATGAAAACGTCTTGGATGATGATTTTATTATTATTAAAATGAAATTTTTGGTCTTAAATTTTGGGACATTACAAGTTGGTATCAGGGCCATGGTTTGAGGGATTCGGGCATAATCTTGGGTGTGTCTGAACTTAAACTGAGGGTTTGGTAGATTTTACGAAATAAAAGTTTTATTAAAGGATTTTCTAATAAAAGAAAAAGGTGTGGAGTGTGTGTAATCAGTTGAGCTTAAGTAAGTGATTCCCAGAATACCCATACATGTTTGTTATGTTATATGTTATGAGAATTGCATGCTAGAATAAGGCTAAGGATCTACTTAGGATTTCATGACTAGGAAAGATGCCTTTTATATGCCTAATTGTTTGAGCTTTTAGAAATGCATGTTAGTATGAATTTCAGATGATTGGATGGATTGGCCTGATATGTGATGCCTTGTAACCTAAGTGGAATTGGATGTTACACTAGATTTGGAATTTTTTTTGGTAGGAAGCGAGCTTCAGATGTCCTCTGTTTGGTTGTGGCTTGGAGTGTTATTGCACGAATGCTGCTTGATTTGTGCTTTGTGGGACTCTTGATGATGTAAGCTAACTATTAAGTGAATATTTTAAGTGACATATTGCATAGGTTAAATAATCTTAGAGTGATGGATTTAACCCTACTGCGCAACTCTCGTATGAGTCTAACCGTTGCAGGGATGAGTCTTTTACTCGAAGGATTATCTAAGCTTTGTGGCATGTGATTCTATTCATGAAGTAGTTAGCTAAAATTATTGGGAGTTCTTCAGCAACTGATGGCAGGGTGAGCTCGGGAACCTAGGAGAGCCTAGGATGTGTTGTAGTGAGTTGGTTGCGCTATTTAGTAGATATTTGGAGTATCAGTTTGAGAATGTGACTTGGTGGATTCGGTATAATTCTTGATGAAAGTATGAATAGGTGTGGAAGGTAGTATTGGGCCCGTACTACTAAAAGCACATGATCCATACTCGACTCAAGGAGAATCACGGAGAATATAAGAAGCCTAAAGGATGAGGATTCTTTGGGTATGTTCTGATCATTTGAGTATGGTGATGAACACTTGTGGAGGAGGATCTGATTCAAGCTTAGGTGCTGGTGTTGATCCAATAGATGAGCGGATGCGGGAATTTATCTCGTCGTAGATCACCCGTGGTATTTTGGAGCGGACTCCTGTGATGTTTGGTACCATCAAGGAAGGGATCATGGAACTCTTGGAAGATCGTTTCGGGGCTTTTAGGGTTGAGATTGTCGCATGACAGTTGGAGGCCCATCGGGAGCTCAAGGCTTGTGCATCCCTAAAATATTTTTGGGAGAAGGATCCTATTGCTAGCTCTTGTCATGAAGGATCGAAGGTGGGTTATGCATCATGCCTTACGTGGGATCGATTCCATGATTGGATTGCCATTGAGGTTTCACGAGCCTTACGCGAGGAGTTACCCGACATTATTGGTCATGTCACTGACAGACTGGTCGCCAGGTTCGAGAATCGGATCTCGGCCGTTCAGGCAGTTGATGGGATGGTAGAGGTGACTTGAGAGCAGGAGCTTAGTTTGGATAGGCAATTGGGGAAGAGGAAGTGGACTCATAATCCGACTCTGCTAGCATCATCTGAGTAGTTTGATGCTATCATGCCTAGTGATAGAAATCTGAGGGGCCATGAAATTTGTGCTAAGGGTGGAGGAACCCATGAGCGTGTGCGCGACAAGTCTAAATGCGGCATATGCGAATGGAAGGGCCACATTCGCCAAGAATGCACCCTGGAAGTAGAATTGTGTCATCGTTGTCATCAGCCTGCTCATATCAGGACAAATTGCCCATATTTAGTGGTTGGGGTGGCTCAGGTTCCATTGCAATTGCTTCTGCAGGAAGGAGGAGCAGGACCCTAGGACACTAAGGGTCTGTATTGTGTTCTTCTATTTCATGCTTTAATCAATATGCTAATAATTCTGTGTTGGTGTGCATGAAATGTTATGCCCTGATTATCTAAGAATAGAAGCACCTGTATGAGTAATATAGTTATTTTATCCGAAAAGTTATTATATGCCATTTTTCATGCCATGGGTCGTGTTCAGAAGAGGATTGAGTATCCCGCTTGGGAGACCAACATCCGGTCAGATCTTTAGTGGTATCAACGAGAATCTAAGAAATCTGCAAGGTAGGCATGTCGGGTTTGAATGCAGGATGTGTAGGGGTGTTCATGACCTCGAGGTAGTTAGGAATTGGTTCGGTCATGGTTGTCATATCAGTAGTTTTAAAGTTCACACCTTCGAAGCGAGGTCAATTGTAGGTTGCATGGGGGTTGCTCTAAGTGCAAGTAAGTGGTTGAACGGATTAGGTACTTGTTCGATATTGAGATATTGTTCCTCATCAACCGATCAGTCGTCAAGGACTTATAGTGGATTCAGTGAGAAGTGCCTTAGGATCTTGAAATTCGTTGAGGTGTTGGGAATGATCATCCGGTCTTGGAATGTATAAGCACTAGGTTTGGCTGGTGAATGAAAGCTAGTTGTTGTAAAGCTCAAGTTGTCGACTGCTACCATCAGTAGGGATTGAGCAGTGGTAACGTATTACTCTTAGGTAATGGGAAAGTGTTGTTCGCATGGGTTATTTTAGTCATTGGTATTTTCAACAGAAATCGAATGGTATCATTTGGCGAACTTTTAATACATCGATCCTTCGATAGGTGAGTTGTTGAATTGATGATCCATCCGTTTCGGTTAAGGGTTATAGTTCTATGCCACGAGACGCGGTGGCTTAGGATTTGGAGCTGTATGATGTGGAGTACTTGGGATTATTGAGCTCATTGAGAATTTGGGAAGAGTTCATCCGGTTTTGGAATGTGTGTGGTCGCTGAGGTTGGCTAGTAATGGAATGCTAGTTCTTGTAATCCCTGGTTGTTAACAGTTTGAATTGTTAGGTTGTGGGATGGATTAGGAATCCATCAAATTCTTTGTGGATTGGAAGAGCGCAGTCGAATCCAAGTGGGGGAGAATCGTTTGGTCTTAAAGGTTGCACAAGAGTGGATATTCAGGTTTCATTGCACATCAGTAGTGACGCATGGTGGGTATGTGGATGGATCCAGGTTGAGGGTTGTGTTAGAGCCACATTTGATTGGCTATAGTCGGAAGCTGGTTCGACTCATAATGATTATGGTTGGTTTGGTAGATGGACTGTAAAACCATGGGTTGGGCCCATGTCAGTATGGAAATTTTGTAAGACTATGGGGAAGCCGTAGCATTCACAAGACTGGTAGGCAGATGTAGGAATGTTATAAGACTACGGGGTAGTCGTAGCATACAAAAGGATGATAGGCTGTCAGGGAAGTGTTGTAAGTCTGTGATGGGATCGTAGCGTTCACCACAATGATGTAGCCCATTGTGGTCGTGGCCGTGGGACTGAGGAATGATCGGTGCTTTCCAGGGTCGAGGCGGACAGTATTTTCGGAAGATTACTCTTAGTTGGTATGAGGATCGTTGGAACCGGGGCAAGGTATTGGATTACGTTTAGAGTGGGACAACTCTGTGGTCAGTGATTGGTATTCATGTGATGTATAGGCTAGGGTAGCCTTTATCAGTTAGACTCTCAGTAGGAGCCTAGTGATTGGACCAGGTGTGAGGCTGTCAGTTACAACGGTAGATTGGGGATTTTATATTTTATTTTAGTGAAAGGTCGTCGTGGAATTAGAATATTTCAGATAAAATGCAAGTGTAAATCTTTGGATTTCGGGATATGGGTCATGTATAGGGTTGGAAATGGGCGGGACTCGCATTGAGAGTAAAAAGATCGTTTTATCATCAATTTATGGTTAAGGAATCTGTCTGTCAAAGGCATCAGTTGGATAACACAATGCCAAAAGGACGTTTCTCAGCTCAGATTGCGGTGCGGGGTCCTAGTGGTTATGTTTTGGGATGGTCCTACCTGTGTGGAGGTCAGGCAAAGTTTTTGGGGTTTCGGAAATATAGCAGTGAGGTGCTGGTTTGATAGTTAAGGGATCAATGATTTGTTCACCATTAGGAATATGTGTTCTGACAAGGTTGAGTTTCAATGGTAGCCTTGGAGGGTCACTAAGAGTATGAGACAACCTTTCTAGTGATTCGGGGAATCAAGAGGCACTAGTCGGAGCGTTTGGGTTCTAGAAGGATGGTAAGGAAGTGATTTCGAGGATGAAATCTAATTTAAGTGGGGGAGAGTTAGAACACCCTGTTTCAAATCGTTTCCTAATTCGGGACCGTGACCCAAAGATAAGTTATCATAAGGCTATGTGCCTTAGGGGAAGGAGAGAGTTAGACCCCCTTGGATGTGGATAAAGTAGATTAGGTGACCCGAGAGTTCGGTTTGTGTTCTGGATCCCAAGAGTATAAACGTAAAAGTGATAGTTCGAACTTTTTATGAATTTTGTATTTAAGCTCGGGAAGTTTTAAGGCAAAATAGAATTGATAGAATTATAGAGCTTCTCATTACCTTTTCGTGGATATAAAGAACGTCAAAATTGGACTTAGAACGAAGAAATTATGGCCTTCAGAAGATTGGTGGTTTTAGTCCTTAGCCGAGTACGCGGGGCGTACTCTATGAGTACGTTGGGCGTATTGGCTCGTTGTTTTGGTCGCGGAGGCGCCCACATACGTTGGGCGAACGTTAGAGTACGCAGGGCGTACGGCCAGAAGGGGCGAACCCTAATTTTTAGGGTTTGTGCCTTATTTAAACACCTTAAGTTGCTCCTAGACTCTCTTATGACCAGCCTCCACCTCTCCAAACCCTAAGAACGATACCCTAAGTGCCCTTTGAGTGTTTTGAGCTTAGAAGTAAACTTTGAGGGTGTTTCTGGTGATTTTGAAGGAACAGGAACTCTTGGAAGTTGCATTGGTGTGGCTAGAGCTTGTGGATCCAGAATCATCATCAACATGGGAAGTTCTTTGAGGTATAAAGCTCTTAACTTGATGGTTCATTTTGTTAGATCTAGTTAGGGCTTGTTTTTGTAATTTTTATGGTCCTTTAAGTCATGCATGATAGTATGAGCTACTCTAGAAGATAAGGATGATAGATCTTCATTTTTAAGGTCCCTTGTTCATAGAAATGCAATCTTGGTGAGTTATATTAGACCATGCATGAGTTTGGGTGCTTATTATGGCTTTTATTGAGTATTGGGTCCCATTAAGACATGAAAAGGAGTAAAGTTTCCAACTTTACGTGTTAAGACATCATTTAGGATCAGATCTGAGAATTGGACATAGTGGCTTAACCGATTAAACACTTAATTATGAGTTGGGTTGGCAGTGGAGTACGTGGGGCGTACCCAGCTCATACACAATGTGTACTGGCCAAAGTAGACATACGATGGGCGTAAGTTTGAGTACGTTGCCATTGACTTATGTTGACTTTTGCGATTTGGGCCATATTTGGACTATTAGGGTTTTGGGCCTTGTTGGGTCAATAGTCTTTCTGACTTTGGGTCATTGTTAGGCTTTGGGCCTTCCTAGATTAGGGCCCATAATGGGCTTTGGGCCTTATTTACAAATTTAAGCCATATTGGGCTTTTTGAGCCATTAGGTTGGGCCTCGGTTATTGGGCCAAGCAAGAAAAGTGTAAAATGGTCTTTTACCCTAGGAGTTGGACAAATGAATCAGATTCCTAGTTATGGTTTATGGCCCAATTATTAATTGGGATTTTATTTGCTTGATTAGCATGGGGACTTTTCGGATCACCAGTCCGAGCATTTATCTGGTTTTCAGCAGTTTGAGGTGAGTTCTCTCACTATGCTAATGGGTCTAAGGCACCAAGGCCAGCCCATTTACTGTGGTTATGTATCCTAAGATGTAGGATTGCTATGATAGTTATATGTGTGATTTGTTGTGTATATGTCGACATATGGATGGTTGGGTTGAGGCCGCGCGCCAACAAACCAAGTATGGTTGGGTTGAGACTAGAAGTCAACATACCCGATATGGTGAGGTTGAGGCCATGAGCCAACAAACTTGGATGGTTGGGTTGAGTCCATGTGCCAACAAACCTGGATGGTTGGGTTGAGGCCATGTGCCAACAAACCCTGGATGGTTGGGTTGAGGCCATGTGCCAACAAACCCTGGATGGTAGGGTTGAGGTGTTATTGCCATGTGTTGTAAACCGACAAACCTAGTATGGTTGGGTTGAGGTCAAGGACCAACAAACCCTATATGCATGCTTGTATTTTATCTTTAATTATTTGTATTATGGGGTATTTTGGGAAGCTCAATAAGTTGTGGCTTATGGTTTGGATTTCTATGTTTCAGGTACTTCCGGAGCGGAAGGGAAGAGCTCGGGGTGATCGCATCACATACACACACCATGACTTCCGTTTTATATGACTCTGATGTATTAAGATGATTGATTGACTTACTCTGATTTTCCTTTATGGTTTTATGAAAACATCTTGGATGATGATTTTATTATTATTAAAATGAAATTTTTAGTTTTAAATTTTGGGACGTTACACCTAGACTTTGTTATTACTTTTTATTAAAATCCCCAATTTGATTATTTTATATTTTATTTTATTTTATTCTATTCTAAATAAATCAACACATTAATTAAATGACTTTAATTCATTTTAATTATTGATTAAATCATATAAATCACTTAAATCCCAATTAAACCTTAAAATCCTGATTAATCTCTTTTTGTTTATTTAATTATATATTAAACATATAATCTCACACCAGAAACACACGTAAAGCTTAATTATATATAACAAAAGGCTAACTTCACTAACAGAAAGAATTTAGGTCGTTACAGTTCAACTCTAGGAGTTTCTCAACGCAATGATTCATTTGTGCCGACTGAACATCTGCATATTTTGATTCGGTATATGGATCATTCTAATGAATTTATGGTAAGTTCCACACTTCCAGTAGATAGTTGATTGATGAGATGACGTTGCAAGCTGACTAAAAGGTTAACTTTTACTATTGAGGGTCCTATTAAATCAAATGTCAACCATAGTAAATTTGGTTACTGTGGGGATTAATTTAGTCTTGGTTTTAGGGAAAATGACATATATGCCCTATTATGTTTCTAGGATTTACCTATTTAGCCACTTAACTTATTTTGTGGCTGTATAAGGGAACGAATTACACTTTGTCGGGTCGATTAGGTCATTTTGGGCAAAATGAAGGGGTCATTCGGTTACCCCTTTTCCACATCAGATGTTTGTTGACCAATTATTCCTTAACCCAGTACTATTCATCTTCTTCCCCATTCCTCAATCATGTTACGTGATACACATTAGTAAACATCAAAATCATGTCGTCATGTTCTGATTTCATGCCTAAAATTTCTTGATTAAGAAAAAGAGGATATTGAAATGATCCAGTAGTTGGCGATGCCTATGAATATGAAAAATCACACAATAGTAAACATCAAAATCATGATTTAATCAGGTTAAATTTGAGAATTGCTTTACGTTACCTGGGAATTAGGGAGCAAAACCAGAGAATCGAGAAATGAAGTGGGACTAATACCACAATGTATTTTAAGAATCGGAGGCCAAGCAGTAACTCGTGAGGAAGAAACCGAAACTCTGATACTCGAAGCATTGGTATCAGAATTACCACGTATTGCAGCCCTTCATTCTGCAATACTAACTTTTCTACTACGAACTCTATCTCTATCCTCGGGACTACTTCCATCGTTACCTTTTTCGAAATCTTCCTCACGTTCATCTAATTTTTCAGACTTCAAAACAAAAAAGTCATTGGAAATTAAACGGTCAGGAGTCGCAATCAGATCTCTCCACTCATCGTCATCTTCAGCGCAATCACCTCCGCTCTCTTCCTTCTCCGATATTTTCCTTGAAACTGAAAAACCCTAATCGAAATAACAGAGCATGATTTGATTTGATAATACGAAATTGACTGCAACTGTGTTGCAAAATCAATACACAGTGTCGATAAAAACATGTGATTTTAGCTCAAAATTAAAGTCGGTGTGCTTGGATTAAAACAGATCTTTTTATCGATTAGATCTTAATAAGCAACGGAGAGGGAGAGAGAGAGAGAGAGAGAGAGAGAGAGAGAGAGAGACAATAGAGTGGCCGTTAGCATGAAAATTGGGAAGATATCGGCTGCCAAGGAAGTATTAAGGGGAGGTTTATGGTTTATTTGTATATAATAAGAGCAAAAATCTCCTTTATTTGTATATAATAAGAACAAAATGGAAATCAATTTTTAGAAAGTCAATGATTTTGACTTTTAAATGGAAAATAGCCGATGTGTCCTTGAAACCTGCTATAATAGGTTAGAAGGACTAAAAAGACAGATTGCTTCTAACCTTATGCCCCTATAAAGACACAAAATTAGTTTAGGGACTTAAAAGGTCAACCCTAGAAAGTTTGTAGGGCATTTATGTCATTTTCCCTTGGTTTTATACTCTTGTTGTTCAATCCAAGAGAAGAATGTGCATCATTTATTCGTAATTATGAGGTGACAGATCCAAGATTTGTTGGTGGATGGGTATTGAGATCACAACATGTTTTTTTGTTATAGATGCAACTGGGTGTATTTTTGAAGTTGACTACGATGAAACATTTGTCTATTGATGTGCTTTTTGTGACTACATTGTGGATTTTATTGATGTTTCGTGAAATTGATTGTCATGAAACATTCGGCTATTGTTTGAGTATCATTTATAATTATTTATTTTCTTGATAAAATTGCAAATAATTTCCTATTGGTTTTTTTGTTGTATGTGGGTAAGGTCCAAAGCTTTGAAAAGTTGCAGATTTGGCCATTTTCAACAAGTTTTGTTGTGGTTTTGTTCTCTTTTCCGTTAAGTTTAACAACTTGGTTGTTAATTTTTATAAAATGATAATTTTACCGTCATGGAGCATTTTCGCAATTTTTTCTTTTTACCAAACTACAATGACCATTTTTACATACCTTTTTTTTTAACTTTATTAAATTATTATATATTAATAAATATTATTTTTAATATATAATATTTATATATTAATAAATATTACTTTATTGGATTATTTATTACTTTTAATTAATTTTTTAATTCTTTTTATCGGTTTTTTATTGGATTATTATATATTAATAAATATTATTTTATTAAATTATTAATTTATTTTAGTTAAAAAAATTTATTTTTTTTATTGGAGTAATTTTTTTATTGGACTATTATATATTAATAAATATTATTTTTAATACATAACATTTATATCCTAATACGCAAAATCATTGCCTCTAGTCATCGAAAATCGTCGGGATCACCGCGAAACACCTTCATTGCAGGTAGCTTATAATGAGAAACTACAGGGACAACACCACTACCATCACCCGGTCACCACCATTACTTATCATGTTTACAAAGGTTTGTTATGCATTGTGTGGGATATGGAGGATTTCGACAAATTTTTATGAGGTTGTCGCAGCTGGCTACCGGCGGCATTGGGTGGAACATGTTGGTGGGGTTTTCGTCGGACCTCCGATGAAGAAGTTTGGTGGTGATCCCAACGATTTTCGACGATGAGTTGCATATTCCGACGACCTTGTGGTTAAGTTAACGGAAGTGAGACCAAAACCATAATATAAAGAAAATATTAAATTAAAAGTAAAAATCCAATAAAATAGAATTAATCAATAATTTAAAAAATTAACTAAAAAAGTTAATAATCAAACAATATAATATTTATTAGGATATAAATATGAAAAAATATTAAATTAAAAGTAAAAATCCAATAAAATAGAATTAATCCATAATTTAAAAAATTAACTAAAATAATTAATAATAAAACAAACAATATAAAAGACGAAACTGTAGAAATGTTCAATAAGGGTAAAATAGTCATTTAAAAAATTAATAATTAAGCGGTTAAGTTAACGGAAGTGAGACCAAAACCACAATATAACTTGTTGAAAAAGACCTAATCTATAACTTTTCAGATATTTGAACCTTAACCACATAAAATACGAAACGACCTAGACCATTTTTACAATTTTGTCTTTCTTTCTTATTTATTTATTTATTTTTATTTTTGCTACTTTTATAGTATTCGGCGGTTCAAGAAAGTTTAATTAAAGTTGTGTTGTTTAAATATGATTTGTTGATGATGAAACAAAACAATGATTAGAAACTTTGATATGGAGAAAGTAAGAAGTGGGCAACTAAAAACAAATGGTGTCTAAGAAAAGGATGGGAGACAACTTCATCCTATCCAATCATTAATGCTTCCATGGTCCAATCACTTTTTCTTACGAATGTCAATAATATTTTATTTTGCTTTGTTTTTGTTTTTGTTTTTGTTTTGTTTTGTTCCTATGTATAAAGTTAATCATATTACATAAGTATTTTTTATATAGCATAAGGTTGACACTTTTAGTTTATATAAAAGAAAAAGAAAAAGAAAAAAAAATCTAAGAATTAATTAGTAACATCTTATAATGTTTTAATGGGCATATATATTTATCAAAGTAAACTTATCGTATATGTATTATCTTCTTGTTTGATGCCTTTTTTTGTAAGATTTGTATAGTAATTAACGGGGTTGATCCGTTGATTTTAAATGCCTTATATGAAAAAAAAATTATATATAATTTTTTTATACAAATAAAAATCATTCATAAGTCGATATTTGTTATAAAATTAATCAAAACAAAAATTATCATCGATTCGTCCCTAATATGTCAATCTGTCATAATCTATCACTATAACTTATGTACGTTCAAAAAAAAATTGGGCCTCATAAACAACATGCCCCTGTGCAGTCGTACATCCGGCGCATGCCCATGGCCAATCCTAATAAATAATAAATTTGATGCACAACTTTGTTATATAAAACTTGTGTGTACTTAACAATCACAAAATTGTTTTAATTCAAAGAAAATCCCCCGGTATAAAGGGTTTTTTATTGTGATATATGTAGTTAAGAACATCTTTTGTTTCTTTTGAAATTTTAGGAAATCTACATGTGATGAACAAGTTGTGACTTGAGGTGTTGATATTAGATAATGTTTACATGTGCGACCTAAGTAAGATCCCTTTTGAAGAATAGATATCGGAAAATAGCAAATGTGGAGCTTACTTCATGTGAAAGTTACTTTGGCACCAATGGTGTGTTAGTGTTATCAGGGGCGAAGCCAGATTTTAGGAATAAAATGGGCTTACATAGTAATAAAACAATAACAAATTATTGGTTACTAGAATTGTTTAAGAGTGAAAATTGTTGTTCGAGATAACGAATCAAAAAATCAAAGTTTACATGTCCTAAATTTGTCGACACAAATTGGTTGAAAAATAATCGAACATCTTCTTTCCGTGTTTATTATACCCTATGATTTTAAAACCCAAATTACCAATCATAATTAAATTACTAATTATAAATTACAAGAATTAAATATGCTATAAGATTTAGAGTTTACCTATTATTAGATGGAGAATGGAATCCTGCTTTAGATTAAATTACAAGGTCTTCTAAACTAGAACAAATAGTCGTAATTAAATAAAAGAGGTAGTGACTTTCAAAAAGTAAAATAGATGGAGGGGGCTTTAGGGTTTAGATTACTAAAGTGGGCTTAAAATTAATTATGAATTGAACTATTTATAATATTATTAGTAAAAGGTTAAAAGGGTTGGAGGGGGCGCAGCATCCGGCTGCCCCTCTACTAGCTCCGCCATTGAGTGTTATAAAATTTGGGTTGTGATATCCTATGGCCTCTCCACTTTCATTTTTGTTTTTATTATCAAGCTTATGAAATGAGATATATGATAGGATGTGTATATGAATTCCCATTCCCATTCCCATTATTGTCTTATTTTGTTTTCTAGTGTTATTCATTCACATCATCCAACTTTTGGACACACCTTGAGGTGCTAATGATTGTTTTAATGTGGCATGATTTTGACACCGTGTATTATTGCACAAAGTGAGTTGGGCATTATACCTTGTTTTCTTTTAAAGTTCATAATGGGGTGAATTTACAAAGTTGGCTAGTAAATTGTCGGCATAGTTTTGTTGAATTGTTCCATGCATAAGATGGACTAGATTATGAAACAATAAATGGTCTTCATATTCGCAAGTTTAGTCTCAAATAATTTTTCTATGTGGTTCTGATTTCTTATATGGTTGGCCCCTTATCGATATAAATGAAATTACTACCTTTTATAATTTAATTTATAATTTTTAATTAAAACAAAATTTAACCCCATTTGCCTGTCTATCAAATGGGTGGTGAATTGGAAGTGAAAGACAACATTCTAAGCACCAACTCTTATCATCAACATCGTCCGGCTACCATCACGCTCCGGTACACAAACCGCATGCCATGACACATCCACCATTTCTTCTATCTCCCTCTCATTTCCCTTCACGATTTCTCTTCTTTTCCTGTTCTATCTCCATCGTGCTCTCTGATTTCAACGAACATACGCACATACAGTGGCGGAGCTTGAGCTTTTGAATCAGATTCATAATCCATTGTTATTTCATTTCAATTTTATGCCTTCAGTTTGATTAGTTCGAATTCAAAATGTTCTTCACGATTTTAGTGGGTAGTTCATGATTTGAGTTCAATTTCAATGGATTCTTTCACGATTTCAATGTTTTCTTCACTCAAAATTTGAAAGTTTTAGTAGGGAAGGACATCAAGAAGCTAAAATGTGTGGGTTCTTCGATTTCAATGGGCTCTTCACCATCATCGTAGAGAGAGACCCATGTTTTATTTTCTTATCCTTTTTATTTAAAAAAAAAAAAGTAGTTATGTCATTTTTTAAACCATTATGTAATTTAGTCACGAAACAGTTAAGGTATGAATTATGATAGATATATCATTTTAAGAAACATGACCCCTTCATAATGTACATCCACCAATATACGAACAACATGTCGATCGAAAAAGCACACATTTAAACAAAAATTAGAAAAAATATAACATCAAATTACCTTAATCATGCTAACTTTGAGGCTTCGATTGTGTTTCAAAAATCAAAACTATCATAAGTATAGAGAGTTGAAAACTAGTGAAATTTATCAGTACTAAGGTGTATTGTATTGATTGTGTTTCTAACATGATTACCGATTATGTGCAGCAGCAGCTGTACTACTTCTTGTTGACTTGACACGCGCCTTCCTCCCCTGTAATTACCCAAAATAACATCATACTTTGATTTATACCATTTTTTAAATAATGAAGTATTATATATCATTACCTTCCCCATGCATTTTTCCAAATGAGGAGCGAATCTTCCAGCAACAATAGCTCTGCCACAGTTCATGCAATCGAATATTTCAGTGGCTACAGGAGGATGAGTTTGACCAAAAATGTCAACAACATATTTGCTATTTGCTTCACTATTGCTTGGATCTGCTACTCTTGCCCTAGCTTGTGCTGATAGCCTTAGTTCTTCTTCTTCATCATCTAAATTTCGGTCAAGTCCTAATCTTGCAATTCGGTGACACTCAGATGAAACATCCATGATTATAGAGCCTAGAAGTTCATCAAACAAATGAGATGCAAGCTGCACAAACAAAATCCCACCTTCGTAAATGGTACTCATAATCATGAGTCTCAAAGGCTAGAGCTATATTGCAAAATGCAAACCCATGTATCCTAGATTTGGATCTTTGATGATGAACGTAAATTTTGAGACACCCAAATTGCAGCAGCTAAAGATTAATCCGGATTATGAAAATACGAAAGCACGATTTGTACGGCATACATGATTGAACGATTGAAATAAGTATTCGAGATACGAAAATTGAAGAAACCTGTGTATTCTCAGCGGGGGAAGACATTATTCTTGACAACCAGAGTGTTCGGTACCTAACAATAACCATAGAGTGTTGATTAGAAAAATTAGTACCAATTAATCGCAAAACGTACACGGATCCGAGAACTAGGGTTTGCTCATCAGCAGTCGTACAATAAAAGCAACAAACACAATTTAGGGATTCGAATATAAACCTAGAAAATACTCAGTGGAATCATACCGAATACCAGAAACTACGAAGATATCAATACAATCCAGTAAGAAATTCTGATTAACTCAAACTAGATCAAAAGATGCTACGATTAATCAAGCAGTTGGAGGTACAATGGAATTAGCAATATATAACGGAAATCATTAACGCGAGTGATATAGACAACATACCTAAAAAGAAGTCGCTCGGAAAGTAAATGGTGGGGATTTCGCCGGGATAATCAATTTGATGGTGGCAGAGGAGATCGGGAGGAGACGGAGTGAGGGGAGAATTACGGGTTATGGATCGGGAAAAGGTCCGATTCGTATTAATTTTTGTTGTCTGCGAAAAAGGGTTTTTTATTTTAAAAAAAATATATATGTCGACAAAATGACAGCTGTGGGATTTGAACCCACGCCCTTTCGGACCAGAGCCTAAATCTGGCGCCTTAGACCACTCGGCCAAACTGTCAGATGGTATACAATTGTAAGAGAATATATATTAATCTTATCATCCTTTGGTATCATCGTGAAAAAGATAAAACTAATTAAACGCATACTCTTCTCATTGTTAAATGTTTTGTTGCAAAACTAATTAGGATATATCCATTTTCTATAAACTCTATACGAAAATAGATATAAAAATATTAACATGTGCATGTACCCAATTAGATATGGCAATTTAAATATGCATATATGTACAAGTATAAAATAACTTTAATTTGTATATATTAAAACTAGGTATATTCATAAAAAGTGGCATTTTAAAATTTGCAATATTTTGAATAATTTGGAAATAATCCAACCTTTTCATTTTGTAAAAAAAAAAAAAAAAAAATTATCATGGCCTTTGAAATAAGACATTTAGACTTATTATATACATATATTAAATCCTAACACGTATGTGAACAGTAAACTTTTACATTTTTAGAGTTTCACCACGTCACTTTCTACAGAACTACAATTTCGTCATTCTCACAAAAACACTGAATATCAGTTTGTAATTTCCTCCGCCTCTTTCTTCTTCATTCGTCTCCGACATCTCCCAGCGACTTCTCATCCAGATATTTTATACTGTGATCGTTTGAGTCTCACAACGATTTCTCATCCAAAATTTCGTCCTTCTCACAAAAACACCGAATATCAGTTTGTAATTTCCTCCGCCTCTTTATTCTTCATTCGTCTCCGACATCTCCCAGCGACTTCTCAGTCTCACAACGATTTCTCATCCAAAATAGAGGAATACGATCCCATCCAAGTAGAAAGCAATTCGATTCCTCAACACTATACGGCCGCAACGAACGTCTATACCCTGTTTAGTGAGGATTTTCGGTATGTTGTTGGTTGTTTCAATTACGTAATCATATTTCTTCAATTAGGAGCAATGTCTCTGAATGTTTCGGTTTGACAATCGACAATTTCCATTCAAGAATCAGGAATCGATTTCTGTGAACAACCACGTCTGCCATCAAACCGCCACCAAACATCAGCCTGTGTGAGGAATTTCGGTATGTTGTACGTTCTTTCAATTTCCTAATGATTTTGGTTCAATTGCTCCTCTTTCTGATCCTTCTGTGTTTTTGAGCGATGTCTCCGACTTTTTGGGTATAACTATCAACATCCCGTCCAAGAATCAACTCAGATTTCTGTCACCAAGTACATCAACAACCAAACACCTGTGTTATTGTTTACAATTCGGTATGTCTAATATTGTTTGTAATTGATCTTGATTTTCTTTATAATTGATGTTCCTTCTGTTTTTGTTAAACGAAGCCTCTCACTCTTATTTCAGGAAAAAAAAATAGAAGTTAATCTCATTTTAATTGTATAGCATGTAAACCCTCCTGATATTGTTGGCTCCAAGGATTTCCATCTACTTGAATCCCTTCGATAACTAAATTTGTATTCTATAAAGCTATTAGGTTTCAATTCCCATTTCTTAATCATTTTTTGCAATTCCAACATAACTAAATCAGAGAAAACTTGCCAGGTTCTCAATTTTCCTGGAAAATATATTCACATCCTTAAAACTTCCCAAAATGCCCCTGGAACTCTTTATGAAATTCATGGAAAAACTTGTCAGGTTCTCCATTTTGGTGCAAAAGTTCTTCACATCCTTAGAATATTAATTGCATCTTTTTTCAACCAAAATGTCTTCCTCCTGTAAACAATTAAAATTAAAAACTTCCCAAAATACCCCTAGACTCTTTTTATCCCATATATGAATTATCCAACAGTACGTTTATATAGAACAACTTTCATTAAGAGAGACATCACTATAAACAATCTCATTTAAAATATGATAATGATGTTCCATTTTTTTTTTTTTTGGGAAATGCCCTTATGCCAATTAGATTGTTATCAAACTTTTAAAGATAAAACCAACTGCATAAAAATGACGCTTTTTCTTTTAAATCACATGTCAAGTGGCTATGCCAATAATATGTTACAATCTAGATATCAAGAGGTATTTCGGTCATGATTCCCACATCTCATTTAAGCTTTAAATTAAAAAATATCACAATATGAAATTTTAAGATTAAGCAGACATGAGACTATTTCTAAATTTATCAAAATCTTAATTTTGACAGCAATAATTTTTCAATCTACAAAAAGTGTGTGCATTAGTTTTAAACGATTGGAAATTAACACAGTTAATGCAAAAGTATAGATGATGGTTCTACCAATTACAAAAAAAAAAAAAAAAATTGCATATTCAAAAGTTTTAGGTCTCGGCACTGTATATGAGGATTGCAAGAAAAGGGAAAGGATACTGTAAACATTTTAAAATTAAATTCAATGTAAAGCAAGTATGAATCGAAGGTTAATGAGTTTACAAGTAGTTTATATGAAAAAAAAAGTATATTACATTTTGACCAAAGGACAATAATGCCCTTAACCATATTTGCAAATACTAGACGGAAAATTTACCTAATAGCTTTTCTATCACAAAATTTTCAATACCTTTTAAACTATTTAACTAAAACATAAATCATACACATTAGTGAATTTATGAAAGAAAATTTTAAGTAAAATCTATGTTTCTCATTACATTCTATAGTACGTAGCTGTAATATGGAAATATATATAGTATATTGCTATTTTGTGGATCCTCTCCTTCCAAGTTCATTCAATCTGCTAATAATTTCTAAAAAATACAGCATGCCTCTAACAATCAAGTTATATTAATGTATTTTTAAATTTTAGACAATTTATCATGCATTTTCTGCAATGACAATAATGCCACTAACATTTTTTTTTTTGAATATTTTACCTAATAACAACTAAAGAAAACCCTAATCATATTCTATGATTTTATATTGCATTTTCACATAACTACATAATGCACTAGAGCGTATTTATTAATGCTAGAAGAAAAAATTTACCTACAAAAAATAACATAACCTGTTCAATTATACTGTGTAACACATGTAAATGAAAAAATATGATACAAACCTGAAATAATTCCATACAACAGCTCTAATTAAGTAACAGATCAACATATTTATAAGGTTCTGAGGTAAATTTGGTCATGAATAAACAAAACTATGGTAGCAACAAAATTTTCCTAGATGACATGCCCTATATGATACCAAGAATTTGTCTATTTGTCAATTTATTCACAAGACCTTATAGCTATGGAATGAGACTTGATACCATATATAGATTCAGATTCATGTAATTTCAGTTGGTAATTTTTGTCTACATAAAATTTTAAAGTTTTACTTGCATTATGTTAATAATGCCACTATTTTTTTTTTCTTTTTTCTTTTTTCTTCTTTTCTTTCTTTTTTTTTTTTTAAATGTAAGAAAGAAGCTTCATAGCCATCTTACATACTGATACACATAAACCCCTAATCTTATTCTATGCTTTTATATTGCATTTTCACAGAAGGAGAAAATGCCATTAACCATATTAAAATGTTAGACAAAATTTAATACAGAAATATGCTACAAATTTAAAAAAAAATCCCATACAACAACTTTAATCGAGTAATAGATCAAACATCAACCCTTTGGATATATAGTATGCAATTGTAATATGACTTCTAACTAATACACATGGAGCCTTTGCATTCAACTAGATTAGTGTTAATATAGAATTGTAAAATTTTTGTTTATAACCTTTTCATATTCACCTCTACCTAGTAGCTATACAAAGATTCTATCGATTAATACAATCATACAATAGCCTATTAATCTCTTCTAAATGTGTGTTAAAAATACTCCAACAATTGGTTACTAACTAAAGTAGTTAGTTTCAAAAATACATTTTTTGAGTCTAATTTTCCATTTCATTTACATATAAAGTATGTTAAGCGTCGATAAATTTTGGGTTTCCATTTCTGTAAAGCCTTCTTCAAATGCCTCCAAAACGGCGACATATGGATTCTACTTCCAATACAATAGTCCCCCGTCAATCACGTCGTTCACGCAGGAGTTCACTTTTAGTGGAGATACCAACGTTGCCTTTTTATTATGACTGTGGAAATTGTACCTGTGTATGTGAGTATTGTGGGGCTTATTTTTGGTATCATGAGAGAGTATTGTATTTATCCAGAGCCAATCATCCACAATATACAAAATGTTGTAAGTCGGGTAATGTAGTTCTTCCCTACCCTCTTCGTCCGCCTGATGTGCTTATGCAATTCTACGAAGATGATCACTTCATGCATAACATAAGAGCATATAATTCCATGTTCTCTATGACGTCTTTTGGTGCAAACGAAGACGACTCAATCAACAAAGGTCGTGCACCATATGTGTTTAAGGTTAGTGGTCAGATTTACCATTGGATAGGCTCTTTTTATCCTCAAGACATTCATCAACCCCGTTTTCTCCAATTGTACATGTGTGATACTGAAAATGAGGTTGCTAATAGACTTCGTTCTTTTCATGATGGGGAAGTACTTTTGTCTGCAGATGTTGTAGAATCCTTAAGTCATATGTTACACACACATAATGAGTATGTTCGTACATTTAAGACTGCGAAAGAAATAGCTCAGTCAATGAATTTAGATTCATATGGTGTACGTTTATTTAGTGTTGTACCTGACAGAAGATATGGGCCACCGGCCCCTGGAAGTTTAGGTTGCATTGTTTGTGGTGATGATGTTACTGGGGCTGTCTATGACATTGTTGTCTATTCAAAGTCTGGGTCACCTCGGCGTGTCAGTAAGCTTCATCCAACTTACATGCCTTTGCAGTATCCATTACTGTTCCCGTACGGTGAAGAAGGATGGTCTCCTGGCTTGCATCTATGTATTAACTCTGACAGAAGTTAAACAAATAATATGTATTACAGTTATCAAATTCATGATCGACATACTTACTCTCTTATTTTACGTGCACGCCGTCTTTTCCACCAGTATTTAGTGGATGCATATACTTGCATTGAACAATCTAGGCTTGACTTTATTGAACACCATCAGCAACAATTGCGTATAGAGTACATCAACGGTGTTTACGACGCTTTGTCCAAGGGTGATTCGAACACGCATGTCATTGGAAAGCATGTATTTCTACCTGCAACTTTCGTTGGGGCACCTAGGTATATGTATAAACACTATCAGGACGCTCTTTCCATATGCAAAGTTCATGGTAAGCCACAATATTTCATCACTTTCACTTGCAATGTTAAATGGCCTGAGTATAGAAGATACATGGATGCTATTGGTCAACGTGATATTCAAAACAGACCAGATATCATTGCACGCATCTTTAAAATCAAAGTTCATGCTTTCATTAACTTCCTTAAAGAGGACAGAACTTTTGGAGATGTTAGTGCATGTAAGTTTTTGTTCTCTTATTTCATTCTTCCTATTTATTGCCTTCTATTCCTTTATGTCTTATATAACATCATTATGAAATATTCTATTCATAGATCTTTACACAATTGAATTCCAAAAAAGGGGTTTACCACATTGCCATACATTATTATGGGTAACGTCACCCTATAAAATTCAAGAAGGTGCAGATATTAATAAATAAATAACCGCTGAACTTCCTGATCCCATACTTGAACCAACACTATATAGGACTGTTACTACATGCATGCTACATGGTCCTTGTGGTTCACTGAATATTGGTGCCCCTTGTATGGTAGATGATAGATGTAAGAAACTATTTCCAAAACCGTTCAACCCATTAACAACTTTTGATGAAAATGGTTACGTGCATTATAAAAGACGTGTTGGATCGTATCATGTCCTACAAAGTGGGATTAGAACTGATAACGACTATGTAGTGCCATACAATAAATGTTTGTGTAGTCGATTTAATGCTCACATCAATGTCGAATATTGTGGTTGGAATATGATGATTAAGTACTTATTTAAGTACATTTCAAAGGGGGTTGATCGCGTTCGTTTCACTCTTCAAACATCAGAGGCAAATACTCCTACTATTTCCTCTACCATACCTGTCGCTGTAAATGAAATCAAGTCGTTTCTTGATGGTCGATATATATGTCCACACGAAGCAGCATGGCGCATCCTCAATTTCCCCATTCATGAACGAGATCCACCTGTACAAGTCTTGGCCGTCCATTTGGAGGGGATGCAACCTACTATTTTCAAAGAAAACAATCAATTAAGCTCTCTAATTGATACCCCAGTTTTTGGTGTTACCACTTTAACGGAATGGTTGCACAATAATCAACGTCATGGTCGAGGAATTGACTTGACATACAATGATTACCCTTCTAAATACAGTTGGGACACCAAAGATAAGAGATGGATTCATAGGACTACCACAATAAATACTACCATTGGCAGACTTGCATATGTACATCCAACAGCTGGGGACTTATTCTATCTACGGATTTTACTATTCCATCAAAAAGGATGTAAATCATTCTATGACATTAGAACCGTTCGTGAAAACACATACTCAACTTTTCGTGATGCATGTGAAGCATTAGGGTTAACTGGTGACGATAAGGAGTGGCTAACAGCATTTGAAGAAGCATCGTCTTGGGCAACCTCATCTGAACTTCGTTCTCTATTCTGTCATCTACTTTTGTATTGTGAAGTAGGAAACCCTCTTTTGTTATGGGAAGTCGCAAAACCTAAAATGGGCGATGACATAACCCATACATTCACTTCCAATTCTACAGATCCAAATGTAGTTCTACGTGTTGATACACTAGAACAACAAATACTTCTCGAAATTCAAAAGACACTACTAGCTTCAACACCTTCCAAATCACTTGCTGACTTTGGATTGCCAATGCCATCTCCATATCTTCTTTCCATTCTCAGAAATCGTCTTTTTATTGAAGAGACTAATTATGATACAAATCTCTTAATTTCTCAAAATACATCCATGGTATCACAATTGAATCCGGATCAACTTACAATTTATGAAAGAGTTGTGGATGCTGAACGAAACAAAAAGCAACTGCTATTATTTGTATATGGATCTGGTGGTACAGGAAAAACTTTTTTATGGACAACTATACTTTCATATTTCAGATCTAAGGGAAAGATTATACTGGCTGTTGCCGCCTCAGGCATTCCATCCCTTTTGTTGCCTTCAGGTCGTACTGCTCATTCTAGATTTGTTATTCCAATTGACTTTACAGACAAGTCTTCCTGTAATATTAAAAAAAAACACAGCTAGCAGAGCTCCTAAAGAGGACTTCTGTGATCATATGGGATGAAGCTCCAATGAGTGATCGTCGTTGCTTTGAGTTTCTTGATTAATCAGTAAAATATGTCCTTGAGGATGATAACCATCTTTTTGGTGGGATGTTAATGCTCCTAGGAGGTGACTTTCGACAAACTCTTCCTGTTCAACCTAAAAGTAGAAAATCACAAATAATTAGCCTAACTCTACCTATTCCTATCTATGGTCACATTTTACGGTATTCAAATTGTATCATAATATGCGTTTATCCCAACCGGTCAATTCAAATAAGGATGTTAATCGAATATCACAGTTTGCTTCATGGCTTCTCGATATTGGAAATGGAAATATTGGAACACCAGACAAGAATGATCCAGAAAGCACAAACATTATACAAATACCTCATTGTTTCCTTATCGAATCAAGAGACAAAGGATTAGAATCACTAATACATTTTGTATATGGCAAAGATATAATTTCCAATCCATCACCTGAAGAGTTATCTGTTAGAGCCATTATTTGTCCAAAAAATGAAACAGCTGATCAAGTCAATGCTTTAATTCTATCAAAAACTAATAGTCAAGGGGTGGTATACAACAGCTGTGATTCTATTAAGTCACAAACCCATGATAGCTTAGAATTAGATACCTTATATCCCCAAGATTATTTAAACAATCTTCACTTTTCTGGTATTCCTTCACATACATTAAATTTGAAAGTTAATATTCCGGTTATGCTAATGAGGAATATCAATCAACGAGAAGGTTTTGTAATGGAACACGTTTGATTGTTACACAATTATTACCATCTGTGAGTGAAGCTTCCATAATAACAGGAATATCTGTTGGGAAAAGGGTGTACATTCCAAGAATAAAATTTGTACATAATACCTCTGACCTACCTTTTATATTTATCAGAAAACAATTTCCTCTTAAAGTATGTTACACAATGACTATAAACAAAAGTCAAGACCAATCTCTTAAAAAGGTAGGTTTATACCTCACAAACTCTGTTTTCACACACGGACAACTATATGTGGCTTTGTCAAGAGCTACCTCACCAGATTCGATAAAGATTCTGCTACAACAAGAAGATGCATTACCATTCAACTGTACCAGAAATGTCGTCTTCAAGGATTTGTTAGCAAGAGTTAATATGCAAGAGTTAATATGCAAGAGGTTATTACACCACATTTATATTTTCAAATCATCTAATAGCTAAGATAATTCTATCACCCAAAATCTCATCTTTTCTACCTGTTTTGCAATTATACTTATTATAAACATCTAATACCTAAAATATATGCTAGGAAATAACCATCATATTTTTAAAACTATTTTAACAATGTTTTTTTAATTGCAGAGCAATCTCGTCAAACATGGATAGAATATCAAAACTCCACTTTGGTTCACCAGGAAATTCACTTGAAATCCGTTTCTTGCGAAAATGGACACTACAATTCAGAAAGGACGAGACATGGTTTATCGTGATTGATGAGCATGTAAGGATTTATATATATATATATATATATATATATATATATATATATATATATATATATATATATATAATTCACTCTTGTACAAAGTAATTCATATATAAAACACCCTAACACATTTATTTGACCAGGGAGATACAATTCAGCTACTTGCACAAAAGACAAATCAAGGATCCACAGAAACTTCATTACTACTCTCTCGATGTTATCGTATTAAGGACTATACATGCACTGAGCCAGATAAATATCAAAAGGTCTTAGATCACCTAGTACACATGAATATTGGTGAAGCATCAATAATTGAGGAAATTCCAAACCACAATGCACTTCCACTAACATGGTTCCGCTTCAGTCCAAGATCACACTTTCAAATGATAGCAGACCAAAACTTGGAGCATCCAGGTACATTTATAACATCAACCCAAACATCATTACTTTAATGCAAAAAATTTGGTATACTCTAATTTGTCACTAATATTACGCTTACAATTACATTCAGATTTCATAGGCGTGCTCATCAAAATGAAAGATCGCGAAAAAAAACAAGGAACCTTTCATGGTTATGACTTTAACAGAGGAAAAGTAAGTACATATTCTTCATAAGAAAACATATTACCTACTATATTTCCTTTAATTATTATTAATGACAAAACCGGTTCAAGTGCGGAGGAGATTACCATACTCTTATGGAAGGAATGCATAGATTCGCCAGACAAATTCAATCGAAATGCCCTTACATCAAACTCTAACACGGTGGTACTAGCTTTCACCAATGTCAAGTCCACTATGTACAATGGTAAGTAATAACAAAGACCCTTATTATAATACTCACTTCACACTATGCTAAAATACCATCTTACTGCACATGAAGATTGACATTGACAAGCACCAGCGCAACACACATGTACGTCAATCCCAAAATACCAGAAACGGACACACTCATTACAAGGTATGTTATACTGCTTCTACCAAATCTTAACCATACTTAACCAAACTATAAACTACATAATATACAACATTTATTCACTAACAAGTTTCCATTAATACAGATTTGGTACCCAATTTCACTCAAAATCATCATCAACTGTGATAAATACTACATTACAACGCTTAAAGAGCTCAGATTTCTCTCAAATAGTGGTAAAAAGTTTTCTTTTGTATAATACTACTATTTCATACATAAAAATCACTAACATACATCTATAACATGTTCAAGGACAATGTATATGTTTTAATGACCATACTATCTGATTTCACATTCAAAGATGTATGGTACCACGTTACATGTACCACATGTGGTAAATCAACACACAAAAAAGGTGATGGATGGTTTTGTGTTTCCCATGGGCCCATAAATGAACCAAAACTTTTGTAAGTACTCCCTCTCCCATGTATACCTTATATATTTATAAAAATCACACATAACATCACTTCTCTTTCCACATATATAAAATCTCAACAGTACTCACAGATAATACAGATACCACAACAGTTTTCATGTCTAATGAAGCAACCTGTACTCTGCTAAATGCGACTACACAAGAAATCCTAGACCGCTTTCCTAGTCAAGATAGAAAAACTTTACCTGAACCACTCGAACGTTGTAAAGGGTTGACAAAGAATGTCTATGTAGAATGCACAAAACTTTCTTCCACTAGAAATATCCGTTTCACAGTCACCACAATCAGTGACATAAAAACACCACAACCAACAATCTTATCAACACAAAAAACACAAACTACACCTTCAACACCAATGGAACAACAAACCACAACAACTATGGAGTCCCTCACCCCTACTAAATCACGTGAAACTGGAAAACGACTCCAAATGGAACATACAGGTAAAAACAACTTATAGCAGTTTATTTATTGCATACACATAATTAACATCTTACATTTCATAGATACACCAAAAAAACCACGTCCCAAACGAGAGAAATACAGAAACCACGGCGAAGCAGACGAAGGAACACATGCCAAAAAGCAATGAAACTATTTGATATTTTCATAACATACTTAGACTTAACCTAAACTCTCTTTATTATAGCTTTATGTCCATATTATAGACTACATTCAACACATTATGTTTATAAACAATAATCTGTAAATATTCAATAAAACTATGTCATATTCAGACAAAAAAATTCCAAACACTTGTAATCTTTTATTGTTTCCATAGATTTGTTTGATATCTAATGACATTTACTTTTCAATTTGTAGTTTTTAGTGTGTTTATTGTTCATGTTTATAGTCGTGTGTATGAGAAGTGTTGGTATCTATTGAACCATTTTTGTTCATGTTGTACAAAATAGAAGTTTGTTTTACGTTGCAAAAGCAATAACTTTACGACATCCTTCGATTTTGAATCCATTCAAGATTTCACGTCATAAACAAAGTTATTTCGCGTTTTAAAGATTTGCATGGGTAACGTTTTTTTCTTCAACTATATACATCTATCATAACCAATCTCAACTAACAATAGTAAACTTTATGACTATTAAAATTTCACCATATAACTCAATAAATATTCACCATCTATATTTTGAATAATGTCTCTTAACTCTGCGGTTTGACGTTTCAGACTATTTCTCGTCCAAAGTCAGAATTTCAATTTTCATTATCAACACCCAATAGTGCTCTATTACTACTACCAAACGTCCGCCAATAACGTGACACGTGGTTCACCACGGGTTCACACACTAGTTTCTGATTAAATTTAGAGCTAATTAAAACTCTCATTTCTAAAAAAAAATACATTTTGTATTCAAATTTCAGATTCTAAATCTCGAAACAGGAAAACGTATTTGGAATTTTCAAAAACATGTTTGAAATCTTATCAACAATTTTGAAATTTCAAAAAAATTATTTATTTTTCTAAAATCTAACATAAAGTTAAAGAGGTAATACCATACAAGGGCATACAAGTTAGGACAAATTTCATATAAGTCATTTTGTTATCACTTTCTTTTCACACTGCTTTTGTAACATCATGTTTTTTGGGCTAGAAATTTTGAGTAAATTT
This sequence comes from Lactuca virosa, assembly GCF_052849685.1. Taxonomy (NCBI): domain Eukaryota; kingdom Viridiplantae; phylum Streptophyta; class Magnoliopsida; order Asterales; family Asteraceae; genus Lactuca; species Lactuca virosa. Next base: position 432,693,490 of record NC_136430.1, read on the forward strand.
AAAATTTTTATTTTAATAAATTAAAATAAATAAATAAATAATCAAGTTAGAATAATATGAAAAATAAAAATAATCTACTATAATAGTTAATGATAAGTCAGAAAGGTAAAATGTAGATATTATAACAATTTGGGTTTTGGGGTTAAAAATGTTAAAGTGGTGAAAGTGTGTTTAACCTGAGGGTTGACTCACTTAAATGATTTTTAGACCATTAAAATCATGAAAGGGATTGGAAGGGACCAAAGAGTTAACTCCTAAAGTTAAAAAACTACTAGTTATTGGAATGGGACCATTATTGACAAATTGTAAGGATGTAAGAGTAGAAAGTAAAAATATGAGAAATAAGAGTGTAACTCTCCCTCCCATTCCATGAGATCATGTTTTAATGAACTAGAGAGCTCTTAGGTAGTGATTTCATGAGATAACTGATGAGTTTTCTAGGTTACAACAAAGAATATTTATGTAGCGGAATCATAATCATATTATGGGTCCATGCAACCTAGAAGACTATGGTATTTTCTCAAGTTATAATTGATGGGTTTTGAGCACTACAACATTCCTATGGTGTACACGCAACCCTAATGCTTTGGATCTAGGTTTTTCTCAAGTTATACATGCAAATAATCATCCAAAGCATAAATCCTAAGACTAGCATACACAATTTCGAAATTCATATGTAAAATAGGGTTTGGAACATTACCTCACTTGTTATGTAGAAATAACAAGTATAATCCTTCTTGATCTTGACTTCTAAAAGCCTAGTGCCCCAAGTGTTGCACCTCTAATGGAGTCACAAACACCCAATGGGTGTTATTTCGAGGACTTAAATCAACCAACTTGAATTTCTCCCTTGTAGATGTCTAGTTCTGACAACTATGGTCTTTCTGAATCTTTTGAATATAAATTTACTTATAAAGATGATATTCCACGAGACGATCGAGGTGAAATATTAATCCCTTTTTCGTGATGTAGTGGAACTTCTCTTCCTCCACCTCCTCCAATAATTCCCCCTGACCCACAAGTTCAAAGACTTGAAAAGTTCAAGGTCACTCAAGCCCTATTGGCTAGCAAACACCAAGATGGAAGGTCTGTGTGTGCACATGTCTTGGAGATGAAGTCACACACTGACAGGCTAGGAATGTTGGGTGTCGTTGTTTCAAGGAAGTTGTTTGTTGACTCGGTTCTTCAATCACTTCCTAAGTCATATAACGGGTTCTTTAAGGACTACTATATGGGAGATCACGACATGACCCTTATTGATCTAACATATTTGCTTGTTGCTGCTGAATCAGGAATGATTTGGTTCACTGGTAATGCAAATTTGATTGGAATATATATTTCCCAGACTTCCATGGACATTGACAATGGAAACATTGGAAGTACAGAAAAGCTTTCTCTTTCCAATGGAAAGGGATCGGTCATGGTCAAGTCATTTGACCAAATGGTAAATAGAAAGGCTAAGTCTGAGATAGTTCCATGTACCATTCCCAAAGAGTCCATATGTTTATATTGCCAAGAGAAGGGGCATTGGTTGCGAAGCTGACATATTTACCTGAAAGATCGCAAGGATGGTAAAGTCAAAAGTTTGACTCTGCTTCAGGTAAGTCCACTATCTAACTCTATTAAGTTCCTATTTGGAGATTCTTAATACATGATGTAATGTAATTACATTTTAATGTTTTGTAGGATCGAAGAATAGAAAGGAAACTGAAAGGAAGAGTAAGCTGATTCTGATCGTGAAGAGATGGATTTCGATCGCATGGTTTGATGATCATAATTTTGAGCTGCTGCTTAAGAGTTATGATAGATTGCTTAGGAATCGATAACAACATAGTTTCCATATGTATTTGCATTGCAAGGAAAAGTTTTCCGCAATTTTAATAAATAAATTTTGATTTTATTTTATTTTAAGTTTCCTTACAATGACATTTGTGAAAACTGTTGTCTATATGTTTCCATTGATAGCAATATTGGAAAATGGATTTGATTCTTTCGTTTGTGGTAGTGTCAAGATTTACCAAATAAGGAAGGATTCTCATCACCCAAGTTTCAGTTGGATAGAAACGTGGAATCATACAACTTGGATTGTGTGATGAATGAGAACTTCATATTTGGGAAATTAAGACTAACTCCTTGTTCACATGTATATGTGAGTCAAGTGAAGGACTAGGGGATCGGGTACACTTGGTTGTGCGCTGGTCAGGTCCACCGCAAAGAATGATAAGACTATTTGTTATGATTTACTAAAGTTTAGTAAATATGGTTATGCTTACAAGATTAAGTGTAATTCTGAATCATTGGAAAAGTTTCAATGCATGGCAGAACGAATAAGAAGAATCAAATTAGGCAGAAAGATAAAAGTTTCTCCAATCTGAGAAGAAGGGAAAGTACTTGAGTGTCGTGTTTTATGATTATCTTAGTGATTATTAAACCATATCACAATTGATCCTCTAAGAATATCTTAGTGCATTTGTATGGCTAAGAAGAGGAATCGTGAATTGTTGAAATGGTTAAATCAAGAAGATAAATCATACTTCGTTCCAAAATCAGGTCTTAGAGTCATACTTTAAGATTGTAACTTGAGTGACATGATCTTAAGAAAGGTTTATAACACTCATCAAATGTAGAGTAAAATGTTTCTTACTCTTGTACATTTGAAATTGGAAAGTTGTGATGTTTTGGATAAGACAAAGACCAACTAAGACCAATTGTGTGAAGTGTTTGTCTTGATAAGAAACCACACTAACTCTTGAATATTTGTTTGTCAAGTAATGTTCCTTGACAAAGTGAATCTTATAGGTCAATAGGTCAGTGGGAGTATTAAAGATCTTGAATAGCTTCAAGAACTAATCAAGAGTAAACATATTGTTAATCACTAGCACACGACTTGAGGTTTGTAACCTATCGTGTTGACATATTCTTGTTTCTATGCCCATTCCAGTTAAAGTTGACGATGCATGTGAGTTCTCTGAGTGCTCAATTGTTTGCATAACAACTTGGAAGCAATGGTAGGCACTTGTGCTGCCAGGTGGCAAGAAATTAAGATTGAACAAGTTCAGTCTATATGAGTTTGGATTTGTCACTAACCTTGTCTTGTGATTATGGTTATGACAAATTCACATGGATAGGAATACATACACAATAAAATCTAAGTGTCATAAGGTTTTTCTCCGCTTCATGAGAATGATTGTGAGGAAACGCTTTCACTAAGTAGATTTTAAGGAGATAGCAATTGTGAGAAATGGCAAAAGGTCTAAACATTTGAGACTTATTGTTGTAAGTTCTAAAATTGTCTAGACACACATGTGTGCTATCTAAGGAAAAGGGTATGAGTTTGAGAAGCTTAGATAAAGGCTTATCAAAGCATCTCGTGTCAGAAATTTGAACTTTGGTAAGAAAGTAAATAAGTATTGATTTTTAGACGTCCAGCTGATTTCTGGTTAAATGTCAAAACTAGTGGGAGCATAAGTGTTATGCTAGTAAGATAATAATTATTATGCTACTGGGAGAATAATTATTATGGTAAGTGTTGCGAGTTAGCAATGTTAATTATAGAAAACAAAAGTTTCAATTCGCAAAGTTGCAGGGTTTGAAAAGTTGTTTTGATATAATTAAGGGAGAGGAATTCATACTTCATTTTCGAATCTAAAAGCTTAGATTGAGATTTTAATCGAATTTAGTCATGGAAATATGTGAATGTTATGTTGAAATGATTCAACATAAGGAAATTCTATATGTGGAAATATTATAGCGAAAGACTGGTAAAGTATCATGTCTTTATGGAGACATTATAAATCGTATTCAATATGCTTCAGATATAGGATCGATTACATAAGCTATAATATTAATATGTTTTAATTTTCCATATGCCTAGGGCATTAAGAGGGAAAATGGACTAGAACGAGATATGACTAAAATGGTTAAGCAATTGTCGAGGACAATATGAGGTTTACCAAAGATTGGTTGCTCATGGATAGTTGGAACTAAAGTGTAAATTTTGGAAGGACCATATTGACATACTCTGAGAAGAGGTAACTCTTGTTCAGAAGTGATAGTCAAAATGGGATTATGGAAATGTTTCATAAGTGGAAGTTGATCATAAAATATGTGTAAGATTAGAAACCTTAATGCAAGAAGGATGTTCAAAGGAATGTACTTTTAATATGAGACTTCGCTTCCATGGAATTGGCCCAGTAACCAATGTCCAAAGGGAATACTTTGTAATATCATTGGCATAGTCTTTGTGACCTTTGTGCATTGACATTACAAAAGGATTATTGCATTTGAGTTTCGAATCTAACAAATTATAGTAAATGGCAAGAATTTGGTATTCTTACATTTACGATAAGGATTTGAAATTGTGAAATGAGCATCATTGAAATGTTGTCAACTGATCTATTTCACACAGAAAGGATCATAGGTAAACATAGTGTGCATGCTTGGAGCATGGGATAACTATTGTTGTAATTCAAGTATCAAGTTGATTAAGCGAAACATTATACAATGAATAATGTGTAATAAATATGGTGATTAAATAAAAGGTGTTTTATTTATATTTATAAGTACTGAGACCATATTGGATTCGATTATTCTTGTGTTTCACTTTGCATGTTTTGACTTCCAAAATAATAAGATTATTCAAACTATCCACAGTTGATCATACTTTGGAAGTAGGTATTGAGACAAGATTGTCATGAATCTGACTGTAGATTGTCTAGGTGTTTTAGACATAGCACAAGTTTGTTGCAGTGTTCATGAGTACTTCTGGAATAAGATTCGCGTATTGGATTAAACCCACGCTCATCTGAATCACTTCATGGATTTTATCACGAGTGATTATGAGACGATAATATCTTATATTCTTGAAACCAAGACATGTGAGTTGTAGTTTACAAGTCGGTTACACATTGACATATGTAAACGTACCACTGACTTGGTGTTATAAAACATATTGTTGTGTGTGATTTGATGAGTAAGTACAAGCAATCATTTGAGTCGAAGTTTATCTGTTCCTTTTACCCAATGTGGATAAAAGCGATATATGTGGGCCCCTCGATGATTTAGTGATGACACCCTAAGCGCTTGGTCAAGCCTGGACTGATTTGATTTGTTCAATTAGTCAGTTGTCATAAATCGGAAATCGGGAAACAACAGATGGATAGAGAGAATGATTATAATCCACGTCTCAGTCCATATGATATCTTGTAGAATGGAGGAATATATTATCCCTTATCTAATGGACGCGTTATTGACTAGGTCAGAGTTCGACAACGACTTTTAAGAGCTACGATTGCTAGTCGGGTTGTGGAGTCGTACTTGCAATAATAGTTATTAGACTTATCCAAGTAAGAGACTGTTGGATTAGGTGTCTAAGCCCATAACTATAAATGTTATGTACTTGACCCGAGAGTAGCATGGTCCATTTGGGTTGTCTTCACCAGAGCAATTTGATAGGATGGACTTTTGAGAAGAGGTTATTTGTGATTTATTAATATATTATAAGTTCTAATATATTAATATGAAATCATATTATTGTAACATACACGTTTTGAAATCGTGTTATGTAAATTAAAAAGTTAATAATATTATGAAATATTATGAGAAATTGAGTGTTAAGTTCTAACAGATAGTCTATACTAGAAATGAAGTAAAACTATGTTTAGAATCACTCATTAAATGTTGGAAGTCTTATGAGATTCCAATTAAAAGCCAAATAGTGAAATTTAGCGAAAATATAAAATTTGAAATAAGTAAAATTTTATTATTGAAAGTTGTAGATAATCTCGTTAGAAACACGTAGGCGAAAACCTCGTCGAAATCCGAGTTATAACGAAGAAGTTATGACCAATTGAAGATCCGTGATAAAACCGGCACGGTGCCGAATGACGTAAAAAGTGAGTTTTTGATAAACTACTTTTTAGCCTTAGTGATCTAAATGAAAGTCGTAGTATTCGTTAAACCGAGAAGTTCGATAAAAAGAACGTCAAAATCTGACTTCGTATGAGGAAGTTATGATTTTTACAAGTTTCAGCTTAGCAGTAGACAGCTAAAAACTCGAATTTTAGATCGATTGGTTTTTTGCCGACACAACCTAAACGAGAATCGAAGGTCTCATCATTAGTAGTACAACGGTAAAAAGTCTGACGAAAACGGACGTCGGATGAAGAAGTTATGAATTTTTAACGGATTTACCAGTCCCTGTCTGTTAAAAATAATAATATAAAAATAAATTCAAACTTTTCCGACGAAGTCTACACGAAAGTTGTAGAGCATAATTTTCTCTACGCGTGCATATAAAGAACGTCAAAAACGGAGCTCGTATGAGGAAGTTATGGATTTTACAAGATTTGGCACAATTTTCGAGAAAAATCACGTGAATAGTAATTGCCACGTCACCCTCGCTCGGAGCTGGCCACGTGTTCGAAGCTGCTGCGTGGCATGCCCGAGGAGCGACGCGTGTCACACAGGTGTCCGAAGAAAGCCACGTGATCCGCGCATGAAACCCATGTGATCCGACCCGCGTGTAGGCTTCTGATTCGACCGAAGAGGAGGCCCAATCCGAAGCGAGCAGGTGTCCGAACCGAACCTCACCCTGCTGACAGCTGGTCCGAGCCTCGCATGCGAGCCTCTCGCTTCCCAGCCTCGGATCCGAAGCTCCGGATCTCCTCCTCTATAAATACCAACCTTGCGAGACTTCCCGGCTAATTTTGGAAATTTCACACTTTTTCACCATTTTTCAATATTTTTACTATCCCGACATCCCCCGAAGCCCCGGTACTTATTCCAAAACCCGAAACGTGCCCCGAGCTTCCTGAGAAGCCCAAAAATTTATCTTTTCGGTTTCGAAGCCCAACCCTCGCAGGGCCCGGTTTTCAACGACGAAAGTCATATTTAGAGCCGAAGTGCTGCCCATATTATTATTTTGACCCCCGGTTAACTCAAGGTGAGTTTAATATGTAGAAACAATTGTATGTTATGTGTTATATGTGCTATGTGCTTTTCCATGTTATCATCTCGAGTTGTTGTATCTGCTATTTTTATAGCAAGGCTGTACCTCTGACTTGAAGTGTATGACATAGGCATCACTTGGGTATTGGTATGAACCGTTGACCATGAAGTGTATGACATAGGCATCACTTTGGCTTCGGTAGAATGTTATTCTTGAGTATTTTCCCGTGTTATTTTTTTTATTTCTGCTATTTATGATAGCAAAGCTATACCTTTGACCATGTGATCAGTTTACGAACTCAGATTCACAGTGGCACTGGTATGTAGCCTCTGGCCATGTAGAGCATGTCCCCCAGTAAGTGAATGACTCTATTCTATGGCATTGGCATATGGTTAGACAGGGCGTGAAAACCTGAAATCTACCTTAATGTTAATCAGAAATTGTTTGTCTTCTGTGCCATTTGGGCCAAAGCTTTATTGATTGTATATCAAGTATGGAAATTGTTATGTCTGAATGATTGTATATCTTTGAATTAAATCAATGATTGTTAGGGAAAGCTTATCACATTATGCCTTTGTTGTTCCTTGCTTCTAATTGCTTCTGCCATATTGGTATATAAATATGGCATAACGTTATATTGTATCTATTATTGAACTCACTAAGCGTTATCGCTTATCCCTCCCAATGTTTTAACATAATGTAGGCAATAAGCACCCAGTATAGTTGGAAGACTTAGAATAGTTGTAATATTATTTTTTTTGTATTTTGGTTTAGGTTTGTATAGATTTACAATATCCTGGGTAGTTATGTAAAATATTAAAATATAGTCGGTTTGTATCCAATCTTTTGTAATGACTTTATCAATGTAAAAATATTATTTTATAAATATGCATGTAGCATGTTTTGGAGTAACTATATTGTCAAGTATGAAAGTTTGGGTCTTTCAGAAATATGAAAGTATAGAAAGGGGTTCTTTCAATCATGGTATCAGAGTAGTGGTTTAAGTGAACTAAATTCCATGGATTGGTATTTAGACTTAAACTATTGGAAGTTCAATATATGAACTGAATCATTGTAAATATATGGATACAAACCATAGGAAACACTTAAGTGGGGTATTGGGTAGTGATAAACCCTAGTATTCTAAGACATTAAGTTACTTCAAAACTTTTAGAGAATTAGTATATATGAACTAGGAATTTTGAGAATTTCTAGATTTAAACATGAATTGTTAAGTGAAGATGATACAATATGTATCTGATATATTTTAGGTTGAATACCTAATGGGGTAAGCACTAGAATATTAAGAGGAGATATGCCTTATATTCTAATATGTGCTAAAGGATAAGTAAATATAGCATGCTTTAGGTTTCATACCTATATTGCTATTATTTGAGAAAGTTTAAGGTCTGTTGCCGACCTTGGTTTTGAAAATTTTATGTTTAGAATTCTAAGAATTTTCGTAATAGAATTTACATGAAATTTTTTTTGAAGTAATAAAGATACTTATGATAGTTGATATTGATAAGTTTATAAATAAACGATTGCGGGAAAATCGTAAAATAATAAGTGAAATCGTAAATAGTGTATTAATACCAATAGAGTGGTATTATACATTTAAAATATGTAAGAAAATATAATAACATATTTGGAAGAAAGATGTGCGTTTGAAATACATTTGGATGAGATAAATGTTTTGGCATAACCGATGAAGTTGTTCAACTGCTGCCCAGATTAATGCAGTGATAGTTTATAGAGTCGGAAGAACCAATGATGGTGATAAATACTTCAACAGTATTGAAATTAATGTAGTACAAGATTTAGAAGAATTAAATGAAGATCAAAGGAAAGGCTAATGAAGTTTTTAGACTTATTAGGCCAAGACTTTGTGATGAAGTATGTAGTTCGATTAGTAACCCTATACAAGATGCTCAGACTTAGAATTCAATAATACTGAGTGATGATTGACTTCTATCACCTCCTTATGGAAGTTCCATTGTGTGTTAAGCCGACTTTAACATACAAGATTGGGATAGTGAAATAGGTTATTTGGTTGTGAAAAGGCTAAGTGGCTTACTTGTTAGAGTAAGGTAGAGTACTTAGTTGAAGAAGATATACACTCATATTATTATATGAGAAGAAATGTTGTAATTAAGAATGACAGAGAATCAAGTTGAAGCTAGTAGAGCTTGCTGAGATGCAGCTATAATGCAGACTTCTTAGGATAGACTCATATGAAGTAGACTTAAAAGATACAACCAAGAGAAGAAGACTTACTCAGATACAGGAATGACGATGTCATGAAAGGATAATGAAACCAACAAATATGCATGATGGTTTGCATGAGTTAGAAGATGATGTAAGTAGTTGGAAACTATTTGTCATTACACTGCTAGAGGAAATTTTGGGTGTAGTATGTCTTGCAGAGTAGACACTACCCGAGAGAGAATTTATAAGAAGAAATGGAAGTAAAATTTCTATTGACCTATGGAAAAATATTAGAATATTCTAGATCTAGTATATACGTGAGAAGAATCCTAGAAGGCGAGTATAGGTAATCCAATATATGTTTGATAGAAATGCGAAAACCCTAGTTGAGTCTAGGAGAAATTGTTGTATGTACTTGTTTGAACACACTCAGGTGTGAAAAGTTGCTTTGTGAAAACTTTTGAATGGTGACTTGGGAACTGCGAGACAATACTTGGGACGAGTATGAGTAGGTGTGAATAGTAGTAGAGGCCTATACTACTGGAAGCACAGGACTCACACTTGGATCAGGCAAAGTCACAAGGTTACCAAGAAGCTAGTAAATGATTCCGTTTTATTCATGTGTGTCGTTACCTTCGTTTCGGTAATGACTAAGAAGATAATTATTGTTCAAATCTTAATGTCATAAAGAATCGAGTCCGATTAGTATAAATCCGCGAAAGGAGTTGATTGGTTCAGAGAACCATGTCTTATATAGTGACGAAACTTCAGTAGGAATACTGAAGAAGTAAATGGTCGAGGTAGTCGATAGAAATATAACAATCTTCGTTAAAGGATTGAGCAATCATTAGCCAGAGATATGACTTGCTATGTGGTGTTACTGGCCACAAGAAATGTTTCCGCCCTACTCTTACTAGTCAAATGACGGGGAGTCAAGTTTCCGTTCAACAATCAAAGAGTACTCCAACTAAAAAGGAGGAGGTGCCAAAAGCTAAAAGATGTATATGTCCGAAAGCACGAATTAGAGATACGTGGTGCTATTCTTTCTATTCCGAAGCATCCACGTGTTGTTCAAACCCTTTTTGTTTTCTTTATTCCATCAGCTTGATTTATTCGATCTGATTCTAATACAAGAGTTTGGTTCGTTATGTGTCTTGTGCGTTATAAAATCAAAGGTCATTAGAATAAGACCATTCGAGTTGTTGTTATAGCAAAAGTAAAGACCTTATCTTGGGTTTAGTCTATAAACCAAGAAGGAGCAGGAGTCTGCAATAAGAATTGAGTTTTAACCCAAAGATTTGGATCGAAAGCCCAATAGAGAATGATGAGCGGGTGCAGGTTTGAGCACCGCTAGTAATTGAAAAGTTTGAAGAGTTTGACAATCGTTTGGCAAACCAAAAGTTAAAAATAGTACATTTTAGATTACCACAGAGGAAGTAAGTTAGGACTCGAATGTTGTGACTAGTAATTTCTCGTAAATTTTAGATCTGCTCACATCTTATTTGATTGTGATGCCTCAGATTCTTTCGTGCCTTATAAATTCGCACATTATTTTCAAATTGCTTATTATGCAAATTATCCAATCATTTCATATAGATAACATAGGAAATATATTATTACTTGCTGATAAAGTCTATAGAGATAGTGTTATAGGAATTGAAAGTTATAATCTTCCTGCTAACCTAATTCCTATCTTTGATATTATTCTCGACATGGATTGGTTGTTAAAGAACTACGCAGATCTCTTGTGCTACGAAGAGATGATATGCATCCCTATCGAAAGGGAAGATTCTATTTATGTCTACGGCGAAAATAATAAATTTCTTTCTTAAAAACTCGTAAATTTATGTCGAAGGGATATTCTACTTATCCGGCTTATACAGTTAATACCTTGAAAGAGGAGAAGAAAACTGTGAATGATAGCCTTTGGATAATTATCGACCGGCTGATTAAGAGTGCATATTTTCTCGCCATACGTATAACGGTTCTAATGAAGAAATATGCACAAGTTTACTTAGACGAAATTGTGGCGAGACATGGTGTGCCACTAAAGATTATTTCCGATCGTGATACTCGCTTCACTTCTCACTTTTGGGCGAATATGAAACGTGAATTGGGATCTCGAGTTGCTCTTAGCACAGCTTATCATCCCCAGACGGATGATTAGACGGAGAGAACAATACAAACAGTAGAAGATATGCTCGTGCATGTGTCTTAGGGTTCGGTAGTAACTGTGAACACCATTATGTTGGCATAATGTAGGACAGAAAATCCTTGGTGGTCCTGAATTGATTCAAGACACCACTGATAAGATTCAAATCATACGAGAATAAATGAAAGTAGCCCAGGATCGACAAAAGACCTGTGTAGAAATGGAGGAGACGATCCATAGAATTCCAAGTGGGTGATACTGAAGGTAACCCCGTGGAAAGGTATTATGAAATTTGAGAAGAAAAGGAGATTGAGTCCTAGATTTGTTAGACTTTTCAAAATTAGTCAACAAGCATATCGCTTGGAAATTGCCTGAAGATTTGGCAGGTATTCATGATGTATTTCATGTAAGATATCTACGTAAATGCTTGAGCATGTATGATGAAACGGTTCCATTATCCAAGGTGAAACGGGATAATAAAATTATACTTAGGGAAAATAAGAATGAGAAAGAGCGAATATCCTCATTTGTCTAAATTGTTGTGATTTCGGGGACGAAATCCTCAAAAGGAGGAGGTATTTGTAACATACACGTTTTGAAATCGTGTTATGTAAATTAAAAAGTTAATAATATTATGAAATATTATGAGAAATTGATTGTTAAGTTCTAACAGATAGTCTTTACTAGAAATGAAGTAAAACTATGTTTAGAATCACTCATTAAATGTTGGAAGTCTTATGAGATTCCAATTAAAAGCCAAATAGTGAAATTTAGCGAAAATATAAAATTTGAAATAAATAAAATTTTATTATTGAAAGTTGTTGATAATCTCGTTAGAAACACGTAGGCGAAAACCTCGTCAAAATCCGAGTTATAACGAAGAAGTTATGACCAATTGAAGATCCGTGATAAAATCGGCACGGTGCCGAATGACGTAAAAAGTGAGTTTTTGATAAACTACTTTTTAGCCTTAGTGATCTAAATGAAAGTCGTAGTATTCGTTAAACCGAGAAGTTCGATAAAAAGAACGTCAAAATCTGACTTCGTATGAGGAAGTTATGATTTTTACAAGTTTCAGCTTAGCAGTAGACATCTAAAAACTCGAATTTTAGATCGAGTGGTTTTTTGCCGACACAACCTAAACGAGAATCGAAGGTCTCATTATTAGTAGTACAACGGTAAAAAGTCTGACGAAAACGGACGTCGGATGAAGAAGTTATGAATTTTTAACGGATTTACCAGTCCCTGTCTGTTAAAAATAATAATATAAAAATAAATTCAAAATTTTCCGAGGAAGTCTACACGAAAGTTGTAGAGCATAATTTTCTCTACGCGTGCATATAAAGAACGTCAAAAACGGAGCTCGTATGAGAAAGTTGTGGATTTTACAAGATTTGGCACAATTTTCGAGAAAAATCGCGTGAATAGTAATTGCCACGTCACCCTCGCTCGGAGCTGGCCACGTGTCCGAAGCTGCTGCGTGGCATGCCCGAGGAGCGACGCGTGTCACACAGGTGTCCGAAGAAAGCCACGTGATCCGCGCATGAAACCCACGTGATCCGACCCGCGTGTAGGCTTCTGATTCGACCGAAGAGGAGGCCCAATCCGAAGCGAGCAGGTGTCCGAACCGAACCTCACCCTACTGACAGCTGGTCCGAGCCTCGCATGCGAGCCTCTCGCTTCCCAGCCTCGGATCCGAAGCTCCGGATCTCCTCCTCTATAAATACCAACCTTGCGAGACTTCCCGGCTAATTTTGGAAATTTCACACTTTTTCACCCTTTTTCAATATTTTTACTATCCCGACATCCCCCGAAGCCCCGGTACTTATTCCAAAACCCGAAACGTGCCCCGAGATTCCTGAGAAGCCCGAAAATTTATCTTTTCGGTTTCGAAGCCCAACCCTCGCAGGGCCCGGTTTTCAACGACGAAAGTCATATTTAGAGCCGAAGTGCTGCCCATATTATTATTTTGACCCCCGGTTAACTCAAGGTGAGTTTAATATGTAGAAACAATTGTATGTTATGTGTTATATGTGCTATGTGCTTTTCCATGTTATCATCTCGAGTTGTTGTATCTGCTATTTTTATAGCAAGGTTGTACCTCTGACTTGAAGTGTATGACATAGGCATCACTTGGGTATTGGTATGAACCGTTGACCATGAAGTGTATGACATAGGCATCACTTTGGCTTCGGTAGAATGTTATTCTTGAGTATTTTCACGTGTTATTTTTTTTTTATTTCTGCTATTTATGATAGCAAAGCTATACCTTTGACCATGTGATCAGTTTACGAACTCAGATTCACAGTGGCACTGGTATGTAGCCTCTGGCCATGTAGAGCATGTCCCCCAGTAAGTGAATGACTCTATTCTATGGCATTGGCATATGGTTAGACAGGGCGTGAAAACCTGAAATCTACCTTAATGTTAATCAGAAATTGTTTGTCTTCTGTGCCATTTGGGCCAAAGCTTTATTGATTGTATATCAAGTATGGAAATTGTTATGTCTGAATGATTGTATATCTTTGAATTAAATCAATGATTGTTAGGGAAAGCTTATCACATTATGCCTTTGTTGTTCCTTGCTTCTAATTGCTTCTGCCATATTGGTATATATATATGGCATAACGTTATATTGTATCTATTATTGAACTCACTAAGCGTTATCGCTTACTCCTCCCAATGTTTTAACATAATGCAGGCAATAAGCACCCAGTATAGTTGGAAGACTTAGAATAGTTGTAATATTATTTTTTTTTGTATTTTGGTTTAGGTTTGTATAGATTTACAATATCCTGGGTAGTTATGTAAAATATTAAAACATAGTCGGTTTGTATCCAATCTTTTGTAATGACTTTATCAATGTAAAAATATTATTTTATAAATATGCATGTAGCATGTTTTGGAGTAACTATATTGTCAAGTATGAAAGTTTGGATCTCTCAGAAATATGAAAGTATAGAAAGGGGTTCTTTCAATTATTTAATTAGTAATGATCAAGAATTAATTTGGAATTAATTTAGTGATCAAAAGAGACTAATTAAATTAATGGGGACTATTTGTGTAAATTAGTTATGTGTATATATATATATATATATATATATATATATATATATATATATATATATTTGGGCTTATGATACATGATGGGCTAAGTTTATGAAAGAATCCATAAAGAGTTAGTCCATATGGATCATGGATCATGGATAATAAGCCCAAGGGTATGGATTAGGGTTTAACCATGACTCTTAGAATCTTACAATATATATATATATATATATATATATATATATATATATATATGTCACCCTATAGCTAAAATCGGTTACAACATATGTTCTAAGAGTTCACTTGAGCCGATTTGATGCAAATATATTCTCTCTCAAAAGCCCTCCTTTGTTCATGGTGTTTGTGAACCATTTGAGGTGCTAAGTTCTTAAAGGCCAAAACTACAAGCTACAACAAAGAGGTAATTCCATAACTCAATTCTATGTTGTTTATGTCAATTGTATGCTAGTTGTAGGCTTAATGCTTTGGAAACAATATTGCATGTATAATTAGAGAAAACATAGATCCAAAGCATTTAGGGTTGTATGTACACCATAAGATGTTGTAGTATACTAAAACCCAACAATTGCATCAACAATACATGGTTTGATTAGATTCTGGACCCCAAGAGGATATGGAACCATGCATAGTAGACCATTTGTTGCACCAATATTGATGCTTATAGTGGAAATGTAACACTCATTTCCTTGAATGGATCAGTGTAGGACATTAAAGAGTCAAAAGCATGGTTTTTTGGGAAAAACCAGGATTCACGATGTGACCATAGGAAGGTCACAACATGACAAGCTGAGATGAAGAACGCACATCTGGGGGAGCAGTCACGATGTAACACATAATTGGTCTTGACGTGAAAAGGGATGCAGCCGAAGCCCATGATCTTTTAGGGTTTTCTTCGTATTTAGCACCCTAAACTCGGATTTAGGGTTCATTTCTCAGCCCCCACCATTCTCAAACCACAGAAACCCTAATCCTAGTCCTTTTTGGTGGTTTTGGATCATTTTGGGTGGCTTTAGCTCTTTTTTGTAGAAGAAGGCCCCTTTGGACCTTTGCAAGTCCCCAAGTTCTTGACTTTCTCATTGAAGCATGTTAGATCTTAGTTTTACCAACTTTTCTCCATGTATGGGTTGAGTTGAATGCATGGAATCCACAAAGTTAGCAACTTTATGGATCTTTGAGGTCATTTGATAAGCATAAGTCTCAGATTTGAAGTTTGGTGGCGGATTGGACTCCAAGCATGAGTCTTGGTCTCATTTCCCTTTATTTTGACCTAGTTAGTGTTCAATTCATGCATTGGACATGCATGACTAAAAAGTTATGATTTTTATGGTCCTTTGGGTTGGGGAAAGCCTTATGGAAGGTTTGACGGTTTTGCTTGAAGGGTTAAGAGCTTAATGCTTTAAGCTGTCTAGATAGAGTCTCATGACGTGACAGGTTATGTGTCACGTTGTGACGACGGGTGTTTTGCGCCACTGTTTTGTCCGGATTCTTTCACTACGTGACCAATGGGTGGTCACGATGTAACAATCAGTTGGGAATAACTTTGACCGTTGACTTTTGACCTTGGTTGAATTTTGGTCAAAATAGAGCTTAAGGGTGTAGGCTGAGAGGGTACTTTTTTTATCGCTGTTGGGTGTCTCATTGTACCTGTCTACCCGGTGTGTAAGCTATTATGTGTTAGCTGCTATTCGCAAGGTGAGTCATCTCACTATACTTGCTTGTATGGTAGTATATACATGTTGACCAGTTGGGTCTTATTTGGTGATTTATGTTATATATGAATTGAGTTGTTGATAACTCATGGACTACTATGAGTCCATGGGATTGCTGATAGTCCCCATGATTGCTGATAACATGTGAGGTGTGTTGTTAATCCACAGGGCGTGCCGTTAGCCCACTTGGACCGCTACTAGTCCCCAAAGTTGCTGATAACCCTTAGCTGATTATTATGCTATATTGTATGTGATATTTTGGGAACTCACTAAGCTTTGTGCTTACAGTTATCGATTAAATATTTTGCGGGTACTTATCAGATTGCGAAGGTGGGACTGTACACATACATCAACAGATTCATGATTTGAGATTTCGCATTGTCTTCTTAATAACTCTGATTTCTGAATAATGGTTTATGAGCAAATCGGTTGCCCTGAATGTAATTTTGTTAAAATGGATTTTTTTATTATTTTAAAAATGAAAATTTTAGCCTGGGATTTTGACATGTTACAAGTTGTTATTAGAGCCCTGGTTTGAGGGATTTGGATGAACACTCGTGGGATTCCAAACTTAAATTATGGAGCTGAGAGTTTTACTAAAC
The DNA here is from genome assembly GCF_052849685.1 of Lactuca virosa. NCBI lineage: Eukaryota > Viridiplantae > Streptophyta > Magnoliopsida > Asterales > Asteraceae > Lactuca > Lactuca virosa. Next base: position 432,710,179 of record NC_136430.1, read on the forward strand.
ATTTTGGAGAAGATTCATTTCAAGAGAAGAAACGAGAAGATGTGATGTGTACAATAAGCAGGAGCTCGAAAAATGATTTCCTAAAATACCCGTACTTGGTTTATATGTTGTAATTGACTAGCTATTATATGTAATAGTATGATGTGCAAGCTAAAATTTAGGCTAAGGATCTACTCATGGTTGCATGCTAGAGTGCCTACTTAGGAGAGATGCCTTTTATGTGTGATATATGAGCTGTTAGAGATGCAGGATAATGTGTAGGCTAAGGATCCTCATGAATTGCGTGTTAGAATTGCCTGATCCTTATGATGCCCTTTTTCCTATTGTTTTTTTGCTCGAATGTTGCTTGCTTTGTGCTATGTAAAATTTATATTGATGTTAGTTAGATATGAAGTGAATACGTTAAGTCGCATGCTACAAGGATTAAATAGTTCTAGAATTTCTGATTTGGCCTACTGTGCAACTCTTGTCTGAGTCCAACTGTTGTAGTACAAGATCTTTCAGTCGAAGGACCGTTTAATCCTTGTTTCATGTAATTGTATTCATAAGATAGTTAGATGAAATTGATAGGATTTTATTTCGCAGCTGATAGCAGTGTGGGGGTGAGTGTTCCTAGTGATCTTAGGGGAGTGCTAGAGAGTGTTGGTGTGATCACTTGTGTATCAGGAAGTCAAAGTTGGGAATCTAGGTAGTCTGTGATGGATTTTCTAAGCATTTAGGTGTGTTGATACACCTGTAAGTGGTAGAGTTCCTTGGAAAAGCATTCTAGTACGTGCTCATACATGATAAGAATCCTAGAGAAAGAGTCTGGGATGGGCAGTAGTGTGTGCATGTGGTGGCACGAGTATCTGAGATTGATAATGGTCTGGTGTAGTGACTAAGGGACTTTGAGGCGATTCTTAGGACACGTACGAATAGGTATGGAAGGTAGTATAGGCACATACTACTGAAAGCACATGATCCGTACGAGAACCAAGAAGAGTCAAAGAGGTTCTAAGGAGCTGGTGGAGGATAGATAGTGTGGTATAGCACTAGTGTTGATTACATTCGTCTCCAACGTTGTTGGCCTATCGGCTATGATTGTTCAGACTGAGACCGGTAATCGTTTGGGCATTCGTGTCTGTAGCAGTTTGGGCTTGAATGGTGCAGACCTATGTAAGTTAGTTGATTCAGAGGTAGTGAGGGCCTTGCTGGAAGTAGTGACAATTTGAGTCATGGGACTCAAAAAAGGAATTTGTTATGATGATCGACTCGAGGGTTACAGCCTGAGACTGAGTAGTCAGCCAATGGCAAGGGATGTTACTTTTTGCACCGGGGTTGTCTTTTTCCTGCCTCCCATGCTTGGGGGAGGAGAGAATGGATGTGGGTCAGATGATGGTTAAGATATGAGATGTTGATCTCCTCATAGGTTCTGCTGTAAGAAATTGAAGTTTGGTTCGCAGTAAGTCATCTTTGTGTCGCAGCGGATGGATGTTTGTTCTTGTGGTTCGATGGCTAAGGTGAAGGCCATGGCGCAAGTGGAATACATACATCGGATTCGAGAAGATCGAGTGTGACTGAAGAGACATCAAGTTCTTCCTATTTTGGGTAAGAGAGTTCTTTAGATATGTGAGCTTTTCGAAGCTATGTTTTGAGCATCTGTAAGGGATTCTTGAAGTTCAAAGAGGAGGATAAGGTTGTGGATCAACTCTCCAAGTGTAAGATTTTATGTGCACAAGATCAGTTCAGAAGGTGCTTAGTCTATCCAATGGTGTTCAACGATGCTGGGGGAAAGGTCTCTGAAGTCTCCATCTGATATCTGGAGTTTTCTTGTTTGAAGGATCATCTTGTGTTGTTTCATTCTTTCTGAGAGTCAATTCGAGTATGTTCATGGTTAAGCCAGTCTGAGGCTTGGGTGTTGTAGATTTCAGTCGATGATGGTTCGAACCGTAAGTGATGGAGAACTGCGTATTCTACTTGGATTCAAATTGTTCGATTCAATTTTTATGGTTTCATCGCGACTGTTCAGAGGAATCTGTAGTTCAAGTAAGCTAGATTTTGGTTTGGGTTTATGGCTACATGGGGGAAAGAAAGTTGGTTACCATCAAAGTGCTCGTGATTAAGAAGTCACTCGTTGCAAGGATTTATCAGAGTCCTCCATGGTTGCAGAAAATGTATGTATTGGTCAAATTGTGAGTGTAGAGTAGGTTATTGTCAGTTTTATACCTTCAAGGGCACATGCATTGTCCTCACATCGAGAATATGATGGGTGAGGAACTTGTTATGGTCAGTAGCTCCATGCAGAAGCGCCAGGGATCTTGATAGGGGAGCGTTGAGTCGCTCGAGTTATGCATCAGATTTAGAGATGGTGGTTAGTTCTCAGTATGGGTCAGTTATTTATGGCCGAGAATGGGCAGTCATTGATGTCCCGGGAAGCTTCATAGTTTGATAAGAGTATTTTCATAGGGGTTTTGTTCAGCATGTGTGGGGCCATCAGATTTAGTTCCATACCCATTTTCGATCATTGGTTGTTTCGTTTATTAGTAGCAGTTGAGGTTATTCGAAAGATTCAAGCTATATCATCTAAGGGTGTAATTTATGAGTCAACCCTTAGTCAAGTTCAATAAAGTTTGTATCTTGGTCCATGTGAAGGTGTCCTCTCAATTTCTTGGTTGTGAAATTGTTGCTTCTTGTGGTTTTAGGTGACAACTGGTCTTAGTTATTGGAATATCATATATCGGAGCAATGTTGGTTAGCTTTCAAGTATGATTGAGGTTGCGCAAGATTCAATTTCACCAGGTCGCATCGGCTGGGGTTGGTATTGGGAGTGATTCGAGCAGGATTTCGGAATCATTTCTGGTTCATTTTGGAATTCTTTCCGAAATTGAAGGTTTTATTGATCTTTTGCACATTGGTGTGATATGTTCAGTTTCATCAAGGCATGGGATCTTGATTGTGGTCAATAGAAGAATGTGTCTAATAGAGGTTGGGATTCGTCGTTTTGTTCAATTTGTTAGTACCTCACCTTGTGGGTAAGGTCACGTTTAAGAAGAAACACATTTGGCATGAAGGGTGTTGTGTTCTCTCCTAGGGAGTATGTCATGATGTGTTTTCAAGTTGGAGCAGGCGTTCGTCTGTCTATTTTGTTTCTTGATTGTGTGCGGCCATGTTTCGTCTAACGTGGTGTCAGTGGCAGTTGGACTATGGAAGAGTGCGTGTTTTAGAATGGTATGGCTCTTGTATTTTGAGAGTGTTGAGTGAGATGTTGACTGAGTTCCTACTGGTCATTGGGACGATGACAATGTGTCTTTAGGCTGTTTGATGTTGGTCGAGAGTCCTGATGTTTGTGGTTGGGTGATAGCAATAACGGTGAGGAACCGTTAGCTTCTCATCCCAATGGTTGGATGGTGTCACAGCGTGCCATAAGCCACCATGGATTTCACTCTTATGAGTGGGGCTTACAGTGTGCAGCGGAGGCATGTGTGTTGTTTTGCTAATGCTGCGACATTGACGGGTGCTTGAGCAGTATAGTGTTGGCACTGATGGCGCAGTGATTAACAGGTTGGGTCGAGCCGTTGTAGGGTGTTGACTTTTTGGAAAAGTCATGGTGGTGTAATAGCATTTATTATTGGGATTCTTCTTAGTGGAGTCTTGTTTTTTTTAATAATGAGGTTTCGCGTGAATTCTCTCGCTATTTTACCTATGTCATAGTAGGCTACCTGTTAGACTAGTCGGGTCTTAGTAGCTGATGGTTGTTATGAGTATTTTCTGAGTTGCAGAAAACTCCAGGACTGCTGATAGTCCTCGGGACTGCGAATAATCCCATGGTTTCTGATAACCTCTAGCTGATTAGATTGACATAGGGGTAGTGGTATGCTGGTTGGAATACCAGGAGACTGGTGTTGTAGGTGGTTATAAGTCCCTTGGGAGTTTTGGCAGATGGTTATACACCTATGCTGTTCTGGAGCCTGAGTGTCACGAGTCTTGATATTGCCCATAGTTGCGCTCGTGGAAGTAGTTGGTCAGACTTGTTAGGAAGTCGGGTGTGTATTCGAGGACCTAAATCATGATATCTGATTTTTGGACGGGATGATCTCACTTTCGCCGGTTGATGATAACCCTTGTTGTTCCATTTAGCTATCTTTATGTTTATATGCGGGGTTCTTGGATCAAGGGGATGTGTGGGCTAGTTTAGACCTCTCTTGTTCTTTTTCGCTTGGATGGCAGTATGCGAGGTTGTCAGTTTCTGCAGTTAGTAGTGGTTCCTGTCTACTGCTGTCAGTGGGACAGCGTAAAGTCGGGGAGGTTTTGATTGGGGTCAGACCATTAAGTTTTGGTTAGCATGGTTGATAATGAGGGATGCCTTGTCTACCGGGGAGATAGACATGTTTGTGGAGTTTTAAGTTAAGGGCGAGGGATCCAACTCTTCTCGATTCGGTTGGTTGTGATGTGTTGATCTTCATTCTTTGTCAGGGGACGTCATTTTGACATTGGGGGAGTCTCCACTTAGGTTTGGCGTACACGCCTGGTTATGGAAATCTTTAGGTTTTTAGTTACAGTTTCTGGAATCCGGTATGGCGATGGATCGAGTAAGAAGTAGTTGGTCTAGGAAGATCCCACGAAGGGAATTCGGAGGGGGGAGAATTGTAACACCCTTTTCCCTGAATGGACCAGTGTAGGAAATTAAAGAGTCAAAGGAATGGTTTTGGGGAAAACCATGAGTCGCGACTTAACTGTAGGGAGGTCACGACGTGACAAGCTAAGTTGAAGAATGCGCATCTGGAGGAGCAGTCACGACCTGACACAATCTCCAAGAACTGACCCTAAGTAACAACAACCCTCTGCTCAGGAGTATAAGAACCAGTCACCAGGTTCCACTAGTCCTTCATGCCTAGACGAAGCAGGTTCAGGTCACACCTGACCTTCCAGTCCTCCGGACAGGAATAAGTATAAAAACGGCCCTCCATGTCAAAAATCCACTTCATGGCCACGATCGGGTCCTTGACCCTGTTGAACTCCGGGGGCTTCGTGTTGCTGAAGTCCCGGTACTGGAATGACCATCTCCCCTGAACCCCCACAGCAACAACAGTTGCGGTAGCTGCAACAACAACCTCAGTCACGGCGACGTATTGCTCATCAAACAGCTCAATCATCGCGGTCTTAATAGACCCAAAAACCTCCAATATAGCGCCTCGAACGGCCGCAATCACCTCAGTGGAGATCAATTCTCGAATCTCATCATCAGTCAGTCCTGGCCTTTTCGGGCCGCCCGCTCCTGATCCATAACTCCTCATGTACACTATACTGAAAATGAACCAAAATGCATCAGAAATGCCACAATTCATACTATTAAGATCATTACGGAAAGACTGGACCCTCGAGGTTCATGACTTCCTTGCTACACGTAAGGGTCATATTCATCCAGTAGTACGGGCCCATACTACCTTCCACACCTAGTCGTATTCGTATCAAGGAGGTTCGTCACGGGCCATCCGATCGCAAGACCCAACATCTAGGATACACATACATCCTATACATTTTCTCAATAGTGACTAAACTTTCCTCACGCTAGCCTGCTGTAAACTACCCTCACTCATGGAACTTCCACCAACCCTGTAGTCATTCGTGCATGCTAATCATACATAACGTTGGTTTCCATAAACACTCGAATACTTGATTCTACCCTAAGCTCACAACCAAATAAGGAACAGGAAATAAGGCTAAATCAAACATTCTCATGTTATAAAATCTTAGTTATGTACCATTATGGTGCATACACTAAGCAACTACAGTAATGATGTCAATTCCATCTAGCATACAAGAAAATCTCCTAGGCTATCAAGCATCATAATTCAGACAATTCTATCATGCAATTCCTGAAGATCCATAGCCTACAACTAGCATGCATTTCTATCATAATCATCATAAGCAAATAACAGTGTGGGTATCTTGGGGAATACTTTTTTGCTCCGGCTGATCGTACATATCTCATCCCTCCTTGGTTATTTTTGAAAACAGTTTTGAAATAATTTGAAAACTTTTGTAGATCCTTAGTTTGAGTCTGGATTCACAAGAATGTTCATCTAATTCTCTCAAACCAGGGCTCTGATACTAACTTGTAACATCCCAAAAATGAAGGAAAAATTTTCATTTTTAAAACCATTCCAAAAATCCGTAAGTTTTACAAAACAAGTTCTCAAAAGTCACTATCATGAATCAGAGTATCGCAAAATCATAAAAACACATAAAATACAGGATGATGTGCACAATCAATCTTTCGCCTTTCCCCTGTCCTCTGAAGTACCTGAAACTATAAAATCAAATTGTAAGCCAAAGCTTAGTCAGTTCCCCCAAAATACCCCACATAACAGAACATATACAATCATGCATGTTGGGTCCACAATCATCGAACTGGATTACCCTCGGGTTCACAGTCATCGGATTGGATTACCCCTGACCCACAATCATTGGACTGGATTTCCTCGGCCTAATCAGTCATCGGACTAGAATGCCTCGGTTTGTTGGCTTACGCACATAACAGTAAAGTCTCAACCCAAACAGCACTGTGTCGACATATGCAACAGATAAATCACATAACAACAACAAATAATCATGTAGATCTAACACATCACTACAGCATAACAACATCCTATATACTAGGATACATAACCTAGCGGGTCGGCATTTATGCCTTCGACCTAAAAGTATAGTGAAGAAAACTCACCTCAGAGTCTGAAAATAGTTGAACAGATCACTGCTCCAAATATTGCCTCTACAGATCACCTATACAATTTACAGGGACCCAATCTCAAACTACAATTCAAATGACCCAAAATTCCCTTAAGTCAAACTTGGTTAAGTCCATGGTCAAATGTCAAATTCAAAATTCAAAGCGTCAACACAGGCTGAGTACACCCTGCGTACTCTATCACTGGGCATGACGTAGTGAATGTCCTTCCTAAATTGTGGGGGTCCAAGCCAGTACGCCATGCGTATTCCCATGTTACACCCTGCATATTCGTCCAACTCCCAAAATTCTCATTAAGTGCGTATTCCATTAAGTCCTTACATCCAAGTCTCAGATCTAACCCCAAATAACCTCTTAAATCATAAAGTTTCCAACTTTATGACTTTGCATGACTAAAAAGTGTCTAAATCTGAAAACCCTAACATATCATAAGATTCTAAACCCCAATACTCATGCATGGATAAAAAGGAAAGGATTGAGATCACATTTTTATGACTCCATGCACTTCAAAATATTAGAAAAGGCTACTCATAAGGCCTGGAGTAGCTCATACTCAACACCAAGATTATGGGACCAAAATGCACAAAACTTAAGAACTAACAAGATCTAGTGAAGCACTCATCAAGTTCAGAACTTTATACCTTCTAGAGGTTGCTTGAGAGGTGAAAATCTCATATCTACAATGCTTGAAGCTTTCCAAGTGCACTCCAAAGATCTTCCTTCAAGGATGAACACAAAACACTCAAATAGCTCAAAAACTCTCAAATGAAAATTAGTGTTTGCAAGGGGTCGTTTGGGAGGATGGAGGCTGAAGGTGGAAGGGTTTATGGGAGTTAAGGTTGATTAAATAAGGCTCAAATCCTCAATATTAGGGTTTGCATATCTGTCGAGTACGCCCTGCGTACCCATTGAGTACGCCATGCGTACTCTCAAAAACCCGCATCATTCATGAAAGGTTTACGCCCTACGTACACAAGGCATATGGACCATCTTTGCTATAATTTAATACTTTGGGTAAAGAAAAGAATTTACCTGATTGACTGGGTGTTACAAAGAACTTTTAATGAAAAGGTCTCGATCTTAATGACTTTTCATAAGATTAAGGTGGAGAGTAGGAAATGTACTAAATTTTGGGTTGATATTTAGATTGGGAGCAACCCACTTAATCAGTAATTTCTTAGATTTTTCCTTAGACATTAAACAAAAGTGCTTGGTATATAAACATTTAGACATAAACTTGTAGTCAGAGTTCCTACAAAGATCATCGAGATATAGAGTCGAAGAATGGTAGTAGAATGGGTTGGTTAATGTTATTTAAGATGGTTGATATTTGTGATCAAAAAGATTGGTTTGATTGGTATTTAGAGGCATCAAGTGTGTACTCGGTTTATTCTGGTATTTTTTTGGATAATGGTATATTTCCTACTAGTACGGTGTCGACTAAATAAAATAATTTTGTTTCTATCAAGTTAATATCTTACCGTGGCATATGACTCTCAATCACATTCGAACTCGTGCAAACCTTGATAATAAGGCTATAGATTTGGATTATATCTTTTGTTCTCTTTGTGATGGTACTACAGTGGACTGTGAGCCATATATATATATATATATATATATATATATATATATATATATATATATATATATATATATATAGTTATGTTCAAATGAGAACATTTACTGATTTGAGAACAAATGAGAACAAATATTGACCACTAATTAATCCTTATTTATTGGGTATGTAAACGTCTCACACACTCTTTCTCTCTAACACACACTATATTACTCTCTCTCTCTCTCTCTCTCTCATCTTGAAGATACATCTTGACCACCATCAAGATCGTCCGTCGACCGCCAAAATTTTCATAACAATGCCGGAACCATGGTAACGACCCCGGAAGCATCGTAACATCTCCGAAACCACCAGACGACTGCCTTTTCATTATATCTGGATATGCTTGGTCGTTATCTCCCTCCGCTCCCACCGTAAAAAACCACCTCTTCCGCTTCTCCTATTTCTGAATCGTCACCAGATCTCGTTTCACCGGCCACAAGAGCGTGATTCCCGATTTCGTTTCACTGGTCACAAGATCTGACCGGATCTGAAGCATAATGATATCATATTTGTTTCCTGATCTGGTTTCAGCGACATCCCCACCTCCACCATCAAACTATAATCGTCGGTATCAGGTTTACATTTATTTTATTGAGATTTCCTTTATATTTTGCCCACTCCTCCTTACAAATATTTCTTCCAATCTACAATTTCAGTTACTTGTGAAAATAAGGAGCTTCAAGTCTACTGACAGAAGTAGTTTTAACTAAGCTTAATCTTGATAAGGATATGAAGTCGTTGCTTGATCAAAAAGAAAAAGGTCGTGTTGCTGATAAATCTAAAGGAAAGTTTACTGTTGATAATGTTGTTACAGGTGCATCTCTCCAAAAATCGATCAGGTTATGTTTTCTTATTTATTAGCTTATGAAATTCCCCTTTTTGTTATGTTGTTTTCATATGAGACCCATTTTTGCGAGTTACTGTTATAAATTTTGCAAATTAATGAGTTTCTTGGTCTAGCTTTCTGGATTTTATGAACTTGCTTATGTTTTGCAGTTACTTGTTGAGTAGATTTTTTTATGAACACCAAGTGTTCGATGAAATGCCTCAATGAAAAAACCTCCACAAATAAATCAAGAACAAGGTGGTGTATTTAATGTTGCAGTTTGTAGGTGCTTGTTGACTGTTTTTTTTGCTAAAATAGCATCATTTTGATGTCTCTGTTTAATTTGCCTTTGTTTTTTGACTGGCCTTTATTTCCCCAAACATATTCAACAACTTGAATGTTTGGTTGTTAAGATTATAAACGGGTTTTATATTTTTGCATAGTTTCACCAAACATATTTTCATATCTTTGTTTAATTTCCCTCTGTGTAGGACTCGAAAAAGGTGACTTAAAGAGCTTAATGGGTTAAGTTGGCAACTTAACCCTAATAAGTATGAAAGTGACATTTTATTTGAAAATCCTTAACTTTGAACCCTCATTAAGCCAAACATAAAGGCCCTTAGGTTAAATTGAATTTCACATCTCTATAGTCTAATAAGTAACCAACAATCATGTTAAAAGTGATAAACTTAAGGCTTAACCATTAATTCCTTAATAGAACACCAAAAATGATTTAGAAGATATTATGATCAATTTTCCCAAATCTATCCTCCAACTTCTAAAATTCGTTCAAGTCAATACGAACATCTAAAAATCATGAGACTTAGTTTTCTGGAAATCTTAGTGTGTCTACTTTCTTCAAACTTTGAATCACATTTCGAAATTCCAAATCCTTGAGGGGTAAAATTGACAATATTCTCAGGCTGGTCCATGCTGTCACAGATTTCATGCACTGTCTTCAAAAAATCATAATAAATTCATCAGAACTCCAAATGCCAAAATTCCAAAGCCTATAGTTAGATATGGATGTATAGTTTCCAACATATAAAGAGACTGATGTAATTATTAGTAGATTGATACAGTTTATTCCAAGAGTGGCGAGTGGTCCATAAAGTGATAGCTAAAAGTTACCAACTTGTAAATTTAATATAAAATAAGACAAAAATCATTAGAATGAAATCTTTATATTTATGAAAAGATAAAAGGGGGAACTTTACCAATATAATTTTATCAAAATTTAATAATGGGTTGAAAGGTAAGAAAACATATCCCAAACAGAGGACTACAATCAAAGAGAAAATAAGGAAATATGTACATAAGTTTGATAAGAGTAATACAACAAAGCACAAGCTAAATAATGTTATAATTTTTGTGTAGGTTCTTGAAAAGGAAGGGATCTATCCTGCTCACACTAGCTGATTTTCAAGTTCAATGAGGTGAGTTACACTAAGTCTCCTATTACGTGTACATAATCACATATGATTTATGTGGCTAAGATTCATTTTCGCGTTCTCGATTCAATAATTGTTTTTTTCCACTTTAATCATATGTGATTAAATACATTTAATCAGATGTGATTATATTTTTCTAATCACATATGATTTATTTAGAAAAAACGAATCATGTCTATATAAATCATATGTGATTGGATACATACAATCACATATGATTATATACACGATAACAAATATTAAACCAAGAACACGAAAATAAATCTTTATCCAAACTAATCATATGTGATTAAATACATCTAATCACATGTGATTATATGAATCTAATCACATATGATTTATGTGGACACAATTCATTTTCGCTTTGTCGATTCAATAGTTGTTTTCATGTATTTTATCACATGTGATTATATGTATAATCATATGTGATTAAGTACATGAGCACAACTATTGAATCGAGAAGGCAAAAATGAATCTTGTCCACCTCAAATCATATGTGGTTATATACATATAATCACATGTGATTAAATACATAAAAGCAATTATTCATCAAAACCGCAAAAACAAATATTGTCTACATAATCATATCTGATTAAATACATATAATCACATGTGATTATATGTATCCAATCATATATGATTTATGTGGATACGATTCATTGTCACATTCTCGATTCAGCAATTGTTCTTTGTCAACTGTAATCATATGTGATTAAATACATATAATCAAATATTGTCTACATAAATCATATCTGATTAAATACATATAATCACATGTGATTATATGTATCCAATCATATATGATTTATATGGATATGATTTATTGTCACATTCTCGATTCAGTAATTGTTCTTTGTCAACTGTAATCATATGTGATTAAATACATATAATCACATGTAATTATATGTATCTAATCACATATGATTTATATGGACAAAAAATAATGATGCCATAAATCACATGTGATTAGATACATATAATCACATATGATTATATATACGAGAACAACTATTGAATCGAGAACACAAAGATAAATATTGTCCACAATTATCACATGTAATTATATGTATCTAATCACATGTGATTATATGTATCTAATCACATAGAATTTATGTGGAAAATATTCATTTTCGCGTTCTCGATTCATTTGTTGTTCTTGTGTATTTAATTACATGAGATTATATGTATCTAATTAGATATGATTTATATGGACAATATTCATTTTCACATTCTTGTTCAATAGTTGTTATTGTACATTTAGTCACATATGATTTCTGTACACAAGATTCATTTTCACGTTTTTGATTAAATAGTTTTTCTTTTTCCACATTAATCAGATGTGATTAATACATAAAATCACATATGATTAAATACATAAGAAAAAATATTGAATCATAAATATTATCAATATATATCATATGCGATTTGATACATATAATCACATGTAATTAAGTACATGAGTACAACTATTGAATTGAGAAATAAATAATGAATCTTGTCCACATAAATCATATGTGATTAAATACATATAATCACATATGATTAAATATATTAGAAAAATTATTGAATCGACGCAAGAATAAATATTTTCCATACGAATCATATGTGATTAAATAGATATTAATCACATGTGATTAAATACACAAGAACAACTATTGAATCAACACGTGAAAACAAATATTGTCCATGTAAATCATATGTGATTAAATACATATAGTCACATATGATTTAATACACGATGCCAATTATTAAATCGAAAACACGAAAATAAATACGGCCCACGTAAATAATATTTTATTAAATACATATAATCACGTGTAATTATATGTATCTAATCACATATGATTTACCTGGACAATATTCATTTTTGTATTCTCGATTCACTAGTTTTTCACGTGTATTCAATCACAAGTGATTATATGTATTTAATAACATATAAATCATATATGATTCGATACATATAATCACATGTGACTCGATACATATAATCACATGTGATTATATACACGAGAAAAACTAATGAATCAAAAACACAATAACAAATCTTTGTAGGTGGGGGTGAGGGTGGTGGCGGCGGGGTAGTGATAATGTGTGGTGATGGGTGGGTGGTTGCAAGTGATGGTGATAGTGATGGGTGGTGGTTTTGGTGGGTGGGTGGTGGGTGGGTGTGGTGCTGGTTGGGTGGTGATGGTGGTGGCGGGTGGTGGTGGTGGTTGTGGTGGGTGGGTAGTGGGTGGTGGTGGTGGTGGTGGGTGGTGGTTGGTGGTGGTGGGTAGTGATGAGTGGTGGTGGCGGGTGGTGATGGTGGTGGGTGGTGGTGGGTGGTGGTTGGTGGTGGTGGGTAGTGATGAGTGGTGGTGGCGGTGGTGGGTGGTGGTGGGTGGTGGGTAGTGATGGGTGGTGGGTAATGGTTGGTGGTGATGGGTAGTTATGGGTGGTAGTGGCGGGTGGTGCTCATGGGTGGTAGGTAGTGGTTGGTGGTGGTGGCGGGCGTGGTGATGGGTGGTGGAGGTGGGCGGTGGCGGCGGGTAGTGGTGGTTGGGTGGTGATGGTGGTGGTCGTGGTGGGTGGTGGTCGTGGTGGCGGGTGGTGGTTGTTGGTGGTGGTGGTGGGTGGTGGGTAGTAATGGGTGGTGGGTGGTGGTTGGTGGTGGTGGTTAGTGATGGCTGGTGGTGGTGGTGGTGAATAGTGATGGGTGGTGATGGTGGGTGGTGGTGGCGGGTGGTGGTGATGGGTGGTAGGTAGTGGTTGTGGGTGGTGGTGACACGCGGTGGTAATGGGTGGTGGAGGTGGGTGGTGGTGGCAGGTGGTGGTGGTTGGGTGATGATGGTGGTGAGTGGTGATGGTGGTGGTGGGTGGTGGTTGGTGGTGGTGGTGGTGGGTAGTGGTGGTGGTGGGTTGGTGGTGGTGGTGATGGGTGATGGTGGTTAGTGATGGGTGGTGGTGGCGAGTGGTGGTGGTGAGTGGTGTTAGTTAGTGGGTTTTTTAATTGTTTGTAACTATTTTTTGATTTATATGAATAATATTTTATAATTTTAATTAAAAAATTTGTGTGGTCCAAATTTGTTCTCAAATGTTCTTGCGATAAGAAATGTTCTCGATTGAACGCTCTCATATATATATATATATATATATATATATATATATATATATATATATATATATATATATATATATATATATATATATAGGGTTGAGATCGGTTGAGAACTCATAGTTTTCCGAGAACTTGAGAACTAAAAGTGGAGCGTTAGATCAAAATTAACTCATTAAGGGCATGATCGTAATCTTACCGATCTCTATTAATGTTTATTTTTTTGTGTTATTTGACAAAATTAACATAATAAATCAAATTTCGGCTTTTTTTTAATAATTTTTTTTTAAAATAGAGTTTCTTTAATTTTTTTTAGAAAACATGAATTTAAAAAAAATGGAAAAAAGTAATTTTTTTAAAAAACTGCAAAAATTTTCAAAAAAAAACTGCAATTTTTTTAAAAACTGTTTTTTTTAATAAAAAAACTGTATTTTTTTTTTCAAAAAAAAAACTGCAATTTTTTTTTTAAAAAAAAACCTGCTATTTTTTTATTAAAAAAACTGCATTTTTTTCAAAAAACACAGTAAATATTATAAACTTAGTAAATTAAAAAAAAATCTGTAATATTAGAAAGAAAAACTATAATTTTCTTAACCAAAAAAATCAATGTTTTAGGAGCATATATGCACATTTTTTCATGTGCATGTATACATATTTCTTATACTATAATATTTCTAAATAAATCATAAAAACACATTTTTACTTACTAATCTATAAACAAAATAGTACACATATTTTTTCGATACAAAATAAAATATAAAAAACTAAAAATGCTACCAAATTTCAAATCGTTTTTATGTCTTCGTGCCGAGATTTCTATATTTTCTTCAATTTATCATTTTTCACCTCTTCAATACTTTCCCAAAATTCTTCCAAATCTACAAGAAAATAAAAAAAATTGATTAATGCAAGAACATTCACAAAAATACATACATGTGATTTACATGTGAATCACATGTAATTCATATGTGATTCACTTGTGATTTACATGTGAATCACATGTAATTCATATGTGATTTACTTGTGATTTACATGTGAATTACATGTGATTCGTATGTGAGTTACATGTGATTTACATGTGAATCCCATGTGATTCATATGTGAATTACATGTGATTTACATGTGAATCACATGTACTTCATATATGATTCACTTGTGATTTACATGTGAATTACACATGATTCATATGTGATTTACATGTGAATCCCATGTGGTTCATATGTGAATTACATGTGAATCACATGTAATTCATATGTGACTCACTTGTGATTTACATGTGAATTACACATGATTTATTTGTTACATGTGATTTACATGTGAACCACATGTAATTCATATGTGATTCACTTGTGATTTACATGTGAATCACATGGAATTCATATGTGAATCACATGTAATTCATATGTGAATTACATGGTTAATTACCATATGATGGTTAATGAATTACAAGGACTTCGGTTGAATATGGATTTTGGAACAATTCCAAGGCTAAAACTAGAAGTTATGGAGTTACAGATAGGATCATACTGGTTCCATATTCCATAAATTTTACTAAAGGTTGAATATGTTTTCCATTTTACAAGTATAATAGTTAATTTGCAACAAAATCACAAGTATAAGATTGATGGTGAACATGGAGTATTTAGACAAATTCAACAAAAATCATCAGCCAAATGAATTGTACAATAACACAGTAAACATTCTCAATCCACTTAACTATTCAATATCTATATTTCCAGTATACGAAAACAGATAACAGAATATATAAGCAAAGCAAGTAATAAAATCAAACTTAATCATTGAGAAAAATGCTTGAATTTACAATAACAACTTAACAGCAAAAGTCAAGAAGATGGACTACAACTCAATTTCCTATAACACACATAGTATCCTCGTTGAGAATCATTAAAAGAAACAAGATGAAGCATGAATTTCTTGACTTCACAGAGATAGTATGTCCGACGTTAGCTCATCCCTAAGATATTTAAGAACATTAAAATGGACAGAGCTTACCTTAGATGCATAACATCAGAATATAAATTTATGTATCTAAAATCGAACATTTTGTAAAGAAATTGGGGAGAGGAAGGTACCTTACAACGAGAAATAATGTTGAAGTGATTTGCCAATATGTCAACGAGCTTGCCCTAGCCTTCATCGCCCCACCGACAACCTTATACTCCCGATACCTGGCCTAATGGACAGATTCGACTCAGTATTTCACCCTTCCTTTCTTCCAGGGTTACTATCAGGGAAGCTGAACATGAAATTGACTCAGTATTCCATTGAGAGACCTGAACACGTCGTCGAACAGTGGAGATTCGCCGTGACGTCGTCGAACAGTGGTGCTTTTGGGGGAAACGAATCGACGTGAGAGAGAAGCGATTGCGGTGGTTTGGGCTAAGGTAGGATCAGAGGCGTAACACTTCGTTCCACAACCACCAGAATTGAACGACGCTTCTAGAGTCGAAAACTCAGATCTGACCTCAAAGGAGAATCGGAGTTCCGATGAAGCAATGACGATAGTGAAGGATAGATTCCGATGGCAGAGCGTGAAGCGTGAAGAATGAAGATGTGTGTGTGTGTGTGTGAGAGAGAGAGAGAGAGAGAGAGATAAATGGAGTCGGTGAGGAAAAGATTCAAAATGTTTTTTCCTTAATCAATTAAATTGGTTATTAGGATATGATATATTTTATGTCCAATATACCCCTCTCATCATTTTTAAAAAGTCTAAGATACCATTAAAATTATTGATAATTACAAATCTGCCATTTTTCATCTAGACCATTAAAATTTTTGATCTAACGTTCCACTTTTAGTTTTCGGGTTCTCGAGAAACTATAGGTTCTCAAATGATCCTTCCTATATATATATATATATATATATATATATATATATATATATATATATATATATATATATATATATATATATATATATAGGGTTGGGTTCATTTGAGACCACCTATATTTTGTGAGACATGAGGACCAAATGTTAGCCCTTGATCAAAATTGATATGTGGTTTAGATTTAATCAAAAAAACAAAATACTGGCGGTGGCAGTTTGTGTAAATAACACAAACTTTGTAATTAACTAGAAAACACGGAGGGGTAGAAACGTAAGCTGGCACATTCACAAACGCATTCATATGATTTTCATTTCCCAAAACCCTTTCATCAATCGGAAACCCTTCCATCACAAATTTGTTTCAGATTAACCCTAAATCGATTGCAAAGTCGAGCTCTTTATTCTGATTCTAGCTCGAATTCATCCTCTGATTCATACTCGAAACAAATCCTAACTGATTCACGTAGCCAAAAACGATCAGAAAACCCTCGATCAATCTCGATTATCAACAAATTCTTATTCCTTCAAATTCATAACTTCAACCTTCTTATTCAATCTCGATTATCAACCATTCCTTCACAAAACAGGTATTAATTCAAGCTACTCAAATTTCGGATTGTGTAATTGAACCGATGAATAATTTGGGTTGTACAGATTCTAAGTCGAATAACCCTAGTATATCAAATCAAAACCATAGATCATATCCTCACTGTTAACCATTCTCCCAATTGAAGCAAAGTGAATCAAAGAGAGTTAATTTCGGTTTCTTGTTTACAAAAACTGAAGATCAAACCTAGAAGATCGCTAAGGAATCAAAATCATATATACAGGTTCTTTCTTTCCTTAATCTATCATTCTTTAAATTCACATAAACCCTATCCTTCTAAATAGAAGGAATCGACGACCATTCAAAATCATAAACCTTAATTATGTTATTCAGATTGTTTCATTCTAGTTTTAAGAATCAACTTTAGAACTCATACCCATCAAAGGCTTTGATTTCACCTTTCAACAATGTCTTGTTCGAGAGAATCAGATTCCAATTCCGCTTCTCAATATAAAAGATGAATCACCAATGTCATTATATGAAGTAGATAGAGTGATTAAAATAGCATGTACTGAAGTCTAGTCTAAAGAACCAAAGAGAAGTAATTAATTCAACAAGAAAGGACATAAAGCTATTTTCCAACAAAAACTCAATCTTTAGCTTTCAAAACAATATTCTACTAGTTCTGATTTTGTATAGTACAATATCTAATCATTCTGTTTTGTTTTGTATATGAGCTTCTAGTATACTTTTATAGTAATTCTGAGTTTTGTATGCTAGAGTTAGTATTCTATCTATTCTAATTTTGATGATGAATTGCTAAAAATCGAAAATGTTGATGAGTTTTTCATTGATTCTTGTTGATATTTATTTTATAATAGAAAAATTGATGAATAATTGCTGAAAATCGATCATGTACGATAATCCTCTGATAATGTAGAATTGATGATGAATTGTTGAAAATAAATGTTGAAATCTAGAAATTCCTTATCAGTGTATGTAATAGAGAAAATGATCATGAATTGTTAAACATTGATGTTTAGTACAATATTCTAGTCATTTTGATTTTGTATAACATATTATTCTATTCATTTTGATTTGTGTAGTAAAAATTTCTAGTTTTTTGGTTTTGTGTATTAGCTTCTATTAATATTCTAGTCCTTCTGGTTTTGTATATTAGAGTTAGTATGGTAGTCATTCTCATTTTTATGATGAATTGATGAAATCGATTGATTATGAGTTGTTGATAATCCTTATGTAATAGCAAAATTTATGATAAATAGCTGAAAATCGATCATTGTTTTTAATCCTTTAGTAATAGCAAAAATTTTTGATGATGAATTACTGAAAATCGATGTTCTAATATGAGATTACAAAAAATCGATGTCTAAAATCAGTTATTTATGATAATCCTTCGGTAATAGAGAAATTGATGATGAATTGTTGAAAACCGATGTAATCTCGAAATTACTTATAGATGTCTATAATAGAGAAAGTGAAGATGAATTGTTAAACATTGATGTTTAGTACAATATTCTAGTCATTCTGATTTTGTATAGTATATTATTCTTTTAATTTTGATTTGTGTAGTAAAATATGTAATTTTATTTTGTATATTAACTTCTAGTATAATATTCTAGCCATTCTGTTTTGTATATTAACTTCTAGTATAATATTTTAGCCATTCTGTTTAGTATCATGTTCATTCCCATTTTTATCATGAATTGTTGTAAATCGATTGCCGATGAGTTGATAATCTTATGTAATAGCAAAGTTTATGATAGATTAGTAAATTGTTGAAAATCGAAACTTGCTTATAATCCTTCAGTAATAGCAAAATTCTTTGATGATGAATTGCTAAAAATCGATGATCTGATATGAAATTATATAAAATCGATAGGTAATCAATCCTTTATGATAATCCTTCGGTAGTAGATAAATTGAAGATGATTTGCTGAAAATTAATGTTGAAATATCGAAATTCCTTATCGATGTCTGTAATAGAGAAACTGATGATGAATTTTAAAACATTGATGTTTAGTACAATATTCTAGTCATTCTGATTTTATATATCATATTATTCTAGTCATTTTGATTTGTGTAGTAAAATATTCTAGGAATTATGTTTTATATATTAGCTTCTAGTATAATATTCTAGCCTTTTTGATTTAGTATATTTGAGTTAGTATCCTGTTCATTCCCATTTTAATGATGTATTGCTGAAAATCGATTGATTATGAGTTGCTGATAAATAGATCATTGCTCATAATCCTTATGTAATAGCAAAATTTATGATAAATTGATGAAAATGAACCCTTGTTGATAATCATTTAGTAATAGCAAAATTATGTGATGATGAATTGTTGGAAACCGATGTTGTGATATAAAATATAGAAAATAGATGTCTGTAATGGAGAAAGTGATGATGCATTTAAGAAAATTGATGTCTACATGGCTAATCGACGAAAGATGTAAATAACATACCTTAAAACCAGTTATCTCTGTAATTAGGTTAATTATTCTAAATATTCTAAGGATATATATTTGTTTTAAATTAATTATTCCAAATATTCTAAGAAATTGTCAAATCCTTTGTTCTGTTGTCATTTAGCAGTCGCAGGCTGAATGTAAGTATCTAATTAAACTTGTTAAACCTCATATGGAGAACTCATTTTTTAACTGATAATATCAAGATGTAATCTAATACTTATTATCACATTACAAGGTTCAAGGTACATATTGCTTATACTGGTTAGGAAATGAAACTATGTTGCTATAATGAGTAAGAAGTAAAGTACATTGTTTATAGTAGTAGAAAGATTAAAGTATGTTGCTATTTTCCGTAATTCTAGATATTCTGATATGGCATGCTTTTGGTTCATAATTGATATTCTACCATTCTGATATGATATATCGTATGGTACTTCATAACTTATTATTCAACTGAATATTATGATTTCATTTAATAAGTTATACTTATAATTTTAGTGTCTTATTGTTTTTCAGGAACATAAAGAAATGTTTGAAAATGTCTTCTAGAAAGTTTTTGTAGAAAAAGAGAATATGGAAGAAATTGTTTTTAATTGTATATCGATGTTTCCAAATGAAAATAGAACATGGAATTGGCAAAACAGTTCAATGACTTATTTTCGAGTACAATTTTTTGAAGTACCATTAATCCAGAAAGTGAATAAGCGCACGTTGGAATTGTAGAAACCCAAAATCAAGGGACAGAGGAAATGATTGAAACCGAAAATAGTGAAATGGAGGATAATGATCAAAATGCTTAAAATCAACATATATGGATACATTTGTGAAATTAAATAGGAAACTCACTTTGGAGCATATTTTTTTTTTGTCAAATTCTAATTTAGATGTCGAAAGGATAAATACATCATGTAATTAGATGTACACAACATTGTTCAATTTATTCTAGTATGAAAAGATGATAATATATATAGAGAGAACATTGTGTAAATTATTCCTTGAAAATATTGTTCATTGTTAAAGATTTCCTTGTGCAAACTATTCTAATTAAATAATGTTTATGTTTTTAATAGAATAATTTGATTAATTACTTGGAAATAATGTGTATATTCTACTAGAATAATATTATATGTTATTTATTTTCAAAAGTTATATGCATAATATTCTAATATAATAATGGTGTAGGATATTCTAACTTATATGTTGAATATTCTAATAGAATAATGCTTAATTAAATTTAGGCTTGTTTAAAACTCTTTGATATGTTATTATTCTAGTAATTCTAAATATTCAATATTTAATATTATGTTGTTAAGATGCAATATTCCGAAATTGTGTGCAATATTCTGAAGTAAAGTGAAATATTTTGAAATTAGGTGTCATATTATAATTTTAGACATTATGATTTTGTTAGAAACAACTTACTTCAAACTTTTTGTTAAATAATATGTAATATATGATTTTATACATTTTGCTTTTCGTTCGAAACAATTTGTTTTGAACCTCTTTGTAAAGTATTGTGATAACACTTGATTAATAATGAGGTAATTTAAAATATTCTAAAATTATGTGTCATATTCTAAAATTGTGTGTCATATTCTGATTTTAGAATATGTAATACGATAGAATTAAGAGTTAATGTTACAAGAATGTTGTTAGTTTAATTATTAATGTGTTGTTTATAAAGGCATATTTTTCATAATATTTTTGAATCTTGAGTATTTATATTAATTTTGTTTATGTACATGAATTGATTAAATGGAAAAATCAAAAGCCAAAAGTCGATGAAACTAAAACAAAGAATCTCAATAATTAGAAAACCATTGATATTTTGAAAACAAAATTTCAACATAGTATCATAAATCTTCATCATATGGTTACCTTGTTAGACAAATGATGAATATGAATCTCAAAAACTCTTATCAAGTTATAGTTAGATAACAATGCACTAACAACCATAAAAAGTCTATTACATGTTTGTGACATATAAAATCTATTACATATCCATGAATCTCGATACTTATAGTTGAAAAAGTCTAGATTCAAATATTCAAGTTCCTTTCAACCTCTAGAATCCAAAGAAATAACCATCAGGTCAAATGAACTGTTTGCAAGAACCATATTGTGCTGCAACATTGTCACTTAGAACTACAAAAAATAATATACCACCACATTAACATATAATAAAAATAATGTGCATTCATATGAATTTAATCACAAATGTATGCTCAATATTCAATAAGAATAATATGCGGTAACATGAACTAATCAACACCATGATGTTAATAATTGGAATTAATAAATCTACGATCAATATTCTATAAGAATAACTGATATTGGTAAAAAATCTACCTGGGTTTCCGATTGATTTTCCTCATTATAGAGAATATCTGAATCACCAATACTTAACATAAAACACTAAACATAGTATTGTTCTAATTATGAAAATATGTAGTGCTATATATATATATATATATATATATATATATATATATATATATATATATATATATATATGTATATATATATATATATATATATATATATATATATATATAAACAAATTTATGCTAAAAAACCATCTCCAATCTTTTGTGTTTGAAAAAAAATAAAAAAAAATCATGTCATTGTATTAAAGAGTTGGTTTCAATAGAAAACCAGATAAAAGACAAACGTATAACATTAAACATAGTAACGATGTCAATTATTATTGAAACAAAGTCATAAATTCTACTTCGTGGTGTAATGTTCTAGTTTGTAGCATAATATTCTAGTTATGGTTAGTACTGTAAGATATATTTTACATATGGTATCATGTCAACATTATAGGTTCAATCAAGTTTTAATGAATAGAGTAAAAAATTACATGACAATGAGGATTATGACTAACCTGAACCGGTTCTACTTCATACAAAACTAGTCAATGCATCTTTTACTTAACATGCAACTGACAAGGAGGGCTATGACTAACCTGGACCTTTCACTAAGATATTATATGTTCTTTAATCTCAACATATGTCGTAAGAACTTCTAATTTGAAACATTCAAGTTCCTTTCGAGTTGGGCTTCATTAACTAAATTTCTCTGCAACAAAAATGAATGAATATTTAGAATCGATATGGATAAAAATAAATACTATGTTTTGACAAGTGATTCAAACTTCACATGGATGAAGATTTACAAAACTGTATTCATAACATTTCAATGTTAGAATTAAGGTAGTCTAATCAGAATAATATACACTATTAGAGAATCACATCATGTAATAACATATCACTGATGATATGTATCCAATAGATATAATCAGAACAATATACATTCTTATGAAATTAGCCATAAAATAACCCATTGTTAACTTATACTACCTTTATAAGAACCATAATTTATTTAATAGCATCTAATATTTTTTTTAGTACAACCTGTTTGTTTCTTACAGGTTAACAATAGCATATTTAAACAAAAGTGTGGTAAAATGCATCTCTAATAATTTGTGTTTAAAGAAAATTACATATTTTAACAAAATTAAGGTAAATTTAATAAGATTAGTCAATATTGTATTATTTTACTCCAACTCTAACTCATATTTTGGAAGTATACTCATTCTTAAATAGGAGTTTATTTATGGGAAGGAGGGGGTGATACATCAGAATCTTTATTCATTCAGGACTTTCATCAAACAGGTATGTATAGTTTAAGAGAATTTTCTCAAGAACAATAATTGATTTCAATCAATTAATATGATGTTTGATTGCTGAAATCACAAATCATACATATATGAATTGGAGAAATCACTAGTAGCTTGATGATTCAATCAGTTCATGTTACAAGGTTAACAATTGAACATGTTACATGCAAGTAACAATGAAAGCGATGAAAATACAAGGAAGAAAACTCAAACCTTGATCAATTGATGAAATCGTGATGTAGAATACAAATCACAGTTTGAAAGATCGTTAGCAATTGTTGAAGATGAAGATCAGCATAAATCAACTGAACACTTGAACCTCTACCTTGGATGAAATCGATCATCACAGAGCTAAAATCAGTAACAATCTTGTAATTAATTGTTGGTGTCGATAGATGAACATAAACCTCAATCACTCAAATTATCAATTGCAGATGCAGAAGAATGAAGAACATGAACTCGTGAAACACAGAAATCGCGACTTTAAAAGCTATTATTTAGCATTGTTCGATCAATGTACAACTCAAACTAATTATCGGTTGAAAGAATAGAAGATTTAAGGAGATAGAAGATCGATCAGATTGAATTGAAGAACAACAGCGAATATCTTGGTAGAAGAATCAAAGCAGATGATTTCTTGATGACGTGAAGATAACACTAACATTATATCAGATCTGATCATATTAAATTTTACCTAGGGACTAATCTACCCCTTATTAACTAATCAATTAGATTAATTAGGGTTAATCACGTTTTTTTATTAGCCACAAGATCAGTTTTGATCAAAGGCCAAGATTTGGTCCTCATGTCTCACAAAATATAGGTGGTCTTAAATGAACCTCTCTCTCTCTCTCTCTCTCTCTCTCTCTCTCTATATATATATATATATATATATATATATATATATATATATATATATATATATATATATATATATATATATATATATATATATATATATGCTTCGTGCCTAAAATTTATTGCTTTTTGGTGGAATTTTGATCCCCTTAACTCCCATCCGAATATAAATAGAATCAAGTGATCGAACAACTTGAATTTAAATTCGGATCAACAAAAATGCTTTAACACGATGATTATTACTACCTTTTGGATATTGTGGAAATTTCGGAACAAACTACTTTCTGGAATGGTTGAATCTAGAAAAGTTGACATCTTTGGTGATATTGTCTTCCAAATTCTTTTTTATTGATTTAATAGTCGTAAGAACTGTAACATAAACTGAGTTTGTTGACTTGACAACTCGCCTCTAGCTATTGCTTCTTTGAAAACTGCTTTTTGCTAGCAGTTCAATACAATTCTTTACATTCCAAAAAAAATAGGTTAAATAATCTAAACACAATTTGAAAAAATCGTCGAAAAGTACATGTCAATAGGGTCTTGCAAATTCTCCTTAATTTGTCAAACAATATATAGGTAAAAAGACTAAACTAGTAGTCCGAATAATCAGATACTTTACCATATATGACTAAATATATATGTTAAATCAACTATAATAAATCAACTATAATAAATGAATATTCATTTTGCCGCATGTCAATCTCTCGTGAGATTTGACACTTGTCATTTTGTGATATTTTTAAAAATAAATAATATCCACATGTCAATTCTTAGGTTTTTCAATTTTTAAAATTAAAAAACCACATAGTATTTATATATTTATACTAGGTGTGGGACCCGTGTAATATCGGGTTGATTAAAACAAAAGCTAAATATTAAGGTTTAAATATCAAAATATCAGCAATGTGTTTTAACTCGAGACTAATGATAAAATCATCATGTTTTACATTGAAATATAAATTTTAATATTCGAAAAAAAACTACAATCAATGTGTTTCAACTTTTCATATTGCTTCTCCATTACTTGAACCTAGAAAATGAATCAAATTTAGCAATCTAAAAGTATGAAGTTTAATTCTTGTATGATTGTGTCAGCAATCACATAACATACATACCATATATATGCGTAATGCTTGAACTTGGGGTTTTGGTACTCACTTCACACCAAGCAATTGGGTGTAATGGTTCTTTCTCCATTTCTATGTGCAAAAATGGAATCCAACAAATCAGAAGTAAATATAAGGAAGAGATTTAATCAATGTCCATCTAAATGGATGAAATGTAATCAATGTACTTTATTTTTTTATTTTTTTATTAATAAAGATAGTGAAGTAGGTTGCTATTTCCTGCAATTTGCCCTTCAAATATATGTTAAAAGTTAAAGCCGGTTCACAGGTTTGAAATGAAAAACAAATATGTTAAAGAAGTGAAAAGAATGCTACAAAAATAAATATGAAAAAGTTCTTGTTTACAATTGTATAACAAAACAGAAAAAAAGCATATAATTAAAACCAAATGACAAAAATGCCCATCAATTTCGTTTGTCCAAAACAACAGTTTAGACTTCATTTGAGTAGCTGCATGCTTGCCAGAATAAGTTGTGAACACTGCTTATAAGAACAACAAAAACCAAGAAGAATAAAATTATATTGGGCATTCATAGCTAATAGCAAAATTTTCTTTCAATTTAAGAAAAAAAAAATTATATTGGGCATTAACAACTAATAACAATGCATACTTGATAGTTTATGCTTTGGTTTACCTCCTGCCTAAAAAGAACTATTAATCAACACAAATGAAGAGCAATAAAGTGAAACTTATAATGATAATAGCCCTAACAAATAAGCAAGATCATTGATAACAAAACTATGCCCTATGACAACTCTATAAACTTGAAAATGCAGTTTATTATAGAAAAAGAAGCAATAAACATAAATAAAATATTCCATTCAGAAACATGAATAAAAATAAACTAAAACTTCAGATAGTGATTATATTTATTATACATACTGATACTAAAAAACAACTTATTATATTAGATACTTTTTTAGCGTTAAACTCGAATATAATTAACAATTTACTTGTTTTAGTTTTCCAAAAAACACTACTATTTTAATAAAAAAAGACTATCCAAATATATTCTATTTAAATTTATGTTTCTTAATGGTATTTGATGAACAAAACAAATAAGTTTTTATAACAATAATATTTTGTAAAATAACAAAGAGTTTATTTTCTATTTATGACGTTAACTTTTTATAACAATAATATTTTTTAATTATATACAGAAGAAATAAAAAATGATATACAGATTTTACGTCTCCGATTAAAGGAGAGGTTAAAGAAAAGGTGACGATCCCACTGAAATTGGGGATGGAGATTGAGTATGAATAATTGATATTGAAGAACAGAGGCAGAAGTAACCTACAAAATTTATTTGGAAATACAACCAGGTTCCTAAATTAAAGGCATTTGAGATGAGCGGGTCAATTAGAAATTGGCGAGATCTAAGGAGATCAACAATTGGGATTACATGAATTCAAAACCATATACGTATTCAACAGCAGGGGCATAAGCGGAAATTCACTTGCATGAAATAGGCGGGATAATTCGAAAATGATTTTATTTATTAGATTAGGGGAAGGGGATATGCAAAGTATTAAATGTCATAAATATGATATTAAATTGCAATTAATACGTTTCTTTATTTCTTATTTTAAAATTCTATTTTGAAAAAACTGATTGTTTGCACTTTAATATTTAATCTTCTTTTTAATCAATCCGTGTAATACATGAGTTTTACACCTAGTAATCTAATAAAAGCTAAAAACACGTGTAAAATTTTTTCACTTTTGCAAAATCTTCTTATATAGCTTTCGAGATAAAATCTAGATAAATTAGAGTATACTATTAATAGAAATCCAATCACTATAACCAAACATGTTGGATATTCAAAATAAAATTTGATAAAAAACGTAATACAAATTTTGGTAAGGTTTCATGAAATGTACTTAATTTGTGGAATGTTACGAATAAAAATCAACAAACAAGCAACTTATTTTATTAAATACCGGTATTAAGAGAACATTACATGATTTAATTTTATTTCGTGCATCAACTGTTTATATGAAAGACGAAAAAGTTTTGGAAAAATTTCAATGAAGCTTTGAGAAATGAATTCGATTAACTAATGGAATCATTCTCATTTTATTTCGCAAAGCGCAAATGCTCATTTTGTAAAACTAGTATAGTATAAAATAACGACTAATTTGTGATATTTCTCTCACGTTTTGGTGAGTGATCAATTAAATCTGTCACAAATTAACTGGAGTTCCATGGATGATGGATATATACCATATGCATGCACGATGTGAATCATGAGGATAGTTCCATGGATGATGGATATATACCATATGCATGCACGATGTGAATCATGAGGATGATATGATGATGATCACAAATTAGCCAAAGTTTTGAGATGGATTAAACTACATACATGATGAATGATGATAATGATGATGACATAATATTAATCAAATGTTGAGTGAAGACAAATATGCTTATTCTGGAATGATGGTGTTGATCCGTATTAATAGGTGGTGTTTAACATGTACCCATGCAAATTTAGTTAAATAATTTTCATTATTTTGGACTGTTCTTATTTTAATACCCTTTTATTATAATTTAATATATTAAAATTAATGCATGGTTGACCTTATTACTGGCACTATACCCTATTTTCCATGGTCTAATGAAACAAAAATATATTATTTATTTAATAAATCTTTCATGCAAAACCCTAGACTTTATTGTCTCAAGAAACCATAGAAAACACCCAATAACTATCTTCTATGTCCTAGTTGTTTTTTTTTTAATAGCTATATGAGTCAAGTATTGTTTCAATTATCATAGTAACAAATAATAGCTTGTTATTATATTTATTAAAATGTTAAAAAATCTACACTCTGAGATTCTAACGATCTGGAACGGTATATTTTTATAATAAACTTGAAAGTAAGATTGTTAATATAATTGTTTAAAACTGTGGAATCTAATATTTAGTTGATAAGGTTCATACGAAATTTTGAATGTTATAACGAAAATTTGTAGCATCTAGTTAAGTCAACCGTATAGTTGATGGAATAGTAATTGGCCATTGATTGATGTCAAATCGTCAAACCAATAGCTAACTAAAATTGTTTGGTCTTTGCCTGGTTTTTAACAAATACTAGTTTATAATAAAAATATAATTATAATGATTAGAAAACTATTACATACTAATATATTATTACACTACAAGAATAATAACATTTGGTGGCGACGCCTTTAGCGGCGACGAACACCTTTAACGTAAGATGACGCCGCTAAAGGTGGACATCGACACTAATGACGTCGCCGCTATAGGTTAAGGACCCCGATCCGCGTCAAAAGCTGAACTTAAGTCCTATCAGTTGATCTGCACCCTAATCTAACGACTAGAAACGAATGCCATACATACTATTAGCGGCGACATCAACGACGAAGACATTTATCACTGCAAATACTCGAAAATAATTACGCAATATAAATTCCCTCCAAAGGATTTCCACTAAAACCCTAGCGTTGTCACTAATGCTCTTTCGTTGCCATCATCTTCTCCCGTCTCCTGTCTTCTACTGTTCTTTTTGGTTTGCTGATTTCCCAACAATTTGTGCATCACCGACGTCAATGAGAAGGCACAACCTATCACCAACGACGACGACCTACATCAGCGGCAACACAACATCACCGACGACAAAAGTTTCATCAACGACGATCCCCACTGACGACGACGACCACATGTTTGTCCTACTCCACCTCTATTTTCTTTTTCTCTTATCTCCGGTGACCATCTAGTGAGTTTTAGTGTTTGATTTTGTGATTTAAGCATTGTTTACCGCTTTCCTCGTGTTGTCACTTCCGCTGCCACAACACCACCACCATTCTGGTTTCATTCCACCACAGGTTCTATTCCATTTCATGAACGATTTTCTTCTAGTTCTTCATCTTGATCTTAGTATGTGGTTATAATGTATATGTAATGTATGTATAAATGTATGTAATGTGTGTATATATATGTATGCATAAATGTATATGTTTACATTGAAAACAGAAAAATTGTATGTATTATGTGAATTTGAATGTATGTATGTGTGTGTGTGTGTATATATATATATATATATATATATATATATATATATATATATATATATATATATATATATATTTGTGTGTATTTGTATGCAATATGTGTATTTGTATGTTTAAGTGTATTTGTATGTATATGTGTATTTGTATGCAATATTTGTATTTGTATGTATAAGTGTATATGTGTGGAACGTATGTATGTATATGTGTGTATGATGTATGTATATGAAATAGTACAATGGTATAATTGAAAAAAATGAAAAAAGTACAATGTTATAATGTTATAATATATATACAATATGTGTATCTGTATGTTTAAGTGTATTTGTATGCATATGTATGTGTATATTGATTGGAACATCACTTAACTTTTAAGGGCTTATTTGGAAAGTACAACGCTATAATGGAAAATAAAAAAAAGTAGGATATTATAATCACCATGACCTTAATTTGTAAAGTACAATGCTATAATGGAAAGTATGAAAAAAAAGCAGGATGCTATAATGGAAAAAATGAGCATGCCCTTATTTGTAAAGTACAATGCTATAACGAAAAGTATGAAAAAAAGTAGGATGCTATAATGGAATTTGTAAAGTACAATTTTATAGTTTATATGTTGGTAATTGTTAGTTTGGTTATAGTTTGATATGTTGATATTTGTAGTTTGATAATTGTTAGTTGGTTATATTTTGGTAATTGTTAGTTTGGTTATGTTTTGGTCGTTGTTAGTTAGGTAATAGTTTGTTATGTTTGTAATTGTTAGTTTGATAATAGTTTATATGTTGGTAATTGTTAGTTTAGTTATAGTTTGATATGTTGTTAATTTGTAATTTGGTTAGATTTTGGTAAGTTGTTGGTTTAACTTATAAGATTATGTTGTTTCTTTTGTAGTTGGATATTATTCAAACAATGATAAAAGATTCGGTATGTAGTGCGACACTTGATGAATGGTTTCGACTGTTGCCACCACAAAAGGATATCAGAGGGAACGAGGGGAGCGAGGGGAGTGATAGACATGTAGCTACTTGTACGATTTATGTAATGTTTTGTTAGAATTAAAACATAACTTGCACTTAATGTTCAGATTAATAGTTTGGGACGCCGCATCGTTAAATTTTAATGTTTCGATCTATTTTTCTGCAATTAATATTTCGTAGTAGTTTTTATATTTTTCTATCGTTTTTTTCTATATTTTTAATGTTAAATAAAAAAACTAAAAAAAAAGAGAAAACAACAATTAGTGGCGACGAAGAGCATTAGTGGCGACACACACCTTTAGCGACGACGTACTTTTAGCGTTGACGAAAGGCCCATGTCTCATAAGTAAGAGGTCATCTACAAAAGTATGCTATGCGAAACAACTTATACAGGTTATATCCAATGTTTTAAAAACTGATTTTTTTAGTTGAACCAGTTTGATAATTGGTTCCCAGTTTAAACGGTTTGATCACTGGCTCAACCTGATTTTCAAAACTTTTATGTATATTTTATATTCTCACACACACACACACACACACACATATATATATATATATATATATATATATATATATATATATATACACATACATACATACATACATACATATTTACGTACGTACATACATACACACACACACACACACACATATATATATATATATATATATATATATATATATATATATATATATATATATATATATATAACCAAGAGTTTTCATACATACGGAAGTGGCGTGTGTCGACCTTCAAGTTAAGTACACTCCAGATAACCTGGTCGATTGAGCTATTCAAATTTATTTGGAAATGAGCTGGTTTTTTAACGGGATAAAATGAAATATAAATATCTAAGTCCAATAAACCGGTTTAAACAACTTTTAACTATTATGTCACACCGGTTCAACCCGGTATTTGTAGAAACCATCCGAGTCAATCCGATCTAAAAATTGACATAAAATCGTTCGTTGTTGAATCATTATTGTCTTCGGTTTTTGGTCCGATCGACTGGTTCATACCGATTTTTAAAACATTGGTTATATCTATTTCCTATTGCTCGACTTCTATGGAATGTTCGGTTTATTATGACCAAGTGTAAAATCAAGAATCTTTTAACAAAAACAATAAACAGATTTTTTATTGAAATTTAACACAAATACAAGTAAAAAACGTAATTGAATGAAAATTACAAACACTAGTTACAAACTGAGACCTACGATATAAATTGTTTGTCTAGGGTCTGTGTTGAGGATACAATAATGATAAATTCAAAAATAGATTTTGAATACCATGAATGAAATTGATGTCCCCTTGGAAAATTAAGAAAACAAGGAACAATGTTTTATACTTTTTGTGAATTCGTGTAACCCAAAACAATTGTTCTATACTTTTTGTGAATTCGTGTAACCCAAAACTCTGACAGGAATGTGGTATTTATAGCCATTTATTGAAAGCTAATACTTGTCAAAAACCAAAAATAACTATTAAAGTAGCAAAATAGTTGTATAGGTTTTGCCTAAATTAACTAATTAACTAATTAAATTAATCTTCACCACAAATTTGTCCCAAGATACTTTATCAAATTCAACTTGTTAAGTAAGATGGGTAAAACCTTTTAAGATAACTTAACTTTTGTCCTTTTCCTATGTGGGATAATTTTCAAATGCTTATTTTCTTAATAACAGTTCTAACAATACCCCACATTTCTATTCAAACAATAACAATACCATATACTTCAATAGAAAATAAGAGAACTTTGATATTTAAATGGAGTAAAGATATTATATGCATATGAAAAGGTGTTGTATGAACCTTTTATAGTGAATACTAATCAAATATACTTTGCAGATAATAACCAAAAGTTTTGAAATAGCCACGTTATATAATAGAGCAAGACAAAAAGCATCACACATAACATATTTACAGGTAATTTGATTCTTAATTATCGTTGTGTTCATATCACTCATGAAATAATTCCTTTTTCAAGAGACTTTTAGAGAAATTATTCATACCACCCCTCAAAGATGCGACCTCACATCCATTTCACACAGGTAATGCTAATCCTGAACATTTCATACTATTCCACTAGCAAAAGTCTCATGAAGAATAATTCTTTCTTCATGATACTTTTAGAGAACTTAGACATACCATCCCTTAAAGATGTGAGATCGCATCTAATTTACATAGGTAATGCTAATCTTGAACATTTCATACTATTCCACTAGTAAAATCTATAAGCATTATTAAGAGTAAACATTCATTCTAAATCATCAACTGAAAAACATAAAATAAATATCATAAGAGTGAACATACCTTTGGGTTTGTGTTACTTTCAGTCTTCTCCACCTAGTTTTCCTATTGAACCTAGACCATGGGATCTCTATTTCTGATAGGTTATGTTTCGATCAGGTGGCGACTTATTCTTGGATTTAAGCCCATTCCCCTCAACGTGAAAAAAGTTTGTTCTCTATTAAGATATTTTCAAAGGATAATATATATTTTTCTTTGACTTTATATAACTAATGGAAATGATTCCATTTTAAGTAAATATCTTATTGTATTATGTCTATGCCTAATATATATATAGAAAGAGAGAGAGAGAGAGAGAGAGAGAGAGAGAGAGAGAGAGAGAGAGAGAGAGAGAGAATTTCCACTGTATATATGATTATGTGTTCTAGTAAGTGCAACCATGTTATTACAAAGTATACAAATGGCAGTAACATGTTTAGCCCACATAAAAATCCATTATAGGAAGTTTTTAAGCCATTGAGATTCTTCAACTACTTGGTCTAAAAGTTATAAATTCTACTTCTATTATTGAACAAATATTTACGGTTTTCTTAGATGATTTCCAAGACATGGCAGTTCCACCAAGTGTAAATACATAATCACTTATGGATTTTCCCTAAGAGGTATTAGAAATCCAATTTGCATCACAATATCCTTGAAGGCTGTGAGAATATTTCGTGTAATGCAACCCATAATCCATTATATGTTTTAAATATCTAAGCACTTTAACTAATGCATACCAGTGGTTTTCCCAGGGTTATGAGCGTATTTGTTCAATATGCTAAGAGTACATGCCACGTTTGGTCTAGTATAATTCATAATATACATCAAGCTTCCAATAACTTAAGTATATTTTAACTGGGCTATACTATCACCTAGATTCTTCTTAAGATGACTAAAAAGATCACATGGGGTAACAACTATCTTGTCATCATAGTGTCTAAATTTTTGAAGTACACTTTCAATATAATAAGATTGAGCAAGGGTGTATTATTCATGACTTCTACAAACTCTTAAACCAAGAATTACTTTAGCTACTCCCATGTCCTTCATGTCAAAGAAGGATTGTAATATTTTCTTGGTTTGTATTATAATATGTAAACTAGTTCCCATTATAAGCTTATTGTCTACATATAAGCATATGACGAGATAGGTATTTTCGTATCATTTGACATAAACACATTTATCACACTTATTTATTCTAAAACCATCTGATTAAAGTATATTGTCAAACTTCTCATCCCACTGCGTTGGAGCCTATTTGGTCCATAAAGCAATTTGACTAAACAATATAATTTCTTAACCTTTCACTACAAACCCTTCAGGCTGATTAATATATATTTCTTCATCCAAGTCACCATTAAAGAATGTAGTGTCACATCTATTTGATATATT
Organism: Lactuca virosa; assembly: GCF_052849685.1. Lineage (NCBI taxonomy): Eukaryota > Viridiplantae > Streptophyta > Magnoliopsida > Asterales > Asteraceae > Lactuca > Lactuca virosa. The sequence continues at coordinate 432,744,147 of NC_136430.1, forward strand.
TATATATTGTGAATAGTTGTTATAGCTATAAATGAGAGTTGTTATTCTTGTAACAGGTGACTATGTGTCAAATAAGTCTTGACCTTCCTTTTGACAGTACCCTTTAGCTACTAAACAAGCTTTATACTACTCAACGGTACCATAAAGTCTTAACTTATTTTTTAATAACCATTTATGTCCAATTAGTTTTTATCCGTAAAGCAAATTTCAAAACATGAATTTCTTGGAACACGCCAATTGTGTCTTGTATTTATTTTCTAATGATTCCCAATCTCTCTCACAATAGAGAACGTGGAGTAGATATCATAAAGGGAATCATCAAAGGAATTCAGATATAATTTATGCATTTATATTCATTTGATTTCCAAGACTCCGCAACCATTTTATGATAAGTCATTTGGGAATCAATGGATGGGTTTTGTCATTTACTTTTAGAATGTGGTGGAATATCATTAGTAAGACCACTTGATACATGAAGCGTTGTCAAGTAGAACAACATCATTTGTTGCCATCTCTGAAAATTAAACATTTGAATTTTTCAGGTTTTTTCATAAGTTTTGATGATGGATTGTTGATCCATTATTCTACTCTCTGATTTTTGTTGTAGGTTATTATGACATAGGTGTACAATCAATAATCTTTTAACAAAAACAATAAAAAACAAAAACTATATTGAATTTTAACACAAATACAAGTCAGAAAACATACTTGAATTAGTTGGTGAAATTTTGAAACAAAAGATGGTGCACAATATTGTTTTTCAAACTTGTTTCTCTTTTGTTTGTTTAGTATTTAAACTTAGTTGACTTTGTTTTTTTATTTTTACGGTTTGAACTATCATACTATAACGTTTTTACTGTAAACTGTGTTTTATCCATATTTGGTTAACTTTTTGCTCACACATTTTCAATTTGTTGGTAAATACATACCGTAGAAAATGTGTGCTATAAAATTCCTTTCTTATGCCATGACATATAAAAACATGTCACTAAAAGTACATAAATTCAAAAATCAAAAGAGTATTTAACGGTATAAAATATGTGTCACAAAGTACTTTTCTTCTATTGTGATAAACAAAAAAAAATTCACTAAAATTCTAAAATCTAAAAGAATGTAACGGTATAACCGGAAAATGCCACATTAGGGTTTTAGTGGTAGTGTTTCTGGTAATATTTTTTTATTTGTGTTGCTGAATCTTTAAAAAAACATTTATTCATATTTTTTAGGGTTTTAATATAATTTTTATATGCCACTAAATAACATTATTTTTTTTTAATTTTTTTTTGTAGTGGTAAATGCCCAAATAAAAGTTCCCAAGGTGTCGGGTGTCCTCTGCCTCAATGGAGGGATGAGATCAAACTCACCCTTAAGCAATTTGGTGTGATTTGAAGATCGCAAGAAACCTTAATCGTGGTGTGGTTTAGCGCCTTTGGTAAAATTGGATACTCCCTCATGTCTCATTTTTCATTAATCTCTATAAATTTCAAGTAATGAATACGCAATTAATCTAGTAAGAAAGACTTGGAGTTATACGCTACATCGGTTATGTAATCCAGTTTTTTTTTTTTTTTTTTTTTTTTTTTTTTTTTTTTTGATTTTTTTAACTGTATGGGATGTTTAAAAAGAGTATTATTGGAGTCAATTTATGTATTGTAACTAGTAATTAAGCCCGTATTTTGCTGCAAATTTTTATATGTTTGTGTATTAGGAGTGAAAGTTGATTAAAAAGTGATATTTTATAAAGTTTAAAGTTGAGGGGATCAAAGTAACATTTAGAAAAAATAAAGAAGTGGAAAATGTATTTTAAAAAGTAATAAAAATCATATATATATATATATATATATATATATATATATATATATATATATATATATATACACACTACGGGAACGTGGGATAAACACGAAAGTTTAGAAAAAACAAAAAGATAAAAATGATATTTTATAAAGTTGAAGGTGGAGGTAGTGAAAGTGAAATATACACAAAAGTCTATAAAACAAATGGGTAAAAGTGATATTTTATAAAGTTGAAGTTTGATGGGGTGAAAATGATATTTTAAAAAGCAAAGGGATGAAAAATATCATTTTTCAAAAGAGAAGGGTTGCATGTGATGAATTATATAAAATTGAGGGATTAAAAATACATTTTACGCATTAACTACTTATACATTTTGCAGTGTTGTAAAAATCCCGATTAGGTCCCGATTAATCTTCGATTAATCCCTAAACGCTACTTGACCGATTAGAGAGCGCCTAGCGATTAATCCATGCATACAAAATGACTGAAATAGTAGAACCCGATAAAATTTTAACACTTTGAAGAAGTTATATCTCAATAGAAACTGTTTGATGTATGATTAGTATTGTATTTATCATATTAACCTATTTTGTTATGATATTAGTGGTATTTAAGAACTTTTATATGATATTAGTCATATTTAATTTTTTAAAATCTAACAAATTAGCAATTAATGGTCCCCGATTAATCTCCGCCTAGCCGATTAATCCCTTGACCCTAGTCCACCGACTAGCTAACGTCGAACGATTTTTATGAGTAATAAATATTTAATTACAAAATCGGTCCTTGTGGTATATTGTATTTATGGGCTTGGTCCACAAGTAAATTCGTCATTTAAAAATATAGTTATAACAACATAGCAATAATTTTTTTCATTATTAAGATTTATGACTACCAAATTCATAGTATTAATAAAAAGAAAACAAAATAGCAAAAATGATCATTGCCATTTTCAGTAAGTATCAAATTAAAAATTTATAAGTATATATGGTTTTAAAATATTACACTGATGGTTTTTAAGTTGTTAAGTACAAAAGAGTCTATTATCGAATTTAACAACCTAAAATCCATTCGTACTATATTTTGAAACTATAAAATAATACTAATGAAAATTTATAATTTGATATTTATGAAAACTACAAGGATCATTTTTCCAGATTTGTTATGTTGTTATAACTATTCTTTTTATATAGACAAAATTGCAAAAATGGTCCTTGTGGTATGTATTTTTCTGAGGTTTAGTCCAAACCTCGACTTTTTTGGTTTCGTGGTCTTTTTGGGTTAGTTTCGTTGCTGATTTGGTCCATCAGTAAATTGAAATGACTGTAATACCCTTGGGGTATTTATTTTCTATTTTTCTTTCATTTTTTTAAAATATAATACTTATTTTATTTATTTTAATAATTAAAAAATAAAAGGGGCCTATCTTTTCTCCCTCTCTCTCTCTCTCCCTCTCCCTCTCTCTCTCTCTCTCTCTCTCACACACACACACACACAAAGACAAAGCATCACTCAAGAAACAATACAAGAAAATGGTTGTTCTTCTTCACCCTGATAAGAACAAAACCATGGGAGCAGATGAAGCTTTTAAATTTGTTTTAGAATCATTGATTCTTCTTTATAGGAATACAGAAAGAAACTTGTACGATCTCCAAGGAAGAAGAACTAGAATGTGTTGGTGGCTCCGATTAATGTCAAAAATAAGAAATCAAACGCCGGTTGATCCAACCCCACATGTACCTTTTACAGTTGAAACAATATCATCGATCTCAACGACTTCATGTGTGATTATCTTCTCAATAATGATCTTCCCAATTCTGTCACCCGATTTCACTTCAAAATCAATATCAGAATGGTTGAATGAGACCAGATCTCGAAGCTACAAATAGATGAGTTGTAATATGTAAGAACACAACCCTAGTATTAGGTCACAACAACAATTTTTGAGTCAAGAAACAATTTTTCGAAACTAAAAATAAATAAAATAAGTATTAAATTTAAAAAATGAAAGAAAAATAGAAAATAAATACCCCAAGGGTATTACAGTCATTTCAGCTTACTAGGGGACCAAAGCTGCAGCGAAACTAGCCCAAAAGGATCACGAAGCCAAAAAAGTCGAGGTTTGGACTAAACCTTAGAAAAAATGCATACCACAGGGACCATTTTTGCAGTTTTGTCTTTTATATATGGTAATTACACGAATGGTCATTATAATTTGGGGTAATTTATGCATTTGGTCCCTAACACATTATTTTAAATCGGATGGTCTTTATTGTATGTTTTGGTTACGTTCCAACCAAATGTAAAAAGACTACACTATCCATGTATATATCTTTTTTAATTAATTTAATGTTTATTGGTTATTTATTTATTAAAAAAATTGATAATCAGTTGGGTCCCACCACCCCATTCCTATTCAACCTACCCCACCAATCTGTCACCCTCTTCGTCCTTTCCTTGCTTCGACTCTCTTCTTCTCCCACAGTATTACCACATCCAAATACAAACAAAAGAAATAAAATCTAAATAGAGTCAATCCATTAAAATCATACCAAAAATCATTTATGGATTTTTTTTCCTAAACAAAAAAAAACCCAGATTAATAAGGAATCCATGTGACATTTCCTATTTTTTAGAACAAAAAAATTTCTCTATCCTTTAAAAATAACAATATCTTTGTTTGTGGAAAATTTCAGTACAATAAAACAAGTTGCGGAAACTGTCTTGTTTTATTAAAATATATTTGAATAAAAATGTTATTTCAAAATATAAAAACTCTAAGGATTTCATAATTAATACATAACATTGTTACAACGTAAAGACCTAATGTTACAACGTTAATTATGTGTTAAATGTATTATTATATTACCAAACGTTGTAACGTCCAAAAATTTCACGCCAAATTCAAACTTTTTAAATCACAAATAAAAGTCAAATAATATTGTTTACAAAATGTTTTCAAATCAATATCCATCAGAGTGTCCCAAAATCATAACATAAGGATGAGGAGCGGTACGGTCACGCCTTTGCCTTGCCACGATCTCCTGAAGTACCTGAAACAATAAACTGGAAACTGTAAGCCCGAGGGCTTAGTGAGCTACCCCCAAAATACCAATACCACACTGACAATACCATATCAGTAACAATCAATCAATCAATCATGCATACTGGGCCATCGACCTGACTGGTCTGCCATACCGGGCCTACAGTCTATCTGAATCTATTCATGCATACTGGGCTATCGGCCTGACTGGACCACCCTACCGGGCCTACAGTCTATCAGAATCTATCCCGAGCCTTCGGCATGACTGGTCCGCCTCGTGGGCCTGCAGTCTCCCCGGACCGCTCATAGGGTATGTTGGCCTTCAACACAAAGCAAGACCGCCTCAACCCAACCAATAAGCAAATAACCAAGTTCGCATAACTATCATATACTGGCATATACAAACATCAAACATATCTGTCATACTGATCATCAACCATGGAATCCTCTCGTAACTAGAGTACCGACCTAGCAGGTCACTAACATACCAATCCTTACGGATCATAAAGCATAACATACTGTCTACCCTGATTCCGATCTAGCAGACCAAACCATATCTAGCATACCATAACAATAACAACTAAAGGGTCGACCTTGGTGCCGTAGACCCTATCGATATAGTGAGGATAACTCACCTCGCAGATGCCGACTCGAAAGGTAAACTCCAATTCTCGGATCACTTGACACAGGCTCCACCACCTATGACCATAGTACAATATACTCATAAGTCCTTAAATCTATAAGGTACTCCATAACCCACCAGTCAACCCCTGGTCAAAGTCAAAGTCCTCAGTCAAGGTCAACAGTCCATGTTGACCCCCAACTCGCCGAGTACCCTTGGCTACTCGCCGAGTTCCTCGAAGCATATTCCACTCGCCGAGTCATCGGGGTAACTCGTCGAGTTCCTTCGATTCCCGTTCAAACTCTAAGGCCACCCGTCGAGTTCCCTCCTTGCCACTCGACAGGCACACACGCATACATATCCTAGGGAAAACTCATCCGACTCGCCGAGTTGTTCTTCAACTCGGCGAGTCTTATGGTGATCTTCATCGGACTCGCCGAGTTGTTCATTCAACTCGTCGAGTTCACGGCCATCTTCATGTGACTCGCCGAGTCAACCTTGCGACTCGCCGAGTTCATTCAGTCTTTTTTCCATACAGACTTGTTTTGAGCCATGTAGCGGCTCCAAATCACAGATCCAAGCTTCTAGGGCATGCTTTTCACGTAAAGTTGCAAACTTTACGTGCATGCATGACTAATAAGGCTCTTAATGCCAAAACTAAGTTCTTAATGGGGCTTTATGCACAAGGAGGGCCTCATTCTCGACCAAAATCAGAGCTTTATGACTCTAGAACCCAAGAAAGTTACAGATCTGAAGTTACAACTTCAGATCTAGCTCATATCCCACATTACCATCTCAACCAAACCATAAAAACCCTAGATCTCAACCAAAAGAGGTCTAGAAAGAAAAAGGAGAAAAGATGACGACTTGATACCTCCAAATGATGTTATTTGAGGTAGATTTCTGATCTCCCACACTTCCTTGCTCCTAGCCCTTTTGTTTTCCCCAAGCTCCTTTCCTCACAAGATCTCCTCTCCAAAGCTTTACACACACAAGAATGAAACACCACACGAATTAGGGTTCTCTGAGCTCTCAAAGGTCTGTAAAGAGGCCAAAGGAGGCTTATGCTTCCTTAAATAGGGTGCAAAACCCCGGGATTTAGGGTTTCATCTGCCAGCTCCTACTCGCCGAGTCCCGATATGGACTCGTCGAGTAGGTCACTTAACACGCGATCCCACCCCGCTGCTACTCGACGAGTAGGTCAACCAACTCGTCGAGTAGAGCTTCACCCAATAAATCTTATTTAAACAATACCTGAGAATCGGGGCGTTACAACTCTCCCCCACTTGAACTAGACTTCGCCCTCGAAGTCCGTCGGAATAAACAATGTCGGGTAATGCTCGCGCATCTACGTTTCCGGCTCCCATGTCCACTCGGATCCCCTCCGATGTTCCCACTGTACCTTTACCAAAGGTATTTCCTTATTCCGCATAATCTTCTTCTTCCTTTCCAAAATAGCCACCGGCCTCTCCACATAGTTCAGGCGTTCATCGAACTGAATGTCATCCAACGATACCACTGTCTCCTGGTCCATAATGCACTTTCGCAATTGCGAAACATGAAATGTGCTGTGGATCCGGCTAAGCTCCTCCGGAAGCTCTAGCATATAAGCCACCCTGCCAACCCTGGCCACAATCCTGAACGGCCCGATGTAGCGGGGACCCAATTTTCCCCTCTTCCTGAAGCGGATCACTCCCTTCCAGGGTGAAACCTTCAGGAGAACCATGTCACCCACCTGAAACTCCAGCTCAGATCGGCGTCGGTCGGCATAACTTTTCTGCCGACTCTGAGCGGTCTGCAGTCGCTGTCTAATCTGCTGTATCATCTCGGTAGTTTGCAGAATTACCTCTGTCCGACCCATCACTTTGTGCCCAACCTCGCCCCAGCAGACTGGGGTCCTACACTTCCGCCCATACAACAGCTCGAAAGGCGGGGCGCCAATACAGGAATGATAGCTGTTGGTGTAGGCGAACTCTACAATCGGTAGGTGGGAATCCCAACTCCCACCGAAATCAATGACGCACGCCCTCAACATATCCTCGAGGGTCTGTATGGTCCGCTCACTCTGCCCATCAGTCTGCGGATGGAACGCTGTACTAAAATGCAACCTCGTACCTAGTTCCTCGTGGAACTTCTGCCAAAAACGGGAAGTAAATCGGACATCCCGGTCGGAAACTATGGAAACTGGAACTCCATGGCGAGAGACAATCTCGCGGACGTACAAGTCGGCCAACTTCTCCGCCGACGAACTCTCCCGTATAGCTAGGAAATGGGCACTCTTGGTCAATCGATCCACGATGACCCATATAGCATCGAAACCCTTTGCCGTCTTTGGCAACTTCGTGATGAAATCCATCGTGATCCGTTCCCATTTCCACATGGGAATCTCCAGGGGCTGCAGCTTACCATGCGGCCTCTGGTGCTCGGTCTTGACCATCCTACAGGTCAAGCACCTCTCAACAAACCAAGCGATATCTCGCTTCATGCCCGGCCACCAATAACTCGAACTCAGATCACGGTACATCTTGGTGGCTCCCGGATGAATAGAGAAGCGAGACTTATGAGCCTCCTCCATCACTGTCTGCCGGACCCCTCCGGTCATCGGAACCCAAACCCGACTGTAACGGGTCAACAATCCGCGGCTATCCTGAACAAACCGGGCGCTTTCGCCCTTAATCTTCTCCAACTTCCAGTTCTCTGGTCTCATACCCTCAATCTGAGCATCCCTGACCAGACCCACCAGCGGGGAATCCACCGTTATCCTCATACACCTGGCTGGGGTCGAGGACCCAACTGACTTGCGGCTCAGAGCATCCGCAACCACGTTCGCTTTACCGGGATGGTAAAGGATCTCACAATCATAGTCCTTGACTACATCCAGCCACCTGCGCTGCCTCATATTCAGGTTTGGCTGATCCATAATGTGCCTCAAACTCTTGTGATCTGTGTATATGGTACAACGGACCCCGTACAGATAGTGCCTCCAAATCTTGAGAGCGAAGACCACCGCTCCCAACTCAAGATCGTGTGTGGGGTATCTCGTCTTATGCGGCTTTAACTGCCGCGATGCATAAGCTATCACTCGTCCCCTCTGCATGAGGACTGCTCCTAAGCCTGTGATGGACGCATCACAAAATACCACGAAATCCTCCACTCCCTTGGGAAGTGTCAACACTGGCGCCTCGCATAACCGCTGCCGGAGGGTCTCAAACACCCTCTGCTGCTCAGGGCCCCACCGGAAATCCACTCCCTTCCTTGTTAGACGAGTGAGGGGTACGACAACCTTGGAGAAATCATGAATGAATCTCCGATAATACCCTGCTAAACCCAAGAAACTCCTGATGTCTGAGGGAGATCTCGGAGTCTCCCACTGCATAACCGCCTCCATCTTGGCCGGATCGACCAAAATCCCATCCTGGTTAACGAGATGTCCGAGGAACTGAACCTCTCGTAACCAAAACTCACACTTCGAGAACTTGGCATACAGCCGTTCTCGTCGCAGTACCTCCAGCAGCTCCCTGAGATGCTCCTTATGCTGCTCTCGGGTCTTGGAATATACCAAGATGTCATCTATGAACACAATGACCGAGCGATCGAGCATCGGTCTGCAGACTCGGTTCATCAGATCCATGAACACTGCTGGCGCGTTGGTGAGCCCAAACGGCATCACCACGAACTCGTAATGACCATAACGAGTCCGAAACGCGGTCTTCTCCACGTCCTCCTCCCTCACCCTGACCTGGTGGTATCCTGATCTCAAATCAATCTTGGAAAACCAAGATGCACCCTGCAGCTGATCAAAAAGATCGTCTATCCTCGGAAGCGGATAACGGTTCTTCACCGTTAACTTGTTCAGCTCCCTATAGTCAATGCACATCCTGTGCGAACCGTCCTTCTTCCTGACGAACAGGATCAGTGCTCCCCAGGGTGAACTACTCGGACGAATAAACTGCTTAACCAGCAGCTCCTGCAACTGAGACGACAAGTCCTACATCTCTGGCGGTGCCAGTCGGTACGGCGCCTTAGCGATAGGGGCCGCACCCGGCACTAGATAAATCCTAAACTCAACCCGCCTCTCCGGAGGCACTCCGGGTAACTCCTCCGGAAACACATCAGCAAACTCTCTAACCACCGGAACCTCTGAAACTGAGAGCTGCTCCCTAACCTGCGTATCTACTACATACGCCAAATAACCGGCACACCCGTGCTGTATATACTGTCGAGCCCTGGCTGTCGAACAAAACCCTGATCCCAACCTGGTGCCCTCGCCATATACTACCAGTTCTCCCCCACTTGGGGTTCGAACCACCACCCGCTGCCTCTCACAGTCGATCATGGCGCCGAAACGGCTAAGCCAATCCATCCCTACAATCACGCATACATCCCCCATGGGGATAGGAATCAAATCTACCGGGAAGGACACCCCGAAAATCTCCAACTCGCATCCCCGGTAAACCGAAGAAGCAGAAACCCCGTGCTCGTTGGCGATCGAAACTCGCAACGGACACTCAAGATCACCTATCGGCACCCTGAACCCCCTAGAGAAAGTCTGAGATACAAACGACCGACTCGCCCCCGAGTCAAATAATACCAAAGCGGGCAAAGAATTCACTAAAAATGTACCTAACCACAGGTACAATCAATAAGCATAACACCAATACAATAACTGAGACAGAGAATAGAAACGTACCAGCAACCACATTCAGCGCTGCCTTGGCCTCCTCGGCCGTGAGATGGAAGGCGCGACCCTGAGCCTTCGGAGGCTCCACCCTGCCTGGCCTCCCATCTCCAATCCTCACAGTGGCTGGCGCGGGACCCTGCGCCGACTTGGCGGCGAGCTGCGGATAGTTGGTCTTCACATGACCAACCTGATGACAATGGTAACAAATCCTCATATCTGTTGGAGGGGCGGACTGACGGCAGTCCCTGGCATAGTGCCCCTCCTTGCCACATTTGTGGCATCCCCCTCCTGCTCTACACACTCCCGAATGAACCCTGCCACACTTTCCACAAGTGCGGCTCTACTGACCCCCAGACCGTGCATCAGCGGTCTTAGACCGCTTAGGCGCCGGCTGAGACTGTGCCGGTGCCTGATGTTGCTCCTTCAGCTGCAGCTCTATCTCCAACTCACGCCGCCTCGCGGCTTCCTGTAGATCCAGGAGGGTCTCACAACGCTGTGTAGCCACAAACTGTCGTATATCCGTCTTGAGCATACTCAGATAACGAGTCATCTGAGACTGCTCCGACGCAAACTCCGGGCAAAACATAGCCCTCTCCGTGAACGTCCGGGTAATCTCCATCACAGACTCCCCATCCTGTCTCAATGTCAAAAACTCCTGAGCAAGCCGCTCCCGTTCCACGCGCGGAACGTAGCGGGTGCGAAACATATCCCGAAACTGCTCCCAAGTAACAGCATCCCGCTGATCATCAGAATATGAACATGTCGTCAATCTCCACCAGTCCTTTGCCCCGAGCCTAAGCAGGTTCAAAGCACACCTGACCTTCTGGCCAGCAGGACATGAGCACGTGAAGAAACAGCCCTCCACGTCAGACAACCACCGCATAGCCCTGATCGTATCCTGAGTACCATCAAATGTCGGGGGCTTCGTATTATCGAAGTCCTGGTACTGGAAAGCCCTGCCGGCTCCTCCTCCAACCCCTGCCGCAGTTACAGCCGAAGTGGCTGCAGCTGCTGCTGTCTCTGCCAGAGCTGCATATCGCTCATCAAAATACTCGACCATCGCGGTCTTGATCGACCCAAACATCTCTGGTAGCTGCGCTCGGAAAGCCGCAGCGACCTCATCGTGCAGAATCTCCCGGATCCTGGCATCCAGCTCCTCAGTCCCCATCTGAACCACGGGCTCAGGTGCTACCGGCACCTCTGGCCCCCCGTCCCCCTATCCCGACCCTGATCCGGATCCCGATCCTGATCCGGACCCAGCAGCAAAACGTCTCGTCACCACCATACTGAAAGATACGTTCAAGACATCAGATACACAACATAATATCGGGAGACCAAAACTCACAAATCCTAGGGGTTGTGACTTCCTTGCTACGCGTATGTGTCCTGTGCTTCCAGTAGTACGGGCCCATACTACCTTCCACACCTACCCATATTTGTCTCAAGTATCACCACAACTCCCTAATACTATACTCAACATAATGTGCGCTCAACCCATACTACTAGGGGACATCGCCTATCTCACTACTGATCCCACAGCTCTGCACAACTCACACCTCCATGGAACTTCCATCAGCCCCTGCAGCGCTACTGTATGCTAGCCGCACATAACGCTGGACCCGATAGACTTTCGAATATCCAACCCTACCCTAAGGTCGAGTCAGACATTCTCAGACTATAAGATCTTAACTATACACGGCCGTGATGCATACACTAAACATCTACAGTTATGATGTCAATCGCATATACAAGAAACCCTAGGCTAATAGGTATCATATAATCAGGCAAATCTATCATGCAATTCCTAAAGATCCCTAGCCTAGCACTAGCATGCTGTTCTAACATATCAGAATATCAAATAACTGTATGGTATTTTGGGATTTACTTATAGGCTCCGGCTGATCGTACCCTCTGCATCCTCCATCCTTTCTTTTGAAAACCATTTTTAAAACTTACTTCCCAAAAATCTCCTTGGTTTGAGACTGGATTCACACGAGTGTTCCTCCAATTCACTCAAACCAAGGCTCTGATACCAACTTGTAACGTCCAAAAATTTCACGCCAAATTCAAACTTTTTAAATCACAAATAAAAGTCAAATAGTATTGTTTACAAAATGTTTTCAAATCAATATCCATCAAAGTGTCCCAAAATCATAACATAAGGACGAGGAGCGGTACGGTCACGCCTTCGCCTTGCCATGATCTCCTGAAGTACCTGAAACAAAAAACTGAAAACTGTAAGCCCGAGGGCTTAGTGAGCTACCCCCAAAATACCAATACCACACTGACAATACCATATCAGTAACAATCAATCAATCAATCATGCATGCTGGGCCATCGGCCTGACTGGTCTGCCCTACCGGGCCTACAGTCTATCTGAATCTATTCATGCATACTGGGCCATCGGCCTGACTGGACCGCCCTACCAGGCCTACAATCTATCATAATCTATCCCGAGCCTTCGGCATGACTGGTCCGCCTCGTGGGCCTGCAGTCTCCCCGGACCGCTCATAGGGTATGTTGGCCTTCAACACAAAGCAGGACCGCCTCAACCCAACCAATAAGCAAATAACCAAGTTCGCATAACTATCATATACTGGCATATACAAACATCAAACATATCTGTCATACTGATAATCAACCATAGAATCCTCTCGTAACTAGAGTACCGACCTAGCAGGTCACTAACATACCAATCCTTACGGATCATAAAGCATAAAATACTGTCTACCCTGATTTCGATCTAGCAGACCAAACCATATCTAGCATACCATAACAATAACAACTAAAGGGCCGACCTTGGTGCCGTAGACCTTATCGATATAGTGAGGATAACTCACCTTACAGATGCCGACTCGAAAGGTAAACTCCAATTCTCGGATCACTTGACACAGGCTCCATCACCTATGACCATAGTACAATATACTCATAAGTCCTTAAATCTATAAGGTACTCCATAACCCACCAGTCAACCCCTGGTCAAAGTCAAAGTCCTCAGTCAAGGTCAACAGTCCATGTTGACCCCCAACTCGCCGAGTACCCTTGGCTACTCGCCGAGTTCCTCGAAGCACATTCCACTCGCCGAGTCATCGGGGTGACTCGTCGAGTTCCTTCGATTCCCGTTCAAACTCTAAGGCCACCCGTCGAGTTCCCTCCTTGCCACTCGACGGGCACACATGCATACATATCCTAGGGAAAACTCATCCGACTCGCCGAGTTGTTCTTCAACTCGGCGAGTCTTATGGTGATCTTCATCGGACTCTCCGAGTTGTTCATCCAACTCGTCGAGGTCACGGCCATCTTCATGTGACTCGCCGAGTCAACCTTGCGACTCGCCGAGTCCATTCAGTCTTTTTTCCATACAGACTTGTTTTGAGCCATGTAGCGGCTCCAAATCACAGATCCAAGCTTCTAGGGCGTGCTTTTCACGTAAAGTTGCAAACTTTACGTGCATGCATGACTAATAAGGCTCTTAATGCCAAAACTAAGTTCTTAATGGGGCTTTATGCACAAGGAGGGCCTCATTCTCGACCAAAATCAGAGCTTTATGACTCTAGAACCCAAGAAGGTTACAGATCTGAAGTTACAACTTCAGATCTAGCTCATATCCCACATTACCATCTCAACCAAACCATAAAAACCCTAGATCTCAACCAAAAGAGGTCTAGAAAGAAAAAGGAGAAAAGATGACGACTTGATACCTCCAAATGATGCTATTTGAGGTAGATTTCTGATCTCCCACACTTCCTTGCTCCTAGCCCTTTTGTTTTCCCCAAGCTCCTTTCCTCACAAGATCTCCTCTCCAAAGCTTTACACACACAAGAATAAAACACCACACGAATTAGGGTTCTCTGAGCTCTCAAAGGTCTGCAAAGAGGCCAAAGGTGGCTTATGCTTCCTTAAATAGGGTGCAAAACCCCGGGATTTAGGGTTTCATCTGCCAGCTCCTACTCGCCGAGTCCCGATATGGACTCGTCGAGTAGGTCACTTAACACGCGATCCCACCCCGCTGCTACTCGACGAGTAGGTCAACCAACTCGTCGAGTAGAGCTTCACCCAATAAATCTTATTTAAACAATACCTGAGAATCGGGGCATTACAAACGTACTTTAAAGGTACGATAGCACTCCAAAGGTATTATTATCTTGCCAATAACTATATGTTTAGAATCTTGTACACATAAAATTTTCTTTTTCCAAATCAAGGTCGGCAATAGACCTCAAATCCTTTCAGTTATTAACATTATAGGAAGGCAACCTAAATCATGATATAACACATAACAGTTAGCACATATTAACATATAAGACATTACACCTAAAGTATACTAGTGCACCTAATAGCAAGAAAGGACACAACCTAAGGCATGCTATAAAATAACTTTATTAGCGCATAATATCAATTAAGGCATATACCCTAAAATATTCTAGGCGTTTGTGTCTATATAATATTAATTTAGGTATATAACCTAAAATATTCTAGACACATGTCTCACCATCATCACTTAGTCTTTAAGTTTAAGTCTAGAAATAATCATTATTCCTAGTTCGCTTAAACTAATGCTCTGATACCAACTGTGACATCTATTTTTCAGAACAAAAAAAATTCTTTACGCTTTAAAAATCACAATATCTTTGTTTGCGAAAAATCTCAGTACAATAAAACATTTTGCGGAAACTGTCTTGTTTTATTAAAATATCTTTGAATAAAGACCTTATTTCAAAATACAAAAACTCTATGGATGTCATAATCAATACATAACATTGTTACAACGTAAAGACCTAATGATCTTGAATACTATTGCAGGTTGTCTCTAAATCACTCGACATCCTAATCAAGTTCCATCAGCTTTAACCATGTTACCTGGGATGCATATAATCTGAGTGGTTCGGGTTGGGAAACCTGGTGAGACTCATAGGGTTTTTAATCCCACAATATTATTATGATAATAATTTATAATTATCAAATTTGCAAAACCAACTGTTTCTGAACAATATAGATATATCCCATAACTTAGATATCTATAAAACATTACACCTATTCATACCCATCCCAACCGATTCCCCCAAATCCTAGTCCATGATTATTAGGGAGAATCGACTCGCTTGGTGAATCGTTTAGAGCAATGGTTTGACTACACATATATGGGTTTCCTTGGCAGTGTAAGTCATAAATGCACTTAAGTCATCATAGTATTTGATGAATATTGTATCCCATTTCATCTATGTTTGTGGGTTATGCGCCCACACTAGAAACATAATTCACAAGACGTTTAGAATGATCAAGTGTTGTCATCTTAATCTAGGAGATGACCAAACATACTGTTACAGTTTCCCGATTTGGACCCACTATTCCTGGTCATCAAAAGGAATACTTTATTGTACTTCGATACGTAATCTGTACATCGACACCTGATAGTGTCATGTTGGGTTTTTATTCAAATTAGTTTCAAAAACATAAGATTTAGCAACGAAAGACTTGATGATTTGAATAGTATAAAACAAGTTTATAACCCACCAATGATCTTCTTGCAAGTTGTAGAAAGATTTAAACAAGCACCAAATAAGAGATGAAGAAATCACAACCTTTTTAGTTCTTTGGGTCCTCTTGGGAGGCTTAGAAGTTGATGAAGAATGATGAACTTTAGAGACACCAACAATGACTCAACTTGATGTAGAATGCTAGTTCTTTTATATAAAACCCTTAATCTCTTAAGCTTGATGTTCATAACCAAATTATGAACTTCAAGAGAGTATTAAGAAATAAGTATTCTTCAAAGAGGATGAACACAAGTGAGAGAACATGCATTCTAAATGCATGTCACGTTTTTCTTTCAAGCATAGGAGGAAAGATATGAAACCCTTCTCTTAAAGCAAGTTTCTTTACCCACAAGTCCTTCACACTTTAAGGCAATCATGTCCCCTAAAGTCTAGGTATTCCCGCATGATTTAAGACATGTCTTTCTTTTACATAAAATAATTAAAAGCCAATAACTAGTCTAACTAGTTAGAGATTTTATAAAAGAAATTCAAAGTTTTATAAATTTTATAAACTCTCTTATAAAATATAAAACTTAACTTTTAGGATAAAGACAAAAAGTCTTTCTAGTCCAAAAAGATGTACATGACTTAATAAATCATACCATATGATATATATATATATATATATATATATATATATATATATATATATATATATTATGTTACTTGTTAATGAAAATTATTATTTCCAGGAAATAAATAATTTCCAATTACTTATATGAGTTTATTGAATATTTATTAAAATCAATTTCTAATAAATAATCAATTGTATCAAGTTGTTGTCAGTGTGGCCCAATAGTATCATACGTTAATTAACAATATCATTTTAATATGACTCTTGAGCATACAAAATCTTTCAATCTCCCACTTGCGCAAGACTCATATTAGATTGATATAAACAGTAGTGAATGTCAAGCAACATTTCACTGTCCCTAACAACATATGACTTTGTGCCATTCTATCAACGTCTAATTCCGAAAAAGCTCCAAGCTACAATTGGTGTATAAGGTAAGTTTATCAGTTATCCCTTTGTCACAAACATCATGTTAAACATGAGATACGGATCACTATCAATCTCATATGGTGTTCAACTTTTGGTAAGGCGCCTTAGATGTCTAAATCTCAACATATAAGAGGAACAAATCCTATCTTGACTACATAAGCCTCTTGCATAGTTCATACAATACCTGAAAATGGCTTTTATAACTGCCCGGTTAAGGACCAACGTTTGACCATATGTAAGCACAATTATCCCTACACTTAAGTCCCACTATGTATATCAAGTATTAAGGATACAAAGATAGTACCTTTTAATCAAGTGTCATTCATGATAGCGATCCATAAGATGATCTTGATGCGGATCAGTTCAATACTAGTTCTCTGACAAGTACCTATGAAACTTGGTTACAACCAATTGCCTACCTTCATCTAGTGAAAGTCAACTAATCCAATTCATATTTTTTATTACTTCATAATTGCTCCCACAATTATAATCGACTATGAACTTTTAGAATAATAATATTATTCATGGATTAAAAATGTTAATATAGAACACAACAAGTATTAATTTTATGATCATATCCTAGTATATCGAAACATTATATAATAGTTGTTGTTACAATGTTTCAATATCCAAATACTAAATCCAAATCAAAATCCCATTTCTAGAATAATAAAGTCTTACGGATGAAGTTTGACCATTCATACTTAGCTCAAAAGAAGAACTTTATTAATGGGTTCGAGTAAACTTAATTTGTGTGAATTCTGCGAATACTATCATCTCCATATTGACTTTACTCTATGTATAATTAAATATCTTGGAGTATATGATTGGTGTTCTTTCATGGCATATATTCTCTTAGCTTGATTAAGTATACTCTCAAAGTCACAAAGATTTCTATGTGATCCTTGAATGGCAGAGATCAACATAGTTTTTCAATGAACTCATTTTTCCAATCATAATAGATTTCAACTTCTAAAGTAGTGTATTCTTAATTTGTAGTAGATTGTGTCATTTTGTTTTGCTTGGACCTTATTCCAACTAAATTTACTCTTCATTTCACAATGAAGTTAAAATCCAATTATAATTCAAAATTATATATATTTGTTTAGAAATCAGAATCTCATGTAGCTCTTTACATAAATGTTTTTACTCTAAACTAATTGTCTAATATACATTCTCTTAGTTCTTCTAAAGTACTCATAGAATGTTCCTATAGTCAATGATGACTTAACCATGTATTCAGTTGGTATATTATGATATGCTCATAACATGATTATATACCAGGTCTTATGCATAATATGGCATAAAATGATGGATTCATTTGCCAAGAAAATCGAATATAAATCATTTCAGCTAGTTCAAACGTATGAGCTAGGTTCCTTTTGAGGCTGGATCAAATTCAGTGTAATATGACAATGCTAAGGTTCCTCTAAAGGAATCTTCTATCTTGATCTCTTTCAATATATTGTCAATATATGCATAAAGATTGAAAACTTTTAACATTCATTTTATCTATATCTATAGAATTTATATTCCAAGAATGTATCTTGTTCTTCCTAAGTCTTTCATTTTAGAAATACATTATGAGTCAAGGTGAAAAAGCCTGACATGGTCAGAATGTAATTTCTTATGATTAAGTATGTCTCATTCATACAAAATTAATAATGTCACTATGCTCCCGCTAGTTCTTAGTAAACACACATGTTCTATTCATTTTGATATAAAAGCATACCTTGTGGTTTTATATTAAAATGATGATTGTAACATTGAGATGCTTGCTTTATTTCCACAAGTGGATCTCAAGCTTTACACATTTTGTTAAGATAACATGAATTAAGAAAACCTATAGGCTAATCTATATAAATATCTTCTAGTAGATGTCTATTAAGAAAAGCGGGTTTTCTTGAAATCTATTTGTTATATTTCATATTATGAATATGAATTTATAGTAAACAATATCCTTGTTGATCTAATCATAGCTACTTGTGAAAAAGGTTTGATCATAGTCAATGTCATGAGTATGATAAGAACCACAATCAATGACATGAGTATGAGTAAAAACTTTTATTACAAGTCTTGCTTTAAATGTGTATAGTTATCCATGTAATGTGTTCTTTTTAGAAGAACCACTTACTCCTTCCAGCCTTGCTATAGAGAGGAAGTTCAATCAAGACCATACTTGATTATCATACATGGATTAAATCTCATGTTCATGACTCTAAATCATTAATCAGATTTGAGATATGACATAGCATCTTGGTATTTGATGGATTTGCTAGAAACCATCAATAAAAGCTCATCAATGAGAGATTCCACATTTCTCACATCATATATGATTTCTACCACTAATGCGAACAATTTGTGTTTGTGAATAGCTATTATTCAAGTTTAACAATCCTTGTTAAAACTAGTACCAACTGTAACTACGTCAGGTTATGGTTCTTGAGTTGCTTCAAGTTCCATATACCTTCCACTTGCTTTGTCATTAGAAGCTTGCTTTCTACTAACTCAACTATCAAAGAAATAAGAAAACTTATTCTTGGTGGGTTTGCGTATAATAATCTAAACCAAATTTAGAATATTATATACAAATATGTATTTAGTAGATTTTGGGTTTAGAAGCTTTAGTCCAACATAGGCTTTAAATCCATAAAAATTTAAGTAAGATAGGGATGAAGCCTTTCCATACAAAATCTTATGAAAAAATGGTATATCTACTAATTAGTTGGTGTTTGTACTCAAGGTACAAATGATAGTGTTCTAGGTGTTATCCCAAGAAAATAAAAGGAAGACATTTCTATCAATTAGAAAGCAAATCATACCAAGTAGGATTTAATTCATCCTTTATTATCATTAAGGTCTTAGATAGTTATTACCGGTTTGTATTTCAACTTTATATTTGAAAACTTAAAACATGTTTCACAATTATGCTTTACCATGTAAAATATAATTGAAACTACTATATTTATTAATAAAGTTGATTTGGTATCTTGTGCAAAATCTTAGACATTCATTAGAAAGGAAGTCATACACCATAGTGTATAGTTCCTTAATAATTATTTTCTCTACTACTTAGTGAAAATATCATCACGAATCTTTTATATATAAATAATATTTACATATGTCAAATAAACTACATTATTTGCCTTCAACGATCCCTTTCTTGAAGTTGGAATATGTGAATGTCATCTATATAATAAAGATAACAATGTCAAAGATGAGTTTGATTTAAAATAAGTTTAAGTCAAAAATTTTTGCATATAGAACTTGTTATTTATAAAACATTGATATTTACTTTATAATTCTTATTAAGAGATCTAGTCTCATAAATAGAATTTTAATCATTTCTGAATATGAAGGTGATCGTTATGAAAAACGATTTAAGTTAGTCAATCATTCATAAATTAAACTGAGACATATATTAAGGCAAGCTAAATTAAAACATTCGTTGTTCCAAAACTAACAATTTTTTATAATAAAAGTGAATTGTGTTCTTAGCATACTTAATAAACTAAACTTCACGAGTGTAGTTCCGACTTTATTGTGCTCAGTTGGTTACTCTTTTGTAAATATCTACAAGCAATTTACAAATATTAGATTAACATTTAAGTTCCAAGTACCCAAGTGTTATATGAAAAATATGAGTTCTATCTAGTAGATACCTTAAATACTAGTCTCTTCCATACTTTCTTTCCAGATAAGAGGAGTAGATCCTCTTCCAGTGTCCAGTTTTGTAACGACCCAAAAATCAAGGGTAAAAATTTCATTTTTATTATGGTCCAAAAACTAATATAACTTTTGATCAAACATTGAAAATCATTTCGAATAAAACAATTATCAGAGTTCATTCCCAGAAATCACATATTGCGGAAAACACGGGTGTATGCGCTGCGATCGTCCCGAACTCTCTCATTTGAAAACTGGAGTACCAGAAACATAAACTGAAAATTGTAAGAATAAAGCTTAGTGAGTTCCCCAAATACCACATACCATACACATAATCACATATAGTGGGCCCCGCCTGACATCGGGCTATATCCGGCATCGGGCCCCGCCCGGTATCGAACATTGTCTGGCATCGGGCCCCGCCCGACATCGAGCTGAGCTCGACATTCATTTAACACATATCAAGTATACACATACAATAATCACATGGATACAATCATACAAATAATCATCGGGCACCACCCAACATCGGACCTTAGTACGGAAGCATACAAGTACAAACACATGTAGGAGTCACGAAGACACAAAGCATACAACTATTCCTTGGGCCCCGCCCGATATCGGACCGTAATCCAGAAGGCATATAATGACCATCGGGTACCGCCCGACATCAGACGCTAGTCCGGAACATACAATCATAAACACGGGCCGACATTGGTGCCTTCGACCCATTCAATCCAGGAGGAAACTCACCTCGAATGCAGAAGCTCCCTGAAATAAATCCCTAGTTGTTGCCCTGACGATGCCTCCGATCTATCAGATCAAAATAATAACAAATAAACAATTGGATTCATTCCCAGGCCTACTAACCATACTTGGGGTAAAATGACCATTTTACCCTTGACCCCAAACAAGAACAAAAACTGAGGCCCAACTCCCATAACCAAAAAGGATCAAAACCAAAAGATCCACAATAGCCCACTAATGGCCCAATTTTCCAAATTGGGCCTAATCCCATATGGGTCTTATCCTAAGCCCATATTTTCCTTGAATACAATTCAGGTTACCTCAAACACCCCTTGGGACAAACTTGATCAAAAGCATAAGTTAAAAGTCAAAGTCAACGCCAAAGTCAACGGTACATGTGACCCAACTCGATGAGTTGGTCCTTCAACTCGCCGAGTTCCCATCAAAACGCAGAATCACGAAGAATCGATCCAACTCGTCGAGTTCCCTTCAACTCGTCGAGTTTTCCCCTCCTTTTCATTAGAATCGAGACAATCCCAAACCAACTCGCCGAGTTCTCCTATGGACTCGTCGAGTTCTTCAGTTAGCAAACCCACTTAATCTATTAAGCCACTTAATCATCAAGATAAGGCTTCAAATTGCAGATCTGGTCCCTTAAGGATGTATTGATGAGTAAAGTCTCCAACTTTAATCTTATGCAAGGCTAGAAGAAGCTTAAAAGCTCAAAATAAGCTATAAAAAAGGCTTAATGGATGCATGGAGCCCTTAAGACCATAAAGTTGGCACCTTTATGCCAAAAGAGCTCCCTAGGACCCTAGATCTGAAAGGGTTTGTCCAAATGGGACGTCCAACTCCCAACAACCACTCCATTTGGACCAAAACATGCAAAAGAACCCTAAGAAGGAGATCTATGAATCCACAAAGCAAGGTTGAGACTTTTTACCATAAAAGTGTCGAAAATGAAGCAAGGATTCGAGATCTAGCAGCCCCTTCTTGTATCACCAACTCTCACCAAGCTTCCTTTCCTTCCAATGGCTTCAAACACACCATAAAACACTCAAAATGGATCACAAAACTCAAAAATTCCTTAGGGTTTCGAGGTTAGGGTTTAGGATAATGGTGGGTGGAAATGAGGCCAACATATGGGGTTTAAGCTGTTTAAATAGGGTGCAAAACCCCGAAATTAGGGTTTCCCAAACCACGTCCAACTCGTCGAGTTGGTCTTCAAAAACACGCACGACCAACACTTCCAACACGTCGAGTTTCTTCCCCCAAACTCGACGAGTTGGCCTTTAGAAATGAGGTTTTATTTCCATAATTGACCTTCTAGATTCCGGATGTTACAAGTTTCTCCACAAAAGAAACAAGATCCATCTATGTGGGCCTTATTGGATTTCTTGGGCTTAGAGGTGTTCAGTCCTTAAAACATGGGCCTTATTGGATTTCTTGGGCTTAGAGGTGTTCAGTCCTTAAAACATGGGCCTCTTAGATCACACAAGATGATTCTTTTGGGGCTTGAACTATTCCTAGTTTGATGTTAGAAACATCTTTAGCATTACAATGATGCCTTTACTAGGTATCATGGTCAGGTTTATTACTCAAAGCAAATAGTTTAGGACTAGGACCTTTAAGTGTATACAATTTCATATCTCCCATGAGATTGTCTCTTAAGACATGAACTCATTCATTGAAATTGTATCTAGTGAATGTTATTGTTTTATTAAGTCATTAAGGAAAATAACAATTTCATGGTAATGAGAATGGAATATTTAACTACAAAATTTTAACAAAATTTATTTAGTATTTTCAATATTTAAACTCTTTAATAATTAATACCCTTTTAGTTTCCAAAAACATTAATTATCAAAGTCTAGGATCCAATTTGCAAAAAAATAAATGGCTAGGTATCCTTTATCCCATCCATTTGAATTCAACCCGGTAGATATCGATTATCACAAAAGATTTCCGATCAAATCATCCAATTTAAAAAGCTTGTGTAATCGGCCTATAACTTGGTTAGAGAAATCACGAAGATACCCCGACCATCAAAAGATAACACTAAGCGGTTAGGTATATTTTATCCCACTAGTGCATACAAGAGATGTGTGAGTGCTCTTAAAAAAGAATTGCATAGATTTGAGGTTTGTAAAAGGTTCTTTTATATGTTTTATAATTCTAGTTTTAAAAACATATGATATCATGGTTATTACATGCATATAATAAACCATGATACCAATTTTCAAAAGAAAATCACCTTTTAAAGGTTCTATATAAAAAGCTAGTTTTTATATAATTCGACACAATTAAATTTTAATAATCAGTATAAAGTTTGATTGCATTTGAAATTTTTTATATCTTTAATAAAACTTCATTTTATTACTTATATATTTGGAGTTTGTATAAGTTATAAAAATCACCATTTTAAAACTTATATTTGAGTATTTTAAAATTTGACGTTATTAAGGTTTTATAAACTGGATTTTATTTTAAACCAATAACTTGTTACATCTTATGTCCACATTATAATTTTTTAAAACCAAACTCCATGTCATGTTTATTTTGTCTAAAATTATTTTAGCATGTGAAAAACTAATTTATCAACAACACATAATAATTGCATAAAATAAACAACACAAACATGTATAAAATTATATGTGCATAAGCATACCAATAAATGACATTTTTTGTGAGCCAACACAAAAAATGCCAAGTCCATTCCTAAATGGACATTTTAAGGGACCAGAAATCTTCTTGTAATGTTGTTGTAGAAGCTCCCACTTGAGTAAACACCATTTGCATGCAAAAGATTTGAAGAACTTCTTGAAAGCAAAAATTCAGCAACTGTCGCTAAAAGTACAACAACCCTTTAGAAAACAGCTTTAGTGACAGTTTTAAGAAGTTGTCACTGAAAATCCTGCACACATTTTAACTTCGAAAATAGCTTTTTTGTCTTCAAAAAATGGCTCCAACTTCATCTCTTGTTACATTTTTGTACAAATAAATTAGTTCTAAAAACTAATCTATTACTTACAAAAATAAACCAAGAAAACTAATGTATTTAATTTATTACATACCATATGAATAAATAAATTATTACAACCATTTCTATAAAACAACCAACACAACAACACAACAAACACAATGATCCTTGAGTAGTTTATGCACATCATACATATTAACATACATATTAAACAACCCTTTTTTTCTAAGACAACTTTAAATGACAAAAGATGCATGAAAACTTTCGTCACATAAAATAACAATTATAAAGTTGTCATAGAAAATATGTATGAACTTATTTTTATACAAAACCAAGTTATCCATATTCTTCAAAAACTAAGATTTCCAAAAATCAAAAAATCTAACCAAACTCGCAAGGTGACTCTTGATACCAATTGTTGAGTTTTTATTCAAAATTAGTTTCAAAAACATAAGATTTAGCAACGAAAGACTTGATGCTTTGAATAACATAAAACAAGTTTATAACCCACCAAGGATCTTCTTGCAAGTTGTAGAAATATTTAAACAAGCACCAAAGAAGAGATGAAGAAATCACAACCTTTGTAGTTCTTTGGCTCCTCTTCGGAGGCTTGGAAGTTGATAAAGAATGATGAACTTTAGAGACACTAACAATGACTCAACTTGATGTAGAATGCTAGTTCTTTTGTATAGAACTCTTAATCTCTTAAGCTTGAAGTTCATAACCAAAGTATGAAATTCAAGAGAGTATTAAGAAGCAAGTATTCTTCAAAAAGAATGATCAAAAGTGAGAGAACATGCATTCTAAATGCATGTCACATTTTTTTTCAAGCATATGAGGAAAAAAAAATCAAAGCCTTCTCTCAAAGCAAGTTTCTTTACCCACAACTCCTTCTATAGCGTCCTAAAAATCAAACTAAAATTTTTCATTTGGAAAACACAATCCACAAGCCCAAAAGTTACCAAAACATTTTTTTACAAATCATAATAAGTCAAAACATCGAATCAAAGTATCAAGCAACACAAACTGCGGGATGATGTGTACAATCACGCCTTCGCCTTTCCCCGCTCATCAGAAGCACCTGAAACATTGAAAACCAAACTGTAAGCCAAAGCTTAGCGAGCTTCCCAAAATACCCCCTGATACAAACAATTATAGATAGAATATAAGCATGCATACATGGTTTGTTCGTCCTTAACCTCAACCCAACCATACCGGGTTTGTTGGTTTACAGCACAGAGCAGTAATACCTCAATCCAACCATCCAGGGTTTGTTGGCACGTGACCTCAACCCAACCATCGAGGTTTGTTGGCACGTGGCCTCAACCTCACCATACCGGGTATGTTGACTTCCATCCTCAACCCAACCACACTGCGTTTGTTGGCATGTGGCCTAAACACAACCACCCATATGTCGATATATACACAAAAAATCACGCATAGAACTTATCATAGAAATCCTACATCCTAGGATACATAAACACAATAAATGGGTTGGCCTTGGTGACTTAGACCCATTGGCATAGTGAAAGAACTCACCTCTCGATCCGAACACAATCTAAAATAAATCTCGACTATGAACATCGGCTCTACCCATCACCTATTATGCAAATCATTGCCCAACCTTAATCAATACTAAATCAACTAAAATACCCTTATGTCAACATTGGTAAAACTCAATAACTCAGCTGACTCAACCCAGCCGAGTCAACTCAGCCGAGTCAACCCAGCCGAGTCGACCCACCCTCGTATGCAGGGCGTACTCGGACGTACGCGGGGCGTACTCAATCGCGACCAGAAAACGGGGGCCAAACCGTGTATGTGTGGCGTACCATCTGGTATGCCCAACGTACGCAGTTGAAAGTTCTCAATCCATTAAGTGCTTAATACATAAGCCTTTTTCGTCCAAATTACAGATCCAAATCTCAAATGTTGTCCTTGACCATAAAATTTCCAACTTTATGGTCTTGTATGGCCCTAAAGTGCTTAACACTAAAAACCTCAACATCTTAAGCCAATAAGACAACCAAACACATGCATGGGGAAGAACTAAAGGTCAAGAACACATTTTTATCACTATAATTCTAGAAAAACGTCGAAAAGGACAACCCATTTGCTCTATAGCATGCCATGCACCAGAAGGCCATATTTGGGGACAAAAGTTCATAATATCATCATATACACAAGATCTAACAAGCTAATCACCAAGGTATGAACTTTTTACCTTCTAGAGATTGAGGATGATGTAAGATTTCCAGATCCAAGCTTGCGTCTAGCTAGCTTCCAAGCTTCACCACCACCTTCTTCTTCCTTTGAAACACACTCTCAAGATTCAAAGTGCAACAATGGGGCTAGGGTTTGCAAGGGACAACATTTCAAGTGACAGAGGCTGGAAATGGGAATTAAGGTTCAATATATAGGGTCCAAACCCTAAATATTAGGGTTTATGTCCAGGAGGAGTACACCTTGCATACTTAGAGTACGCCCATTGTACTCCCCAAAACGACGTCGTTCCACTTATACCCCCCTTACGCTCAACGTACCCTATAGGTACGCCCCGTGTAAGGGCCAAAGTTGCCAAATCATAAATTAAAGGATTTGAAGGGGAAATTTACCAGGACTCATCAGACTTCGTCCTCGAAGCCCGCTGAAGTGATCAACTCCGGATAATGCTCCCTCATCTCTGACTCCGACTCTCAAGTCCACTCGAAGCCCTTCCGATGTTGCCATTGTACCTTAAACAATGGTACCACCTTGTTGCACAAGGCCTTCGTCTTCCGATCAAGAATCGCTATCGGTCTCTTTATGTAGTTTAGACGCTCGTCGACTTGGATATCATCTAGCGGTACCAACATCGTATCATTAACCAAGCACTTCCGTAACTGAGAAACATGGAATGTACTGTGAATCTGATTGAGCTCCTCCACCAGATTCAACTGGTAATCCACCTTGCCTACCCTAGCAATCACACAAAATGCTCCAATGAATCGGGGTCCCAACTTGCCCCGCTTCCTAAAGCGTATCACACCTTTCCAGGGAGACACCTTTAGCAACACCCTATACCCAACCTGGAACTCAAGCTCAGAACGCCGTCGGTCTGCATAGGTATTCTGCCGGATCTGAGCTGTCTGCAGTCTCGGTCTGGCCTGCTGAATCATCTCTGAGGTTTGGATCATGATCTCAGTGCTCCCCATAATCCTCTATCCAACCTCACTCCAACATATCGGGGTGTGACACTTCCTCCCGTAAAGAAGCTCGAAGGGAGGTACACCAATACTAGAGTGGTAACTGTTGTTGTACGAAAACTCCGCCAAAGGAAGGTAGGTTTCCCAACTCCCACTAAATCAAGGACGCAAGCCCTCAGCATATCCTCCATAGTCTGAATCTTACGCTCACTCTGACTGTCAGTATGTGGGTGATAAGAAGTGCTGAAGTGCAATCTCATGTGCAAATCCTCATGAAACCTCTTCCAAAATCTAGAAGTAAAACGAACATCTCTGTCTGATACGATGGAAACCGGCACCCCATGACGGGAGATCACCTTTCGAACGTAGATATCTACCAACTTTTCAGCCAAAGAACTCTCTCGAATAGCAAGGAAGTGGGCACTTTGTTGGGTTTAAAGGGTTGCGCCATTGGGCCTTGGTAGTTCGGTCCATTATGTACTCTCGGTTTGGGCCTGTCCAACCGTGTCTATCTTTCTAGGGTGTAGTATATAAGGTGCATGCATGCATCCTTGTCATTAACGCTTTTCATTAATTATCATATTGATTGTACTGTAAACCCTAGCACACCTCTACAAAGGAAGTTCTTAATCGAGCTCTTCTGAGGTGTGACTATATTTTAATCATTCGACATACGGATTGATTCATTGAGTGTTCCAGTATTTGTTATTGTTATTAATTTACCAGTTAAGATCTAATCGATCTAAAGAGTGTTCAACTCATCAATTGGTATCAGAGCAGGAGACTATGTAATCCATACATATCTCTTCTGTTGAAGAAGGTTTTAGGGTTTTCCGCTATTATCGTTTTCTGCTAGAACCATCATTCTTCATTGACGTAGTTCCTAGACTTCGATCATACCCTAACTTTGTTTACTAGTCTGATCTTGAACAGGTTTCAAAACAAAATCATCATGTCTCTTGACGATTCACAAACGAACCCAATCAACATCTCCAACAGTATCGGATCAACCACCAGTATTCCTATCCTATATACTCAAGATTATGAAGTATGGACGCATCAATTTGAAGACTATGTGATTGGTTTAGAAGATTATGGATACTTAATCTGGGAAGCGATTACTATAGGTCCGTTTGTTCACTTTGGCACAAACAGAATAATCAAGACTCAAAAGGAGTACAACCAACTCATGGTTGATGTAAAGGATGTTCCTCAAGACGAAAAGGAAAAGCTTGTGAGCAACATTAAAGCACTAAGAATGATCAGATTCACCCTACAATCTGACACATTCCGGTTGGTCAGTTCATGCACGACGGCAAACGAGATATGGGTTAGATTGAAGGAGTTATATTCCACCGATGAGGATCTTGAGCATTCTATCCAAACTCTACTGCTTTCAGAGTTTGGAGACTTCAAGCAAAAATCAGAAGAGAAGCTCATTCAAGCCTTTGATCTTTTCAATCATCTTCTCAGCAAAATGATAAAACATGGCATAGAAAGGAAGGTAATTGAGCAAAAGGTCACATTCATGAATGGCCTAAGAACCGAATGGATGGCGGTGGTGTCTACAGTAAAGGCTCCTGAACAATTCAAAACTTACTCCTTGGCGAAGTTAGTGGGGATTCTAAAATCATACGAAAGTGCAGTAACCAAAGAAACGAATGTGGTTTCAAGCATGGGATCTTTAGCTCTCATATCAAAAGGAAAGAACGTTGCTGAAGAAGAAGAGGATTTAGATCTGTCAGAATTTGATCTAACCAATGAAGAATATGCTTTGATGGTCTCTAATCCAAAGAAGTTCGTGCGTAGAAAGTTTCCTATCTCCAAGAACCGAAACTAGCAAGGAAGCTACAGTTCGGATAAAGTAAAGGAGGAACCGAAGAACTCTCCTCAACATGAAGAACCGAAGACGGATAGTAAGATTGTTGGTGACTCTGGATTTGATTGTCACTTCTGCAAAGGCAAAAATCACTTTGCGAAAGATTGTGTCTTGAGAAAGATGTCAGAAAAGAACGAGAATGAAGATGATGAAGCCTACTACCTGCGAAAGCTAGAAGAAATAAAGAAGAAGAATGCTGCTGCTAACAACACTATGAATGCTTTAATTGTGCAGGAAAATCTCGTGGACGATGAGTTTGGTGGTGTGGAAGTCTGGTCTACAGACTCTGAGGACGAAGAAGTTCGTAACCCCACACATGGCAGGGCTTTCGTGGCGAAAGAAGCTGAAACTGAAGGTGCAGGGAAGTGCTTGATGGGGACTGTCGGAGTGTCACAGATGAGAGTCTATACTACTGATGGGAGTTGTGATGAAGCAAGGGAGGGAGAAGACAGATGCTTCGCTACCGAATTTGACAAGTTGATCAAGAAGGTACAATCAATTCTCGAATCATTAAAAATCTATGTCACAAACTATGAAAAAGAACTGAACGAATTAAAATCTAAAATTTCTAGTTTAAGTGGTAGTTTAACACAGAATCGCTTAACAAACTCTAACCTAACTGATCAACTCAGCAGGGTGTCTTCGAAGAGTGAGGAGAGACAGATCTAGATAGAGCAAAAGGAGATCGAGTTAGTTAGGATTAAGGATGAGACAATTTATTTGCAAAGGGATAATTTAAAGCTTTTAAAACAGAGAAATGTTTTTTGTTTTATTGCTAAACGTTTATATTCGAATATTACTCAATTGCATCTGAATTGTGAAATAGGCAAGAAAATTCATCGTATGATTTTGCCCTTCCTTGAATTTAAGGAGGATGAAATTGATGTTGATGTATATAACTGTGAAGCAGTTGTATCTTCTGATGAAATTTCTCCAGCATACAGAATTGTTCTTGATAAAATCGAGTCCTTCATCAAGTCCAAAGACCATAAGGACATGCTTAAGAACCTTTTGGACGAAAATGACAAATTAAAAATTAAAACCGAAACCATGCAGAAGTTTGACTCGTTGAATGCCAAGTTAAGTTCGAAAAACAAAATTGATGTTGAAAATACTTCTGAATTCAATGAGGATGATGATACGAGTGAAATATCTGTAAAGGATGAGGTGGACTGTTCTGAATTTGTCAAAAGCGAACCCGAACCTATCAAAAATCTCATTTCTGAAAATTCCGTTGAGTTCGCTCGTTTGTCCCAAACTAAGTCCAGAATTCTGAAAGAAAAGGCTGTGGTATATCAAAAGGTTCAAACCACACCAAATCAGGTTTATGCAGTTACAGGAGTCACACAGCAGCAAACAGCCGAGCTGACAACAATAGTAAACGAGGACAATGCTGAAGGCTGTGAGGAGCATTTCTGGTCAGCTCCAGTCGACAATGCTGATGAAACGATTGGTCTGTCTGAGAAAACATCATGGAGGGTCAAAGGCAGATATGTGGCAGAACCACTCAACAAGCCTACACGTTTTGATGTGTCAAGCACAAGTGGTACCAAAAAGATTCCAAGAGAACCAGTCAAGGCGACAAGCGAAACCTCCTTGCTAAAGAGCGAAATTCGTGATGAAAGACCGAGACCCAAGGCTAATATCCATAAAACTCCAAAGCAGTGGTCAAAGCAGAAACATCAACGTAATAGGAGATATAAGAAGAATCTCTCTGAAAGGAAGCAGTTTTGGAAGTCCCAAAACCCTAATTATGTTCACTCAGACAAATTTTCACTCCTTACAGAAGAAGCAAAATCAAAGCGAAACTCTACTCCTTGTACTCAATGCCATTCCTGCAGTCAAGCGAACCAAAAGAGTAGTTTCGGCTCCCAAAATGGAAGCAAACGAAACCAAAAGAGTGGTTTCGGTTCTCCATCTTCAGACGGAAAGAACCTAAAGCTAGGTTTCACTCCTAAAACTCATCCCTCTCACTCAGAGCAAAATCCAAAAGTGGATATAAAGGGAAAAGGGAAGCTAGTCTCGGAAGATGAAGAGAAGACAAAGAAAACGTCTGCTAACTCTAGGAAATAGAACCAAAAGTTTGTGAACAATAAGAACACAAATCCAAAGTTTGAAGTTAAAGAAACCAAAGCTAACAAAATCAAAGTTTTCACAATTAAAAGAAAAGATGAAACCACCTTAATAAAACGAACTTTTCTTGTTGATTCTTCTCTTACTATTCCCTGTTCTGTAAAAGGCTCACAAGGACCCAAGAAACTTTGGGTTCCTAAATCGGTTTAATTTTTGCAGGTTATTCATGACGAGCAGTTCGATGATGAATGGTATATTGACAGTGGCTGCTCACGTCACATGATAGGGAGAAGGGAAGAGCTACGGGAGTTTAGGGCTCTGAAGGATGGTGGATGTGTCAAGTATGGAAACAATTCTTTTAGCACAATAAAAGGCTATGGAATGATCACAAATGGAGATTTCTCGATCAGAAAGGTGGCATATGTAGAAGGCTTACAACACAATCTCATCAGTGTCTCGCAACTAGTGGTGGGAACCGGACTGAAGGTTTCGTTCGATGATGAAGGGTCAGAAATAATAGAAAAGAAAACCAAGAATGTTCTGCTGAAATCTCAAAGAAAATGCGAAATGTATCCATTGAACCTTAATCCAATACGAGGGAAGCCATCCGTATGCCTACTAACGAAAGCACATTCTAACGAAAGTTGGCTATGACACCGAATGCTCTCGCACCTCAACTTCAAAGACATCAACAAGCTAGTTCTTGGTGATCATGTGCGAGGACTTCCACTTCTCAAGTTTGACAAGGAACATTTATGTGCTGCATGTGAAATGGGAAAGCAAAGCAGGAAAAGTCATCCAACTCGTGTTAACACAAAGATCATCGAACCACTTGAGCTCCTACATATTGATCTGTGTGGACCTTCGACTGTTGAAAGCATCAGTGGTAACAAATATATACTTGTCATAGTTGATGATTTTTCTCGTTTCACCTGGGTTTTCTTTCTTAAACAGAAATCAGAAGGAACGCCTAAGCTCAAAGTCTTTATAAAGCAAGTAGAGCTTCAACTACGAAAGGTGGTTAGAAACATTCGCAGCGACAATGGGTTGGAATTCAAAAACCAAGTGTTTGAAGAATTTCTTGCTGAAAAGGGAGTGTCTCACAATATTTCTGCTCCCTATACTCCACAAAAAAATGGGATCGTTGAAAGGCGAAACCGCTCGTTGTATGAAGAAGCCCGAACCATGCTCAGCTTCGCTTCGTTGCCCCTGTATTTCTGGGCTGATGCTATTGCCACTGCCTGCTACACCCAGAACCGGTATTTACTCAACAAGCGATTCACAATAACTCCTTATGAAATTCTAAACAATCGCAAGCCTAAATTCAAGTTTTTCCATGTGTTCGGTTCAAGATGCTTTATCTTCAATTCTAAAGAGAACCGCAACAAGTTTGATGTGAAGGCAGACGAAGGAATTTTTCTTGGGTATTCGCTTACTTCAAAAGCATACATGGTTCTGAATAAACGATCAAATAAAATCGAAGAAACATATTACGTTTCGTTTGATGACAACTACGCGAAGAAACTCACATCAAGCAAAGAACCAATGGATGAAATCTTTCCTCAAACTGGTCAAGTCTCAATTCCCATTTCCAACTTGTTTGAAGAATATGTGAAGCTCTTTGATGAACCAGAGACTGCTATTCTCTCTGAAGCGAAAGCGGCTGACAACGTAGTTGATAATCTGAGGAAGGTAATTGACGAAGCTGCTAAAATCATGGAAAGCGAACCTTCAAGTTCTAGTGGATCTCAAGTATCTGCTAAATCTCAAAAGCCAAGTGAACCTTCCCATTCTACTATCCAGGGGGAGAATCCATCAACCACCATTCCCAATGAACGTCCAATCGAGGGGGAGAATTCTAAGCCTAAAGCTGAAACTATTTCATCATTCGAGGGGGAGAATTCTGAACCAGATGTTGAGTTTGTTTCGTCATTCGAGGGGGAGAAAAACAATACAAATGACGAAGATTCTCAATCAGAATTAGAGGAAGAAATAAATGTTGAACTGGATCCTGCCTATGATCCAAACTACCCTCCTCTCACGAAATGGACAAAAGATCATCCAAAGACTCAAGTACTCGGTGAAACATCAGAAGGCGTTCTTACTCGGTCTCAGATAAGAGCGAAGCAAACAGCTCTGTTCTCTCAAGTAGAATTTTGCATGTTCAATTCATTCGTCTCGAAAATAGAACCAAAAATGGTTTCAACTGCACTCGATCACTCCGATTGGGTACAGGCAATGCAAGATGAACTCCACGAGTTTGAGCGAAATCGAGTCTGGAGACTGATTCCCACACCAAAGGATGCATCTGTGGTTGGGTTAAAATGGGTTTTAAGGAACAAAATGGATAAAGAGGGAAATGTAATTCGCAACAAGGCAAGGCTGGTGGTCAAGGGATATTGTCAGGAAGAAGGGATAGATTATGAAGAAACCTTCGCTCCTGTAGCAAGGCTAGAATCGGTTCGGATCTTTCTGGCATACGCTGCTCACAAAAATTTTGAAGTCTTTCAAATAGACGTCAAGTGTGCATTCTTAAATGGAGAATTAGAAGAGACGGTGTACGTAGAGCAACCACCAGGTTTCGTGAACGAAAAGTATCCAGATCACTGATACATTCTGGACAAGGCGGTTTATGGTCAGAAGCAAGCTCCTAGGGCATGGTATGAAACACTTACTCGATTTCTAAAAATGTATAAGTTTAAAAAAGGTTTGGTTGACCCAACCTTCTTTCGTAATAAAGAAGGTGACCACCTTATGATCGTCCAAATTTACGTTGATGATATCATCTTCGGTTCCACGAATCCCAGCCTCACAGCTGAATTCAGGAAGTTGATGGAGACTAAGTTTGAGATGAGCTCAATGGGTCCAATTAACTTTTTCCTTGGCTTGAATATTAGACAGGGACCCGAAGGCATTTTTATTAATCAAGAGGCTTACACCAAGACCTTAATAGCCAAGTTTGGAATGATGGGAGAATCAAAAGTGAAGGTTCCTATGGCGTTTGGCACGAAGTTAACACCTTCTCTGGAAAAACCGGCTGCTGACATGACCCTCTATCGCCAAATGATAGGGTCTTTGATGTATCTAACAGCTAGTCGACCATACATAATGTTTTCTGTCTGTTATTGTGCCAGGTTTCAAGCTAATCCACGCGAACCTCACATGATGGCTGTGAAGAATATTTTTCGATATCTGAAGCGAACCTCATCTCTCGGTTTATGGTACCCGGCGAAATCAGGATTCTTCGTACAAGCATTCTCTGATGCCGATCTAGGTGGATGTGGACTGAACTGAAAGAGCACAACTGGTGGGTGTCAGTTTCTTGATGGCAAACTCGTTAGCTGGCAATCGAAGAAGTAAACATGTGTGTCTCTTTCCACAGCCGAAGTCGAATACATAGCTGCAGCGTCTTGTACCTCACAGGTCATATGGATACAAAGTCAACTTAGAGACTATGGCCTGAACATGAAGAAAATCCCTTTGTATTGTGCCTCTGAAAGCGCAATAAGGATATTTCACAATCCAGTGCAACACTCAAAAACGAAACATCTAGCACTGAGGTATCATTTCATCAAAGATCACGTGGAGGATGGAAATGTCGAAATCTATTTTGTTCGAACCACTGATCAACTAGCTGACATCTTTACAAAAGCCTTACCAGAAGCAAGCTTTAACAAAATTTTACAAGGCTTAGGAATGATGGAAGCTGAGTCAGTACCGAAATCGCTTTCACCTCATTAAAATTTATCAAGCGAAATAGAGCGAACGCTCGGTCTATTTCGTCTCCAAAATTTTTGGGAACCGAAATGAACCGAACGCGAAATAGAGCGAACGCACGGTCTATTTCGGCGCCAGAATTTTCGGGAACCGAAATGGACCGAACGCGAAATAGAGCTAACGCTCGGTCTATTTCGGCTCCAGAATTTTCGGGAACCGAAATGGACCGAACGCGAAATAGAGCGAACGCACGGTCTATTTCGACTCCTGATTTTTTGGGAACCGAAATGAACCGAACGCTCAGTCTATTTCGTTTCACTACTTTTAGGTGAAGTTTCGGTTGTATAATTTGTACATTGTTTGTGTCTTTTCTCACTTCGTTTCTATACATAAAAATCAAAAATAGTTTCCTTTATGTTTTTAACTCTTTTTCAGAAAATTCATAAAAATCAAAAATATTTTCCTTTTTGTTTTTAACTCTTTTTCAGAAAATTCATAGAAAATCAAAAATATTTTCCTTTCTGTTTTTAATTCTTTTTCAGAAAATTCATAAAAATCAAAAATATTTTTCTCTCTGTTTTTAATTCTTTTTCAGAAAATTTATAAAATCCAAAAATATTTTTTTGTTTTTGTTTTGTTTATGTTGCTTTTCATTAAAGTTAAAAATTCCAAAAATATCACTGAAAGGTATCATCGTTCATTTAAATGATGGAGCTGGGACAGGTATACATTTCTTTATCTTAGTAATATCTAAGTGTCCCTAGAAGCATACTGCTGTATGTCGACCAAAGCCTCAAAGACTTCAAGTGTAGCCTTACTGATTTGATACACACATATCAAATCTTCCCAATCAGGCTGATAAAATCACTTATGTCATGAGCTACCTTACTCGTCTCACATTGAGTTAAGAGTTGTCTGCTCGGTCCTTTCTATATAGCAGAGGTGCTTTCGGTTCTTTAACCTCCTTATCACTTTTCTCCATCTAATTTCGGTTCATCATTGTAACCCTTGAGACACTCAAAATTTTCCACTGAGGTTTATGGTTACACAACATCTGTGTTAATGATCTTAACTTCGTTTTACCATGTGCTAAGTGAAACCCAAAATCCACCACTAATAACGAATTGACGGTGAACAAATCAAATGTTCTAGTTTTCACCCACGCTTAAACGAAACCACTTTAGTGGAAAGTACCACGAAATCTCTTTTTTTATTTTTGTGCGATCTTTATGAAACTGTCTTACATCAAGGCATTTCTTCCCATAAGATCCAGTTTAATTTTGTTTTTGAGATTTCTACATTTATCAACAAGTCACTGCAAAATGAACAAACCTACTTGTTTAATAGGCTACATCGGTCTCACAAGTACTTCGTCCACTTTCGGTCTTATGTCAAGAACCAAAGCATGGATTGAAGCTCAACCACCATCAATAGCCTTATAATAAAAAGATGCCTTTCAATGCTTATTAACAAGTATTTGATCGTATTTTCACGGGGAACCACACAAGCACTTTGAAGTCTTTCTTGACTTTGAAGGAAGAGATTCGTGCCCGGGATCCACTGCTTCATGTCTTGATTGACATCACTTATATCCCACATAAAATTCGCTTTATTTCTTTATCTTTCACACAATCTTGCACGAAAATCTTTAAGATTTTTCCAAACTCTTGTTCGGTTGCTAGTAAGCTATTTTCAGACATATTGCTTCGGTTCTTTACGGCGAAGTCGATTTATTTAAAAGGAAAAGGGTGAGTCAGCATGAATTTGAAACAGTTCAGGATTTGAAAAGGAGATAAGGATGGAAAGGCGCGTGAATTTGAAACGGTTCCTAATATCACGCCTGATGACGTCTTCCTAGGGAAACCCAGCTGTCTAATCACGTTTTTTCAGGCGTCGATTCAGAAGATAGTCGAATCATTACTGTGGATTCTTTCTCTCTCCTAGCGATGGTATATAAAGTTTTCTCACACCTCTTGGGCTACTTTACCAATTCTCCATTCTCTCAAGAAAACACCGGCAAATTTCTACTGTTCATCTTCTTCTTCACACCTGCAACAATGGCTGAATCTTCATCTGTTTATGAACAAACTGCTCAGTCATCTCTTCTGACCATCAATCCAAATCAGAATCTTATCATCGAACTGAATCCATTCGTCTATGATTCGTACATGCTTCATGTGGTCGAATGTATGAAGTATTCCCCGCTGTGATTGCTCTCACGCAGGTTGAATGTGTTACCATGTCCATGCTCTCTCAAGTCTACTCAACCGTTGTCTACGATAAAGCTAAGGAGCGTATTTTCTTTGAGACCGTCAATCAAAAGACGTCGATTTCAAAAGCTAGGTTTTGTTTATTGCTACGGCTTGCTGTCGACGACTCCATGATTAACCCTGATTCCATTACCACCACTCAACTCTTCGTAATGTTCTATGATATGGGGTACACTGAGATTCTCACCACTGTCACAAAGTTCAAGAAATCATGTCTTCCTCCCCAGTGGAACAGTCTATCTACCCTCCTCTCCAAGGGTTTATCGGAGAGGGTTGCAGGTTCTGATGGAGCGAGCAGGGCGTTCATGACCCTTCTTTATGGTTTGTATCATGGGGTTAACATGGATTTTGGGTCAATCTTATGGTCTCAACTAGTTCAGAGTATAAGCTCTTCTTCACGGTACTCTGAAATTTCTTATGCTAGGTTTTGGACTATTGTTACTCAATGGGCGATGGAAAAGTTTCACGTTCCAACAATGGCAGATTCACTGATGTCATCTATTGCTACTTTCCACACGACGAGGATCCTTGTCTCCGATCCCTCCAAATTTCTCTTTATTGGTTCGGTTCCGGAATCTATGTACAGGTGTGTTTCTAATGAAAGCAAGGTTATAACTGAGTACAAGAAGCTACCCCTTACAGGGCCAAGGCAGCTTACTCTAGAAATGCAAAGCTCACTAGAAGCAGCAGATAAACCAGCGAAAAGAGGGAAGAAGCCTGAAAGAAAATGGGAAAAGGAAGGTGAATCCTCAAAAGTTTCTACTCCCAAGAAGCGCAAGTCTGAACACGCAGCCCCTACTGCTCCAAAGAAACGAAAGACCAAGAAGAAAGCTCACAAGCCGAAGTCTCCTTCCCCATCTTCAAGTGACTCTGAATATGTTCCATCTGACCCACAGCCCGACCCCGAGTCAACTGAAGACGACGTTTCTCAAACCGAAAGTCCACCTCGAGCTAATTCGCCTCCACCCTCACCAACTAATGAAGGTAACTGAAACTCACCTCCTCATTCTCCTACACAATCGGTTCCTATTACTATTGCTCCCTTTCCTCCACCCATCTCATCTTCAACTACCACCTCGATTCCAATTCTAACCCCTTTATTCACCGAAGTTACTACAACTACTACTTCTCCAACCGAACCTACTGTTCGTGTCAACGTATCTGATACGGGGGCATCTACTTTCGGTTCTGAACCCCCTATTACCTCAAAACCTTTATCCCCACCTCCTTCACACGACTCTGGACCTGTTCTTGGAGGATAAGACATGGAATTCGACTCTGTTTACTATAGTCCTTATCGAGTACAGAGCGATGATGATGATGACGCTCCTTTCACGAAGAAGCATTTAAAGGCTATGAATGACAAGCTTGATCAACTGCTTTCTTCCTCTTCTGGAAGTGCATACTCTGAAGCAGCAATTAACGCTCTGTTGGCAACCTTTGTCAAAGAGCATGACACTTCCATCTCTAATGCTGTTAAAGCTATTGATGCCTCCACTTCCACCTGTCAAAAAGCTTCTATTGCAGTCGGGGCCTCCACCAAGGATTGCAAGCAAGCGACCGCAAATGTCGAAAAACTAGTTTCCGATGCTCAACTCTTTCTTGATTCTCTCCAAGCTACCGCTCAGAAGAATGCTCAAACAGTGAATGCTTCTGTTGATATTCTTACGTGTTCACTTGAGGCTGAAAAGAAGCATTTTGAGGAAACACGCCAAGCAATCCAGACCGCCAACACTGAGCTTCACACTTCAGTTGATGCCCGTCTCACTCAACTTGAAGCTGAACTTGCCGTCGATAACAGGATCATGGATGAGCTGGATAAACAAACTTCTCAGCTTAAAATTCAGAATCTGAAGCTCAAGGTTGCGACCAAGGAAATTGACGAATTAAATTCTGAGCGTGCAGTGGTTAAAAGCTATATTGGTGATGTACACTCCGTTCTTCTGCATCTTTTGGAAGCCCATGACTCGGTCCTTACAATCTCAATTCGACGTCACTTGGCTGAGAAATTGAGACCTGCTCTCGATATTCTAAGCAGGATTGAGGGTGTTCCGGAGCTCGTTGTCCCTCCGAAACAAGGGGGAGAAAATGTTACTCAGGGCCAGGGTCAATCTCAACCACCTCCAAAAAGTAAACCTATCACCCAACCGAAAGTCACTGCTGAGCCGAAAGGTAATGAAGCTTCAGGCAGTATGAAGGACAAACGAAAGAAGAAGATTGGTGATGATGATGAGGTTGAAATCGATGACAAGACTGATACAGGAGCAAAAGATTCTAAAACCGAAAGCCTCAAAGTTAAGCCTGATGATCGACAGATTGAGGTAAAGGTTCGAAAAGCGAAGGAAGTATTTGATAAGGAGAGGAAAGCGAACGAAGTATTAGAAGAGAGGAAATCTATGTTTCCTCTGTGGTCTATGGAAAAGCTTCAGAGGGAGGTAATTGAAGCTCCAAGCACACATTGGCTCGAACCGGTTCTTTCATTCGCTCTTGAGAATTCCAAGCATTCTCAATTTGATATGTCAATCACCCGAAAGGCATTCATTTTTCATTGTTTTGAGCCAACAACTGCTATCCCCTCTCCTGACTTGAAGGTTGATCGAGATCTGCTTGAGTACTATCTTGAGTTCACTCAGCCTCAATACCTGACTTGGAGTAATCAGAAAATCACAACAGTCAAGGTGTTGAAACCCACTTCAGCAGGGAAGTTTATCAATTTCAAGTTCAAAGTGACCCGAGGCTCAGACAGTTCGGTTCTTATGTTTTCCCTGGCTGATTTGCCAAATTTGAATCCTCATGATTGGATTCTCCTGAACAACATTTTGCTGACTAATCAACAGGAGTATGAGCCTATTATAGATCACATCAAGCGAATGCTGGTGTGTTATATTATGGAAGTCGCAAAGATGGATCAGGAAATCGCCTCTGCTATAAAGAAGAAGCCCAGAATCAAGCCAATTGGGAAGGCAAGCGACATCAATGTGATGGTTAAGGGTAAAATTGACCCTAAGTTTCACACAGTCATGTTCTTCAGGGGCGAAGGTCAAAAATGCCTGTTCGCTCTTGTTGACAAACACCTGTTCTCCACTGCCTGCTTGGAGCATATTCTCGATATCATACACGGGTGTAATCAGAACAGCGAAGCCGATAAAAATATGTTTACTGATATGCTTCGGTGGTATATTCTTTTCCGTAAAAGTCTTCTTGCCATCATCCCCAAGCTGTTCAAGACTGTGAGGAAAACTACAGTTACTCAACCGAAGTAGTCTCTAGCCTCAATTGGCGCAAAGGGGGAGATTGTTGGGTTTAAAGGGTAGCGCCATTGGGCCTTGGTAGTTCGGTCCATTATGTACTCTCGGTTTGGGCCTGTCCAACCGTGTTTATCTTTCTAGGGTTTAGTATATAACGTGCATGCATGCATCCTTGTCATTAACGCTTTTCATTAATTATCATATTGATTGTACTGTAAACCCTAGCACACCTCTGCAGAGGAAGTTCTTAATCGAGCTCTTCTGAGGTGTGACTATATTTTAATCATTCGACATACGGATTGATTCATTGAGTGTTCCAGTATTTGTTATTCTTATTAATTTACCTGTTAAGATCTAATCGATCTAAAGAGTGTTCAACTCATCACACTTTTTGTTCAACCTGTTAACAATCACCCAAATAGCATCAAAACCACGAGGAGTCCGGGGTAATTTTGTGATGAAGTCCATAGAAATTTGCTCCCATTTCTAAACCATAATCTCCAAAGGATGTAGCTTGCCATGAGGCATATGATGCTCGACCTTGACTTTCCTGCAAGTCAAGCACCTCTGTATATATGTTGCAATCTCCCTCTTCATGCAGGGCCACGAGTAGCTAATTCTCAAGTCCCAGTACATCTTGGTCGCACCATGATGTATAGAAAGTTGAGACTTGTGTGCCTCATCCATCAAAATCTGCCTCACACCTCCAGTATCCAGAATCCATACCCTACCACACTGTGTCAAAAATCCTCTGCTATCCATGACAAAGGTAGCAAACTGGCCCTTGATATTCTTCTTCTTCCGGTTCTCTTCCTTGACCCCCTCTGTCTGTGCCTCCCTAACTAACTGCAAGAGTGGGGAAAAAATCATCACCCTCATACACAACCCTCCATTGGGTGCACTCACCACCCTACGACTAAGTACGTCAGCCACCAAATTGGCCTTACCCGGGTGATACACGATCTCACAGTTATAATCCTTGACCACGTCAAGCCACCTCCTTTGTCTCATATTCAGGTTCGGTTGGTCCATAAGGTATCTAAAACTCTTTTGGTCTATGTAGATGGTGCAATGGACCCTATACAAATAATGTCTCCAAATCTTGAGTGCCAAAACTGTTGGATTAGTGTCTAAGTCCGTAACTATATTTGGTATGTACTTGACCCGAGTGTGCATGGTCCTTTTGGGTTGCCTTCACCAAAGCAACTTGACAAGGTAATTTGATATGAGAGAGAAGATATTATGGTTTATTAATATATTATAAGAATAATATATTAAAGGAGAAATCATATTTATTTAATTAGTATTAGTCATAAATTAATTAGGAATTAATTTGGTGACTAAAAGAGATTAATTAAATAAAGGGGTATAAACTGTCAAATGTGTGATAGTTGAGTTTTGGGCTGGGAAACCTAATGGACTAAGGGGGAACGAAATTATGATGAGGGATCATCATATTTTCGTCCAAGGGCCTCATTCCAGAAGGTTCCTTGGGCTGCTTGGTGGCTAAGCTATCCATTAGGGTTTAGACTGAAACCCTAGCACCCTACAGAATAAATAGATGCCCTATGCTTCAATTTTAGGCCACTTGATTCCAAGGGAAACCCTAGGGCCGAAATTAGCATCCTTCCCCTCTCTCTCTTAATTGCCTTCTTGCTTCAAGGTGTTTGTGAGCCATCAGAGGCACTACAATTGTGGTGCTTGCTTTCAAGAGTTCAAGAGATCAAGGAAAGTAGTTGTTATTGCAATATAACAACAAAGGTATGTCTACTACACTTCTATATGATTTTCGAAAATTATAGAAGCATGCTAGGGTTTATTTTGTGTTCATATAGTTGTATGTCTTATAGTGAAAACATAGATCCAATTAGGGTTGCATGCACACATAGGATTGTTTGTATAAAACCTATCAGTGGTATCAGAGCCTTTGGTTTTTGTTTTCAATTTGATTTGACACATATTATGAATTTGACAAATTAGGGTTTATGGCAAGTAAACCCTAAGGCTTGGTGTTTTTCGAAAATAGGGTTAAGAAACCCTAGTTGGCGATTTTTTGTAGGGTTCTTAAACCCTTTTTGCCTAGCCTCCAAATTTCGAAATTAGGGTTATGAAACCCTAGGGATTTCGAAAATCCCTTGCCCCCCAAGACAAGATCCCAAAATTTTAGGGATTTGGATAATGCCATCTTTGTGATTATCAACTTAATTGTTTAAACTAGATAATTGAAGATCTTGAATTATCCTTTCCATAAATTTCGAAATCTAGGGGATAAAAAGGATTAGGATAAATTAATTGTTTAATTTTATGATAATCCTTCATGATTTAATAATTTAAATTAATTGTTTAATTTTGATAATTATTAAATCAAAGATTTTTGGTGTTTAAAATTTTAAATTAAATTGTCTAATTTTCGAAAATTTTAAATGCAACAAAGACACTAGTATTTTAAAATGTTTTAAAATACACCCTTATACAATTATGATATTATAAGATTAATTATTATATATATGTATAAGAATAAGCTAGTCTTATCGCTAGTAGGCCTCATTCACGAAGCCAGTCTATAAGGTGGGTATAAGGTTGCTGCCTATAAAATGGCGCTTAATGGATGTACACTCACATCTACCGCTTGCTTGACTGGTGGAGGGTCGTTAGCCGAACGAATAGGATAGGGCACTTAATTCCTCATTATAAGTATAATGGAAATATTAAAGTAACTACATTGTTTTACAAATTCCCACTCTTAGTTACTTTAGGGTAAAATGTGAAAATGATGCTATTCCATGGAATTACACTTTGTACCCCTGTCAAACGTTAGTGGAGCGTGCGTGGTTAACCAGCACACTAATTTGGGATTGACATTGGTGACAAAGGGTGGCTCGATGTCTTATCATAGATCAATGGAGCGTGCGTGGCTAACCAGCACATTGATTAGGTGATGAAGACATTGAGTGCACCATGATGATTCGCATGGTTATTCACAAACTTGTTTGCGATCCTCGGCATCCCAGTCGCAAATTTGAAGTGCATATCGAGATTTAAATATGCCATTGAAATGTTCAATGAATCTCAAAAGAAATCTAGGAATTTTCAAATACATTTAAAACTTAACCTCTTTCGTTTTTCATGGTGAAAATTAGTGAATCGTCATTCACTTACCTTCAAATTATTTACTTTTAGATTACGGCATCCCTTTTCTAAGTTGTAAATAATGTTGTTGGATCCTAGCCCTAATTTCTCATGTGGGTGTTTAATTAGGGATTCATTCTAATCAAACTTTTTTCCTTTTCTATTTCAGATGTCAAACGCAAACGCAAATAACAACACTTCTGGGTCATTCTCGTTGATGAACTTGTGTCAAAAAGTGACATTTGATGGCTCGAACTTCAACGAGTGGATGAGATACATTCGCATGATAACTCGTTATGAGGACAAAGAATATGTCCTAGACGAGAAGCTTGAAAGGATCAACCCAGAAGAAGCTACTCCTGAAGAGATGGCCGCCTTTGAGGCCCACGAGCGTGATGCAACGAAAGTTCATTGCATCATGTTGGCCACCATGAACCTCGAACTCCAAAAGTCCTATGAGGACATGTATCCATATGAGATGCACCAAGATTTGCTGGACAGGTACCACCAGAGCGCGAGGCAAGAGCGCTATGAGATCATCACCAACATGATCACCGCTAAGATGGGGAGTGGAGAATCCCTAACTGCTCATTTGCAAAGAATGCAAAGATATGTTGATCGTCTTCTCAAACTTAATGTTAAGTTTGATGAGGATTTGGCTATCGACATCATCCTCCACTCCTTGCCTTCCTGCTACAGCCAGTTCAGAATGACCTACCACATGAATAAGGAAGAGGTCACCCTAAGTAAGCTTCAAGGGCTCCTGAGGACAGCTGAGAGCAACCTCAAGGACAAATCTGTTGCATCATCCTCTACTGTAGCTGCTCCTGTGTTGGCAATTGGCCAAGGAAAGGGAAAGAAGAGGAAAGCTCCTTACAAGAGCCACCATAAGGGTAAGACCCAAGATGGTTCTTCTTCTAGTGGGACCAAAGCAGGTTCTGTTAAGCCCTCTTCTGACCCCAAGGAAGCAGAGTGCTTCTATTGCCACCAGAAGGGCCACTGGAAACGAAGCTGCCCTAAATATCTGCAAGATATTAAGGATGGGAAGATAAAACCCACCTTCGCAGGTATGTATTTAATTAAATCTAATAACTCATCATTTGCTACTTCATGGGTTCTTGATACAGGGTGTGGTTACCACATTTGTTCTGATATGCAGGGCCTAAAAAGAAGTAGGGAAGTGGAGCATGGAAGGATAAGCTTGATCATGGGAAACAAGAAGTCTTCACCAGTAACCAAGATCGGAGTTTATTCCTTAGTGTTGAGTAATGGGTTAGGGCTAGATTTAAATAATTGTTGCTATTCGCCAGATATGGCAAGAAACATCATTTCTTTTCATGGT
The DNA here is from genome assembly GCF_052849685.1 of Lactuca virosa. Taxonomy (NCBI): domain Eukaryota; kingdom Viridiplantae; phylum Streptophyta; class Magnoliopsida; order Asterales; family Asteraceae; genus Lactuca; species Lactuca virosa. Next base: position 432,789,066 of record NC_136430.1, read on the forward strand.
TTGTTTAGACAAGGTTTCAGATATTCATTTGATAATAGTAATGGTTCTATTAATGGTTATTTGAATGGTGTCTTTTATTTCAATGCATTACCTTGTAATGGGATTTATGAATCTGTGTTAGTTATTGATAATTTAGGAAATGATGTTTTGAATATTGATTCGTCCACAAGTTTGGACAAAACATGCTTGTGGCATTGTCGCCTTGGCCATGTGAACAAGAAACGCATAGCCCAACTCCAAAAGGATGGAGTCTTGGAGTCTTTTGACCTTAGGGACGATGACGTGTGTGAGTCTTGTTTACTTGGGAAGATGACCAAGTCACCCTTTACTGGCACATGTGAAAGGGGTGAGGGTGTATTGGATCTCATACACACAGATGTATGTGGACCCTTTAGATCCACCACAAGGGACGCTTGTCGCTTCTACGTGACTTTTACAGACGATTATAGCAGATATGGATATATCTACTTAATCAAGCAAAAGTCAGAAACTTTTGAAAAGTTCAAAGAGTTCAAGAATGAAGTGGAGAATCAGTTGGGCAGGAAAATCAAGATGTTTCGATCTGATCGAGGGGGAGAGTACCTAAGTCTTGAGTTTCACGACTATCTGAAAGAGTGTGGAATAGTTTCACAATTGACGCCTCCTAGAATGCCACAATTGAATGGTGTGGCTGAGAGACGTAATCGAACCTTGTTGGACATGGTTCGCTCTATGATGAGTCGTGCTTCGCTACCAATCTCATTCTGGGGGTATGCCTTGGAGACTGCCGCCCATATCCTTAACTTAGTTCCCACCAAGAAGGTTACCAAAACGCCTCACGAGATGTGGACAGGGAAAGCTCCCTCGTTAGCACATATCAAGGTTTGGGGTTGTGAAACTTTCGTAAGACGAGAGACTCACGACAAGCTAGAACCTCGTAGTGAGAAGTGTTACTTCATTGGCTATCCACATAAGTCTTTTGGTTATCTCTTCTATAGACCAAATGAAAATGTTGTCTTTGTTGCTAGGAGAGGGGTTTTCAGAGAAAGAGAACTCATAAGCCAAGGAGACAGTGGGAGTCAGATTGACCTTGAAGAGCTTCAAGAGTCAGGAGAAGAAGGAACCTCTGACACTGGCGTTCAAGATGAGGAGGAAACTCCTGTTGAACCAATTGACCAGTCCTTACCTCTTAGACGTTCAAGTAGAGTTATTGTTCCACCCCAGTTTTATGGTTTCCATATTACCACTGACGGGGATACGTTTATTAGTGATAGTACACTAGTAAATCTGGACGAACCTAACAACTACAAGGAAGCCATGGCAGGCCCAGAGTCTGCTAAATGGAAAGAGGCAATGGACAGCGAGATTCAGTCCATGTATGACAACCAAGTTTGGAATTTGGTTGATAATGTACCAGGTCGTAAGACAGTCGGGTGCAAGTGGATCTTCAAGAAGAAGACAGACATGGATGGGAAAGTGCACACTTATAAAGCACGATTGGTCGCGAAGGGCTTTACTCAAACTCCTGGAGTTGACTATGATGAGACCTTCTCACCAGTTGCGAAAATAAAGTCTATTAGGGTAATGCTTGCAATAGCTGCGTTTCATGATTATGAAATCTGGCAGATGGACGTAAAAACCGCTTTCCTAAATGGGAAGCTGGCTGAGGATGTTTACATGAATCAGCCAGAGGGTTTTGTCAATGCGAAGCATCCAAATAGAGTGTGCAAGCTTGAGAAATCCATTTATGGATTAAAGCAAGCATCTCGCAGGTGGAATCTTTGTTTTGACGAGAAGGTCAAAGAGTTTGGTTTTCTGCGAAATGAAGATGAGTCATGTGTATATGTCAAGGCCAGTGGGAGTATAGTGAGCTTCCTCGTATTGTATGTCGATGACATACTACTCATAGGAAACGACATCCCAACATTGCAGGAGGTCAAGTCCTGGCTTGGGAAGTGTTTCGCTATGAAGGACCTCGGAGAGGCTGCATATATTCTGGGAATAAGGATAGTAAGAGACAGAAGCAAGAGACTGATAGGACTCAGTCAGGATACATACTTGGAGAAGGTACTAAAACGTTTTAGTATGGAAAATTCCAAGAAAGGGGAGTTACCAATCCAATGCAATACCAAACTGAGTAAGACTCAGAGCCCGAGTACAGAGGCAGAGATAGCTGATATGAGCCGAGTACCTTACGCTTCCGCAGTTGGCTCGATTATGTACGCTATGACTTGTACTCGCCCTGATGTGGCTTTCGCTTTGAGCATGGTCAACAGATATCAAGGGAACCCTGGTAGGGCACATTGGATTGTTGTCAAGAATATTCTTAAGTACCTACGAAGGACCAAGGAATGGTTTCTAGTCCTCGGTGGGAGTGATGACTTAAGGGTGCGAGGGTACAGTGACGCTAGTTTCCAGAAAGATCGGGATAATTACCGATCACAGTCGGGCTGGGTCTTTACCCTGAATGGAGGAGCAGTGACTTGGAAAAGTTCCAAGCAAGAAACCGTAGCTGATTCAACGTGCGAATCAGAGTACATTGCGGCGAGCGAGGCGTCAAAGGAGGCTATATGGTTGAAGAACTTCATTGGAGACCTTGGAGTTGTGCCATCCATAAAAGAGCCCATGGAAATTTTCTGTGATAATGAAGGAGCGGTTGCCTTAACCAAGGAACCAAGGGATCATGGCAGATCTCGTCATATCGACAGGAAATACCATTTTATTAGACATCGAGTAGAAGAGGGACTCCTCGTTGTGAAGAGGGTATCGTCAGAAGATAACCCAGCAGATCCCCTCACGAAGGGACTGAGTAGGGTTAAGCATTTGCAGCACGCTACGAGCGTAGGGCTGAAGGACGATATTAGTTTAGATTAGATAGGTAGGAAACTTGTAATGGATGATCATGTATTCAACATTTGATGATTAAATAAAGGTGTGTTATTTATAAGAAAGCTTCTATCTTGTGTTGATTATTTATCTATTGTTTCAATTTTGCATGTTTTAACTTCCTGAATAATAAGATTATTCGAACAGTCCACAATCGTTCATATGTTGGAAGTAGATATGAAGGAAGATTGTCATAAATTTGTTTGTAGATTGTCTGAAAAGTTTTAGACATAGCAAAAGTTTGCTGCAAAGTTTATGAGTGCTTATGAAATTTGTATTGAGCATTGGAATAGACCCACACTTGCTGGTATCACTTCATGAATGTTATCACAAGTGATCGCAAGATGATAATATCATATAATCTTTAAACCTAGAGATATGGTTATTGTTTGCTAGTTGATTATACATTGATAATGCGAAAACGCATCAGTAACTTGATGTTATAAAACGCATTATTGTGTGTGGTTTAACTAGTAAATGATAAAGGCATATTAGTCGACGTTTTTCTGTTCCTTTTATTCTATGAGAATAAAAGCGATATCTTGGCCACTTGATGATTTGGTTTGACTTATGTGCCGGGCCCGGGCAGGATGAAGTTGATGTGTTCAACTGAGTTCTATGTCGAACAAATCGGAGATCAAGAAATAAAATGCTAAACAATAAGTATTGTTAGCATGATATCTAGAACAGAGGATTATACGATCCCTTATCTGAAGGACAGATTATTGGTCAGAGTTGACAGCGGCTATTGAAAGCTACGATTGCTAATCGGATACGGAAGTCATATGTGAGATGTAGTTACTAGACTTATCCAAGTGGGAGACTGTTGGATTAGTGTCTAAGTCCGTAACTATATTTGGTATGTACTTGACCCGAGTGTGCATGGTCCTTTTGGGTTGCCTTCACCAAAGCAACTTGACAAGGTAATTTGATATGAGAGAGAATATATTATGGTTTATTAATATATTATAAGAATAATATATTAAAGGAGAAATCATATTTATTTAATTAGTATTAGTCATAAATTAATTAGGAATTAATTTGGTGACTAAAAGAGATTAATTAAATAAAGGGGTATAAACTGTCAAATGTGTAATAGTTGAGTTTTGGGCTGGGAAACCTAATGGACTAAGGGGGAACGAAATTATGATGAGGGATCATCATATTTTCGTCCAAGGGCCTCATTCCAGAAGGTTCCTTGGGCTGCTTGGTGGCTAAGCTATCCATTAGGGTTTAGACTGAAACCCTAGCACCCTACAGTATAAATAGATGCCCTATGCTTCAATTTTAGGCCACTTGATTCCAAGGGAAACCCTAGGGCCGAAATTAGCATCCTTCCCCTCTCTCTCTTAATTTCCTTCTTGCTTCAAGGTGTTTGTGAGCCATCAGAGGCACTACAATTGTGGTGCTTGCTTTCAAGAGTTCAAGAGATCAAGGAAAGTAGTTGTTATTGCAATATAACAACAAAGGTATGTCTACTACACTTCTATATGATTTTCGAAAATTATAGAAGCATGCTAGGGTTTATTTTGTGTTCATATAGTTGTATGTCTTATAGTGAAAACATAGATCCAATTAGGGTTGCATGCACACATAGGATTGTTTGTATAAAACCTATCAAAAACCACAACCCCTAACTCCAAATCGTGAGTAGGGTAGTTAGCCTCATGAGGCTTCAACTGACGTGATGCATAAGTAATCACTCTACCCCACTGCATGAGTATTGCGCGCATCCTAGTGATGAAAGCATTACATTACACCACCATATACTCTATGCCCTCTAGAAGGGTCAACACTGGGGCCTCACACAGTTTCTGTCGTAAAGTCTCAAATATCGCCTGCTGCACAGGCCCCCAAACAAAATTCTCACCCTTCTTAGTCAGAAGGGTGAGAGGAACAACAATCTTGGAGAAATCCTAGATGAATCTCCGATAATACCCCACCAAACCCAGAAAGCTCCTGATCTCTGAGGGAGTCGTCAGAACCTCCCACTGCATCACTTCCTCAATCTTGGCCGGATCGACCAATATCACATTCTGGTTGACGAGGTGACCCAAGAACTTAACCTCACGCAACCAGAACTCGCACTTGGAGAACTTGGCATATAGCCTTTACCTCCTCAGAACCCCTATGAGCTCCCGCAAATGCTCCTCATGCTGCTCTTTGGTCGTGGAGTAGACCAGGATATCATTGATGAACACAATAACGGATCGATCTAGCATCGGTCGGCACACCCTGTTCATCAGATCCATGAACGATGTTGGTGCGTTGGTGAGCCCAAATGGCATCACCACAAACTCATAATGGCCATAACGAGTGCGAAAAGCTGTCTTCTCTACATCCTCCTCTATAATTCTCATCTGGTGGTACCCTGACCTCAAATCAATCTTAGAGAACCAAGATGCACCCTGCAACTGATCAAAGAGGTCATCAATCCTCGGAAGTGGGTAACGATTTTTCACTGTCAACTTGTTCAACTCACGGTAATCTATGCACATTCGATGGGTACCATCCTTCTTTTTCACAAACAGAATCGGTGCTCCCCAAGGCGAACTGCTCGGTCGAATGAACTACTTGCCCAACAGCTCCTGAAGCTAAGAGGACAACTCCTGCATCTCTGGCGATGCAAGGCAATAAGGTGCCTTGGCGATCGAGGGTGCACCGGGTGATAAGAAGTGCTGAAGTGCAATCTTGTACCCAAATCCTCATGAATCCTATTCCAAAATCTGGAAGTAAAACAAACATCCCTGTCTGATACGATGGAAACCAGCACCCCATGATGAGAGATCGCCTCTCGAACGTAGATATCTGCCAAATTCTCAGCCGAAGAACTCTCTCGAATAGCAAGGAAGTGGGCACTCTTGGTTAACCTGTCGACAATCACCCAAATAGCATCAAAACCGCGAGGAGTCCGGGGTAATTTTGTGATGAAGTCCATAGAAATCTGCTCCAATTTCCAAACGAGAATCTCCAAAGGCTGTAGCTTGCCGTGAGGCATCTGATGCTCGGCCTTGACTTTCCTTCAAGTCAAGCACATCTGTATATATAATGTAATCTCCCTCTTCATGTAGGGCCACCAGTAGCTAAGTGTCAAGTCCTGGTACATCTTGGTCGCACCGGGATGTATAGAAAGTTGAGACTTGTGTGCCTCATCCATTAAAATTTGCCTCACGTCTCCAGTATCCAGAATCCATACCCTACCACAGTGTGTAAACAACCCTCTGCTATCCATGATAAAGGTAGCAAACTGGCCCTAGATCTTCTTCTTCTTCCGATTCTCTTCCTTGATCCCCTCTATGTGTGCCTCCTAACGAACTCCAAGAGTGGGGAGGAAATTGTCACTCATATGTGCATATTTAATCATATATTTTGCGTAGAATCTTAATACTTTTTGGCTATTTTATTGCGATTATTGAACAAAAGGTGCTTAATTATGTTTGAATTGTATTTTCAGCCTAAAAGACATGCTCGGAAGCAAAAGGAAGCATGACTAGCTATTGGAAGCAATGGAATTGAAGAAAAAAAGAAAAAGAGTCAAAATCATGAAGAACTCAGTGAGTCAATTCCTGACTCGACGAGTCACGACGAACATTCGCGAACATAGAAGTCCTTGTCGTACACGGATTTTTAATGAAGGACTCGACGAGTCAACCCAAATCTATAAATAGAGACTTTGAGATCGATACCCGGTTTTTCTTATGAAACCTTGGAGGCTAAGCTGCGATTGAAGGTGCTTCTGAGGTGCTGGAAACCAGAGAATCAACCCTACATTCGTTTTTGAGGAGTATCAAGGCAAATTCAAGTTTACTCTTTACTTAATCCTTTGTTTCAATTATGTATGAACCAATTGATTTCGTTTTTGAGTTAGTTTTTGTTGTAATCATGAGCTAAGACTCATATCTTCTGTTTAGGATAGATGATTTTGTGAATATGGTTTGATTTTTGTGGTTTGATTAATTTAATTTGGTGAATATTGTTTTTTTAAGCTTGTTAAAGAACCTTGTTTGTTAACAACAACTATTTTCTGTTAATTAACCAGTAAATTAAGTTGCATGAACATCTCTTAATTGCTAATCTCATATGATTTATGTGAAAACATTGTTATATGCCTAGGAATAGCGAATGTGAAACTAGGATTAACTAGGGATTAGGTAAGTTAATGTGTGAGCTTGTGTGACGAACCATCAACAAGAGGTTAATTGAACGACCAATTCAGTTAGCTACTACAAGTCTTACTTAACTCGAATCAATAAACTAGGAAATTAGTTAATTTAACCAACTTTCCATTGATTGAATTGATATGTTTTCTAAGGATTAGTAATAGCGAACGTGAACCTAATCACACTAATCGGTAGCCAATGCTAATTAATCCATTACACTTGCCATATAAATCAACCATACGAACAAATGATTCAAACCTAAACATAAGTCTCCTTAATTATTGAATTTAGTTGAATTTTTGTTTGCTTAACTGTTAATTGCTTAGTTTAAGTGTTAGTTAAGTTTCTAGTCTTGTAAAACTAGAGAAAACCCTTTCCTTAATTATTTGTTTTTAGATAATTCTAGTAGTTAGTTTAATTGTCGTTCCCTATGTTCGATACCCTGCTTGCTAGATCTATACCACCAATTGATAGGTACACTGCTTTTTGTGTGTCTAATTTACATTAAAAACTAGGAATAAAACTAGTTCGTTTTACACACATCAAGTTATTGGCGCCGTTGCAGGGGAACAGTTCTAAAAAGTAATTTAATTACTAGTGTTATCGATCCTTTGTGTAAGATTTATCTTGCACAAAGTTACTAGTTTAATTAAGTTAGTTATTAGGTTTGAGTTTTAGTTTTCAGTTTTTAGGATTTTTTTAGTTCAAATTTTTACTGTTTTAGCAGTGAACTCGCCGAGTCCCTACGAACCGACTCGACGAATCCATCGTTGATTGCACATTTTCGTTTTTAGTTCATTTTTGTTCTTTTTACGTGTGTTTTATGTTTTGATTGCAGTACGTTTATGACTAGAGGAGGAGGTACACCTTTGATTCCACCACTTGAAGACCCGGAAGCAACTTTAAGGAAAAACAAACGCAAAACTGTAGGCAAATTCGCCGTTGAAGAATCTCAAATCTGTTTTTAGCAAGAAAAAGGGCAAGAAAGTAGGAGAATCCAACATCTCTTCATTGGCGGACGAAGACCCGAAGAAGGAGGATACCGAGTACGAAACCGAAAAGGAAGAAAGCGAATTTGAAGAAGGAAGCGACATAGAAGGCGAACTAGCTAACACCATGGCTAACATCGATGAAGTTCCCATAGGCGAATGGAAGAAAAGGATGCGCGACACCGGCCCAGGACTCGTGCAGCCTGCGCTTCCCGCAACTGCCACCTTTGAACTTAAGGGCCACATACTTGCTCAACTTAAGGAAATCCCATTCTCCGGGAAGGATCATGAAGACGCATACAAGCATCTTGATGAGGTCAATGACATAGTCGACTACTTCAATGTTCCTAATGTGAACCGTGATACTGTTTTGCTTCGTATGCTACCAGTCACATTCAAGGGAGCTGCGAAAGATTGGTTGAAATCACTCCCTCCAGGATCCATCACCACGTGGGCTAAGATGCGTGAGGAATTTATTGATCAATTTTTCCCTCCATCAAAGATAGCAAAGTTGAAGAAAGCCATAGAAAACTTTGAGCAACAAGCTGGAGAGTCACTTTATGAGGCATGTGAGAGATACAAAGGCCTACTAAGGAACTGCCCACACCATGATCTAAACAGTCAACAAGAAGTCTCCATTTTCTATGATGGAGTAAATGTGACAACTAGGAAACTCCTTGATTCGTAAGGACCACTCACAAAGAAAGCACCTCCGATGATAAAGGCTCTAATTGAAGAATTCTCTAAGCATTCTAGAGAATATCATAACCCAAGGAACTACTTACCGTGAGGGGCGGTGAATTCTATTACTGATGACATGGCAGCAATGATGGCAAAATTGGAGAGCATGGACCGAAGAATGACTAAGATGGACCAATCTATCCATGCCATTAGAGTGGGATGTGAAAACTGTAGAGGGCACCACCTTACTAAAGATTGTGACCTTGACGAGAACGGGAACCGGAAAGTACAAGTGTGTTATTCAAGTGGTGATATGTATGATGATAATTGGCGAAAACCCAAGAAATAATGGCCACCATATGATGAGTACAAGAAGGAAAAGGAGGAAAATAAGCAAAAAGAAAGAGGTTTTTATCAAAGAGAGGAATCGGTGCAAGAAAATAAATCAGACTTGGAAGATATGCTTACAAGATTCATAGCCGCGTCCGAGAAAAGGCATAACGATACCGATGCTGCAATAAAAGATCAACAAAACATGTTGAGAGAACACCAAATTATGATGAAGGATCAACAAGCTCTGCTTAGGAATCAGCAAGCATCCATTCTCAACATAGAAAAGCAGCTGGTCAACTTTCACAACAAGTGAACGAGAGACGACCGGGTGGACTTCCTAGCAATACCGAAAGCAATCTAAAAGGCGCACATATCAACATAGTAACAACTAGGAGTGGGAAGATTATAACTGTTGGATATAGTGTCTAAGTCCATAACTATATTTGGTATGTACTTGACCCGACCCGGCATGGTCCATTTGGGTTGCATGGCATTGCAATACTTGGATAGACCAAAATAAGAGAAAGGACACTTAAGGTTATTAATATATTATAAGTACTAATATATTAATAATATTATTTAATTAGTATTGATCAAAGAATTAATCTTGAATTAAATAAGTGATCAAAAAGAGACTAATTAAATATATGGGGCTGATTATGTAGATAATCTATTCTTGTATAGTTGGCTAATGATCCATGGTTTGTATGGATTGGGTTAAAACCCATAAGGTGCTCCATGGATAGTCCATGGAGGTTACAAACCCATGGATCATGGAATATGGAAAGCCATGACAATTAGGGTTAACATGGTGTAACCCTACTTGTGTCACAACTATATAAAGACTCCTTGTCTAGCAAAATCGGCACTACTACAAGCAAGTAAAAGGGCTAGCCGATTTTTGAGTATAGGTTATTCCAAGAATTGTGGTGTTGTTTGAAGCATTTGAGGCATCACATTTGGGGTGATAGGCTCACAAAGTCATCAAGGAATCCAAGCTTCTAAAAGGTATGTTATTCTACTTGAATTTTGTATTACAAGTTCCCCATGACATGCTAGATAGGAAGTAAACCTTGGAAAATCAAATTTGCATGTATTTAGAGAAAACATAGATCCAAGGTTTCTAGGGTTGCATTTACACCATAGGAGTGTTAGAATGCTCAAAACCCAGCAGTGGTATCAGAGCCTAGGCTTGTTTTCTTGATACTTGATGCAAACTTGTTGAAAAAGCTCAAAAATCTGGACTCTGAAGCATGAACTCGCCGAGTCCATGGGGGTCCTCGACGAGTCCATATGGAAATTCATCCTACTCGTTGAGTAGGTTCTTGCACTCGACGAGTAGGAGCCCCTGAATGTAGATTTTCGAGTTTTGCTGTTGGAAATGGACTAGAAACATTACCCTAAACTGTTTTGGTGTTTTAAAACTTGTTTTAGATGGTGTAATGCTTATTCTAATCCATTTACAATGGCTAATATCAAAATTCCATGTTTTATATGTGATAATATGATTATTGAAATTTTGATATGAATGTTCATGTTCTTATGAATTTTAGAAGATCATAGGAATTATGTGTAACTTGCTTGTATGGATGATTCTTGATCTTAATGGCTAATGATGGAGTCCATAACTTGTCCTCAAGTTATGGATAACCAAAAGTCACTTCTTTAAAAGTGTCATTAAAGAATAAGAGGTTACATAAAATGAAGAGTCTTCATTTTAATGAACCATTAAACTCATAAGTTATGAAATGAAAGGTCTTGAATAGTTTCAATACTTTCCCTCAAGTTTTGGAATTTGTAAAGTCTTACACCCGAATACTTTAATTTCCAAATTGAACCCTAGAATTTTAAAAGTTTAAAATTCAACCCTTATACTATTATTATATTAAAAGTTTAAATATATAGATATGTATAAGAATAAGTCAGTCTTACCGTTAGTAGGCCTCATTCACGAAGTCGGTCTATAAGGGGGGTATAAGGTTGTTGCCTATAAAATGGCAGCTTAATGGGTGTCCACTCTCACCCACCGCTTCCTTGACTGGTGGAGGGTCGTTAGCCGAACGGGTAGGACAAAGACTTTAAATACTCATTAAAATTATAATGAAATTATAAAGTAACTATACATTAATAATTCCCAATCTTAGTTACTTTAGGAAAATGTGAAATAGGTGCTAACCCATGAAATTACACTTTCTACCTTACCAAGTCGTTAGTGGAGCGCGTGTGGTTAACCAGCACACTAATAAGGACTAGTAAGAGTGGCAAAGGGTAACTTAATTTTATCATAGATCGGTGGAGCGCGTGTGGTTAACCGGCACATCGATTAGGTGATAAAAGTTAAGGGTAACAAGTCAATTTGCATGGTTATTCACACCTTGTTTGTGATCCTCGGCATCCCAGTCACAAACTTGAGAGGGCACAATCGAGATTCAAACATGCCATTGAAAGTTCAATGTATCTCAAAAGATCTAGGAATTTCAAATCCAATAAAACTTAATAATCTATTTCGTTTTCGTGGTGGAAATTGGTAAATCGTCATTTACCTACCTTCAAATATTTTATAGCTTGGATTACGACATCCCTCTTCCAACTATAAATAGTTTGTTGGGTCCTAGCCTTAATACTTCATTTGGGTGACTTATTAAGGACTCTTTATCTAATAAAACTTGTCTTTCTTTCTTTTCAGATGTTTTCCAACACCGCTACTGGCTCAAACCCTACAGGCTCCTTTTCCCTAATGAACTTGGGTGAGAAAATCATTTTTGATGGTTCAAATTTCAATGAATGGATTAGGAACATCAGAATGATTACTCGCTATGAGGGCAAAGAGTATGTCCTCGATAAGGAGCTAAAGGTTATCGATGAGTCAACTGCTACTCCTGAGGAGATTGCTGAGTACATTACCCATGAGAAAGATGCCACTAAGGTGTCTTGCATCATGTTGGCCACAATGACAACAGAACTCCAGAAATCCTATGAAGATTTCTACCCTTTTGAGATGCACCTGGATCTGATGGATAGGTACCATCAGAGTGCTCGTCAGGAGAGGTATGAAATCATTTCCTCCATGATAACAACTAGGATGAAAGTGGGAGAACCCCTCACCGGTCACTTGCAGAAAATGCAAAGGTTCGTGGACCGGTTACTGAAGCTTAATGTGGACTTTCCCGAGGACATGGAGATTGACATCATTCTCCATTCCTTACCTCCAAGTTATGATCAGTTTCGTATGACTTATCATATGAACAAGGAAGAAGTCACACTAAGTAAGCTTCAAGGACTTTTAAGGACCGCTGAAAGTGGCCTTAAATCAGCTGTTACTCCTACTCCTACTACTGCTCCTGTCTTGGCAATTGGGCAGGGAAAGGGGAAGAAGAGAAAGACCCCTTCAAAGGGTACTAAGGGAAAGTCTCTTGATGTCTCCTCTTCAAGTGGAACCAAGAAAGGTTCCATTCCTCCTTCTTCAAACCCAAGGGAAGCACAATGCTTCTACTGCCAGGAAAAGGGGCATTAGAAGCGAAGCTGCCCCAAATACTTGCAGGATGTAAAGGATGGGAAAGTTAAACCCACCCATGCAGGTATTTACACAATATTGTCTAAAAACTCATTGCATACTAACTCTTGGGTGCTTGATACATTTTGTGGTATTCACATTTGTACTGATTTGCAGGGCCTAAGAAGAAGTGAGAAAGTGGAGCACGGGAAGATAAACTTAATCATGGGGAATAGGAAAGCATCACCTATTACCAAGATAGGAGTTTATTCTTTATTGCTTGATAATGGGTTAATGTTAGATTTGAATAAATGTTGTCACTCATCTGAAATGGCGAGAAATATTATTTCCTTTCATGGCTTGTATAAACAAGGTTTTTCCTTTTCATTTGATAATGATAATGGTGCTATTAATGTTTACTACAATGATGTATTTTACTTTAAAGCATTACCTTGTGATGGTGTATATGGAGCTGTGAATGTTGTAGATAATCTAGGAAATAATGTGTTGTGTATTGATTCTTCAAATAGCTTAGACAAAGCATACTTGTGGCATTGTCGTCTTGGACATGTTAACAAGAAGCGCATGGGCCAACTCCAAAAGGCTGGTGTAACATCCAAAAATTTTACGCCAAATTTAAACTTTTCAAGCATACATAAAACCCAATAGTATTGTTTACAAAAATGTTTTCAATTCATTATTCAATCAGAGTGTCCCAAAAGCCAGATCATAAGGATGAGGAGCGGTACGGTCACGCCTTCGCCTTGCCATGAACTCCTGAAGTACCTGAAACAATAAACTGAAAACTGTAAGCCCGAGGGCTTAGTGAGCTACCCTCAAAATACCAATACCACACTGATAATACCATATCCGTAATAATCAATCAATCAACATGCATACTGGGCCATCAGCCTGACTGGACCGCCCTACAGGGCCTACAGTCCATCTGAATCTATACCGAGCCTTCAGCATGACTGGACCGCCACGTGGGCCTACAGTCTTCCCGGACCGCTCATAGGGTGTGTTGGCCTTCAGCACAAAGCAGGACCACCTCAACCCAAGCAACAAGCAAATAACCATGTGCGCATAACTAACATTTACTGGCATATACAAACATCGAACATATCTATCTCACTGATTATCAAACATAGCAATCTCTCCTAACTAGAGCACTGACCTAGCAGGTCACTAACATATCAATCCCTACGGATCATAAAAGCATAACATACTGTCTATCCTGATTCTGATATAACAGATCATATCCACATGTAGCAATACCATAACGATAACAACTAAAGGGCCGACATTGGTGCCTTAGACCCTATCGATATAGTGAGGATAACTCACCTTGCAGATGTCGACTCGGTAGATAAACTTCAACCTTCGGATCACTGCCACAAACTCCACCACCTATTCCCATAGTATAATCATACCCATAAGTTCCCAACCCTTCAAGGTAACCCATAAGCCAACTAATCAAACCTTGGTCAAAGTCAAAGTCATCAGTCAAGGTCAACAGTCCATGTTGACCTTGACTCGACGAGTACCCCCGGCTACTCACCGAGTTCCTTGAAGTACTAACCCACTCGTCGAGTCACCTGAGTGACTCGTCGAGTTCCTTTGGTTTACGATCGAGACCCTAAGGCCACTCGTCGAGCTTCCTTCTTGCAACTCGACAGTTACCCGCGCATACATAATTTAGGGCAACCTCATCCGACTCGCCGAGTTGTTCATCCACTCGTCCAGTCTACGACAATCTTCATTGGACTCGCCGAGTTGTTCTTCCAACTCGCCGAGTTCATGCCTATCTTCATATGACTCGCCGACTCGACCATGCGACTCGCCGAGTCCCTTCAGTCCTTTTTGCCATACAGACTCATTTGAGCCATGCAGCGGCTCCAAACTACAGATCCAAGCTTCTAAGGCATGCTTTTCACGTAAAGTTGCAAACTTTACGTGCATGCATAGCTACAAAGGCTCTTAATGTCAAATCCAAGCTCACAATGGGGGTTTCATACTCAAAGAGGTTTCATACATGACCAAATTCGGAGCTTTATGACTCTAGAACCTAAGAAGGTTACAGATCTGAAGTTACAACTTCAGATCTAGCTCTTATCCCACATTACCATCTCAACCAAACCATAAAAACCCTAGATCTCAACCAAAAGAGGTCTAGAAAGAAAAAGGAGAAAAGGTGACGACTTGGTACCTCCAAATGATGCTATCTGAGGTAGATTTCGGATTTCCCACACTTCCTTGCTCCTAGTCTTTTGTTCCCCAAGCTCCTCTTTTGTTTGTTGGCGATCGAAACTCGCAACGGACACTCAAGCTCATCTACTGACACACTGAACTCTCTACTGAAAGTCTGAGATACAAACGACCGACTCGCCCCCGAGTCAAATAAAACCAATGCAGGCAAAGAGTTTACTAAAAACGTACCTAAACACAGGTACCAACGATAAGCACAACATAGATAAAATGACTGAAACAGAAAATAGAAACATACCAGCAACCACATCCGGTGCTGCCTTGGCCTCCTCCGCCGTGAGCTGGAAGGCGCGCCCCTGAGCCTTCGGAGGCTCCGCTTTGACTGGCCTCCCATCCCCAATCCTCAAAGTCGCCGGTGCGGATCCCTGCGCCGGCTTGGCGGCGAGCTGCGGGCAGTCGGTCTTCACGTGACCAACCTGATGATAATGATAACAAATCCTCATATCTGCCGGAGGGGCGGACTGGCGACAGTCCCTGGCATAGTGCCCCTCCTTGCCACATTTGTGGCAACCACCTCATGCTCAACAAATCCCTGAATGACCCCTGCCACACTTTCCACAAGTGCGGCTCTGCTGACCCCCGGTCCGAGTATCAGCAGTCTTGGACCGCTTAGGTGCCGGCTGAGACTGTGCCAGAACCTGACGCTGCTCCTTCAACTGCAGCTCTATCTCCAATTCGCGCCGCCTCGCGGCTTCCTGAAGATCCGAAAGAGTCTCACAACGTTGCGTAGCAACAAACTGTCAAATATCAGTCTTGAGCATACTCAGATAACGAGTCATCTGAGACTGCTCCGAAGCAAACTCCGGGCAGAACATAGCCCTCTCCGTGAACATACGAGTGATCTCCATCACTGACTCCCCATCTTGTCTCAATGTCAAAAACTCCTGAGCAAGCCGCTCCCGCTCAACGCGTGGAACGTTGCGGGTGCGGAACATATCCCGGAACTGCTCCCAAGTAACAGTAGCTCGCTGATCATCAGTATACGACCCTGTCGTCAATCTCCTCCAGTCCTTTGCCCCAAGCCTCAGCAGGTTCAGGGCACACCTGACCTTATGGTCAGCAGGACATGAACACGTGAAGAAACATCCCTCCACATCAGATAACCACCTCATAGCCCTGATCGCATCCTGTGTACCATCAAACGTCGGGGGCTTCGTGTTATCGAAGTCCCGGTACTAGAAAGCCCTGCCGGCTCCTCCTCCAACCCCTGCCGCAGTTACAGCCGAAGTGGCTGCAGCGGCAGCTGTCTCTGCTAGAGCTGTATAATGCTCATCAAAGTACTCAACCATCGCGGTCTTAATCGACCCAAACATCTCTGGCAGTTGTGCTCGGAACGCTGCAGCAATCTCGTCGTGCATAATCTCCCGGATCCTGGCATCCAACTCCTCTGTCCCTATCTGTACCACGGGCTCAGGTGCTATCGGCACCTCCGACCCTCCGTCTGCCGATCCTGATCCTGGTCCTGATCCTGACCCGGATCCAGTAGTAACACGTCTCGTCACCACCATACTGAAATATATATTCAAGTCATCAGATAAATAACATAACATCGGGAGACCAAAACCGACAAACCCTAGGGGTTGTGACTTCCTTGCTACGCGTATGGGTCATGTGCTTTCAGTAGTACGGGCCCATACTACCTTCCACACCTACCCATATTTGTCTCAAGTATCACCACAACACCCTAACACTATCATCACATAATATGCGCTCAACCCTTACTCCTAGGGAAACATCGCCTATCCCACAACTGATCTCACAGCTCCTCACAACCCACACATCCATGAAACTTTCATCAACCACTGCAGTGCTACTGCAGGCTAGTCGCACATAACACTGGACCCAATAGACTTTCGAATATCCAATCCTATCCGTAGACTGGATCAAACATTCTCAGGCTATAAGATCTTGATTACGCACGGCCGTGACGCCTACACTAACGACTACAGTAATGATGTCAATTCCATATACAAGAAACCCTAGGATAGTAGGCATCATATAATCAGGCAAGTCTATCATGTGATTCCTGAAGATCCCTAGCCTAGCACTAGCATGCTGTTCTAACATATCATAATAACTGCATGGTATTTTGGGGTTTACTTACAGGCTCCGGCTGATCGTACCCTCTGCATCCTCCATCCTTTATTTTGAAAACCATTTTAGAATTTATTCCGAAAATTTCCTTGATTTGAGACTGGGTTCACACGTGTGTTTCCCCCAATTCACTCAAACCAAGGCTCTGATACCAACTTGTAACATCCAAAAATTTTACGCCAAATTTAAACTTTTCAAGCATACATAAAACCCAATTGTATTGTTTACAAAAATGTTTTCAATTCATTATTCAATCAGAGTGTCCCAAAAGCCAGATCATAAGGATGAGGAGCGGTACGGTCACGCCTTCGCCTTGCCATGAACTCCTGAAGTACCTGAAACAATAAACTGAAAACTGTAAGCCCGAGGGCTTAGTGAGCTACCCCCAAAATACCAATACCACACTGATAATACCATATCCGTAATAATCAATCAATCAACATGCATACTGGGCCATCGGCCTGACTGGACCGCCCTACAGGGCCTACAGTCCAACTGAATCTATATCGAGCCTTCGGCATGACTGGACCGCCACGTAGGCCTATAGTCTTCCCGTACCGCTCATAGGGTGTGTTGGCCTTCAACACAAAGCAGGACCACCTCAACCCAAGCAACAAGCAAATAACCATGTGCGCATAACTAACATTTACTGTCATTTACAAACATCGAACATATCTATCTCACTGATTATCAAATATACCAATCTCTCATAACTAGAGCACTGACCTAGCAGGTCACTAACATATCAATCCCTACGGATCATAAAAGCATAACATACTGTCTATCCTGATTCTGATCTAACAGATCATATCCACATGTAGCAATACCATAACGATAACAACTAAAGGGCCGACCTTGGTGCCTTAGACCCTATCGATATAGTGAGGATAACTCACCTTGCAGATGTCGACTCGGTAGATAAACTTCAACCTTCGGATCACTGCCACAAACTCCACCACCTATTACCATAGTATAATCATACCTATAAGTTCCCAACCCTTCAAGGTAACCCATAAGCCAACTAATCAAACCCTGGTCAAAGTCAAAGTCATCAGTCAAGGTCAACAGTCCATGTTGACCTTGACTCGACGAGTACCCCCGGCTACTCGCCGAGTTCCTTGAAGTACTAACCCACTCGTCGAGTCACCTGAGTGACTCGTCGAGTTCTTTTGGTTTACGATCGAGACCCTAAGGCCACTTGTCGAGCTTCCTTCTTGCAACTCGACAGTTACCCGCGCATACATAATTTAGGGAAACCTCATCCGACTCGCCGAGTTGTTCATCCACTCATCCAGTCTACGACAATCTTCATTGGACTCGCCGAGTTGTTCTTCCAACTCGCCGAGTTCATGCCTATCTTCATATGACTCGCCGAGTCGACCATGCGACTCGTCGAGTCCCTTCAGTCCTTTTTGCCATACAGACTCATTTGAGCCATGCAGCAGCTCCAAACTACAGATCCAAGCTTCTAAGGCATGCTTTTCACGTAAAGTTGCAAACTTTACGTGCATGCATAGCTACAAAGGCTCTTAATGTCAAATCCAAGCTCACAATGGGGGTTTCATACTCAAAGAGGTTTCATACATGACCAAATTCGGAGCTTTATGACTCTAGAACCCAAGAAGGTTACAGATCTGAAGTTACAACTTTAGATCTAGCTCTTATCTCACATTACCATCTCAACCAAACCATAAAAACCCTAGATCTCAACCAAAAGAGGTCTAGAAAGAAAAAGGAGAAAAGGTGACGACTTGATACCTCCAAATGATGCTATCTGAGGTAGATTTCTGATTTCCCACACTTCCTTGCTCCTAGCCTTTTGTTCCCCAAGCTCCTCTTCTCAAAAGATCTCCTCTCCAAAGGTTTACACACACAAGAATGAAACACCACACGAATTAGGGTTTTCTGAGCTCTCAAAGGATTGCAAAGAGGCCAAAGGAGGCTTATGCTTCCTTAAATAGGGTGCAAAACCCCGGGATTTAGGGTTTCCTCTGCCAGCTCCTACTCGTCGATTCCCTTCATGGAATCGACGAGTAGGTCATTAAACACGCGTACCAAGCCCATTGCTACTCGACGAGTAGGGCGACCAACTCGTCGAGTAGGCCTTGAAACCAAATAAATTCTTATTTAAACAATACCTAAGAATCTGTGCGTTACAGCTGGAGTTTTGGAATCATTTGACCTAAAGTCGGATGATAGTTGCGAGTCTTGTTTACTTGGAAAAATGATAAAGTCACCCTTCATTGGTTCTTTTGAGAGGGGTGAGGGTTTGTTGGACCTCATACATACTGATGTGTATGGACCCTTCAAAACTGCCACAAGGGATGCTAATCGGTATTATGTGCCTTTTACGGACGATTATAGTAGATATGGATATATCTATTTAATCAAGCATAAGTCAGAAACCTTTGAGAAATTCAAAGAGTTTAAGAAGGAAATGGAGAATCAACTGGGCAGGAACATCAAGATGCTCCGATCCGATCGGGGAGGAGAGTATCTTAGTATCGAGTTCCTTGACTATCTTAAGGAATGTGGGATTGTCTCACAATTTACACCTCCTAGGACACCACTGCTGAATGGTGTAGCTGAGAGGCGCAATCGAACCTTATTGGACATGGTTCGTTCCATGATGAGTCGAGCTTCGTTACCAATCTCATTCTGGGGGTATACCTTAGAGACTGCTGCCCACATCCTTAATCTAGTCCCTACAAAGAAGGTTGCCAAAACACCTCATGAGATGTGGAATGGGAAAGTTCCCAATTTGGACCACATCAAGATTTGGGGTTGCGAGGCATTCGTGAGGCGTGAGTCTCATGATAAGCTCGAACCTCGAAGTGAGAGGTGTATTTTCATCGGCTACCCATAAAGATCTTTTGGTTACCACTTCTACAGACCTAGTGAGAATGTGGTCTTTGTATCTAGAAGAGGAGTCTTTCGTGAGAGAGAGTTCATAAGCCGAGGAGACAGTGGGAGGCAAATTGACCTTGAAGAAATTCAAGAGTCAAGTGGTGAAGGAACCTCAAACCCTAGTAATCAACCTGAGGAGGAAACTCCTGTTGATCCGACTGACGAACCCATACCTCTGAGGCGTTCCACAAGAGTTAGGAATGCACCTGAGCATTACTATGGTTTCCATATTACTGCGGAAGGTGATACGCTTATCAGTGATTGTACACTGGTAAATCTGGATGAACCTAACAGCTACACGGAAGCCATGGTAGGCCCTGAGGCTGCTAAATGGAAAGAGGCTATGGACAGCGAGATACAGTCCATGTATGACAATCAAGTTTGGAACTTGGTTGACAATGTACCAGGTCGTAAGACAGTCGGGTGCAAATGGATCTTCAAGAAGAAGACCGACATGGATGGTAATGTACACACTTATACTGCGCGACTGGTTGCAAAGGGCTATTCTCAAACTCCGGGAGTTGATTATGATGAGACCTTTTCACCAGTAGCAAAGATTAAGTCTATTAGGGTTATGTTAGCCATTGCTGCATTTCATGACTATGAAATATGGCAAATGGATGTCAAAACCGCTTTCCTTAATGGAAAGTTGGCTGAGGATGTTTACATGAGTCAGCCAGAGGGTTTTGTCAGTACAGATAACCCTAATAAGGTGTGTAAGCTTGAGAAATCCATCTATAGATTGAAACAAGCACCTCACAGATGGAATCTTTGCTTCGATGAGAAAGTGAAAGAGTTTGGCTTTTCGAGGAGTGAGGATGAGTCCTGTGTATATGTTAGGGCTAGTGGGAGTATAGTTAGCTTTTTTGGTGTTGTATGTGGATGACATACTACTCATAGGAAATGACATCCCAACCTTGCAGGAGGTTAAGTCCTGGCTTGAGAAGTGTTTCGCTATGAAGGACCTTGGGGAAGCTGCCTATATCCTAGGGATAAGGATATTGAGAGACAGGAGTAAGAGACTAATTGGACTTAGTCAGAGTACTTACTTGGATAATGTACTGAAGAGGTTCAGTATGCAGGATTCCAAGAAAGGAAAATTACCGATTCAGAGTAACGCCAAACTGAGTAGGACTCATAGTCCGAGTACAGAGGCTGAGATAGATGAGATGAGTCATGTACCATATGCTTCCGCTGTGGGCTCAATCATGTATGCTATGACTTGTACTCGCCCTGATGTGGCCTTTGCCTTGAGCATGGTCAGTAGATATCAAGGGAACCCTGGCAAGGCTCACTGGACTGCGGTAAAGAACATTCTCAAGTATCTACGAAGGACTAAGGACTAGGTCCTTACCCTTGGTGGCAGTGATGACTTGAGAGTGATAGGATATAGCGATGCTAGCTTCCAGACTGATAGGGATAATTTCCGCTCTCAGTCAGGCTGGGTCTTTATCCTAAATGGAGGAGCAATTACTTGGAAAAGTTCCAAGCAGGAGACGGTAGCTGATTCAACTTGCGAATCAGAGTATATAGCAGCAAGCGAGGCAGCAAAGGAGGCGATATGGCTAAATAACTTCATTGGAGACCTTGGAGTTGTACCAGCTATAAAAGATCCAATGTAAATTTTCTGTGACAGCGAAAGTGCGGTTGCCTTAGATAAGGAACCAAGGGATCACGGGAGATCCAGACACATTGACAGAAAATACCATTTCATTAGACATAGAATAGAAGAATGACACCTCGTGGCTAAGAGGGTATCATCAGATGAGAACCCAGCAGATCCCCTCACGAAGGGAGTGACTAGGGTTAAGCATTTACAGCATGCGAGGCGGATCGGGCTGAAGGATAATATTAGTTTTAATAATTAGATAGTTTTGAAACTTGTAAAAATGTAATTGACATTTGATGATTAAATAAAAGTTGTTGTTTATTTATGAGTAAAGTGTTACTATCTTATGTTAATCGTTTACTATTGTTTCAATTTTGCATGTTTTGACTTCCAGGATAATTATATTATTCAAACTCTCCACAGTCAGTCATACTTTGGAAGTAGGTATTGAATTAAGTCTGTCATGAATTGGGTTTGTAGACTATCTAAGGTGTATTAGACATAGCAATGGTTGCTGCAACATTCATTAGTGCTCATAAGTTCTGAGTATTGGACTCAACCCACGCTCACATGTATCACTTCATGGAATGTATCTCGAGTGATCGTGAGACTGTAATATCATATAAATCTTTAAACCTAGAGATATGACTTGTTGACTATGAGTTGGTTATACATTGATTGTACGAAAACGCATCGGTAACTCGATGTTATAAAACGTGCTTTTGTGCATAATTCAATAAGTAGTCAGTACAAGCATATGAGTCGAATTTTATCTGTTCCTTCTAGGATTATAAGCGAGTTCTGGGCCCCTCTATGATTTTGTTTTGACCTATGTACCAGGCCCGGTCAGAACCTAATTGATGTGTTCAATTTAGTTCTATGTCAAACAGATCAGAGATCAAGAATCAAACGCTGGACAATAAGTAAGTCCATGTTCCATGTATTTGTCCGGACGATATCTTGAGAGTAGAGGATTATATGATCACTTATCTTAAATGGCGTATCATCATCATCATCTTAGTTCCAGGAGACTTTGAAAGAGCTACGATTTCTAGTCGGATTCTGAAGTCATATCTGCAACTATAGTTATTAGACTTATCCAAGTGGGAGACTGTTGGATATAGTGTCTAAGTCCATAACTATATTTGGTATGTATGTAACGCCCCGTTCGAAAAGTACTTATTTATGAACTTCCGAGATCAAGAGTAAGGGCGTTTCGGTCTTTTATGGACAATGGGTTTTATTCGAGAAGGTTTCGGGTCGGGGAGTGTTGCTAGAAGCATAGGGCTTCTCGCCACCTTTTCGTGGATATAAAGTTTGTTGGAAGCGGACTTAGAATATAGGAGTTATGACACTTTGAAGATAGTGTCAACAATGGTCCCTAAAGGAAATATCTGGCAAAGGGGTCCTAGGCATGCATGGAGTGCATGCGTGTAATTGGCTGGGTACGCCCAGTGTAAGCTAGGTTACGCCCAACGTAGAGTGGATAAATGAACGCGGGTGTTGGGGGCGTACGCCCAGCGTACAGGATGTACGCCCAACGTACGTCCAGAGTCTTTAAACCCTAATTTGAGGGTGAGCCACTATATATAGAACATAATGGCTTCAACCCTAGCCCCCATATCAGCCTCCCTAACCTTAGAAGAAACCCTAGAACGTTCCAACCTCCATTTTTAGAGATCTTGGCCTTGGAAAGCTCATCTTGGTGGTTTAAGCTTGGAAGAGGAAAAGAGGAAGTTGTCAAGGAAGGAGTTGGGTGGCTGGAGCTCGTGGATCTGGGAAGGCATCATCTTCTGGAGCCCTTTTGAGGTATAAAGTCTCTTGCTTGTCATCTATTTTGTGTGGATCTTGGTGTTATGAAGTTTTGACATCATTTCTTGTCCTAAAACCCCAAAGTGATGCATGATGTGAGTTGGTTGAGATTAGCTGTCCTTTCAGACCTTAGGAGAGGTCTTGAGTGAGAAAAATGAGGTCCCAAGGGCTTTGGTTGTCTCAGGTATGATTTAGGTGGGTCTTAATGGATTAAGACCTTGAGTTAAGAGCTTTATGGACGTCCCAAGTGATAAAGTTTGAGACTTTATGGATCCTAGGCATGTTTGGTCGATGGATCTGAAGTTTGGGCTTAAGAGCTTAAGCCATTAAGAACTTATGAGGACTTTTAGTTCAGCGAGTTTACGCCCCGCGTAAAGTGATGTACGCCCAGCGTACTCACCATTCTGCCTGTACGCTTAGCGTACATGGGGGGTACGCCCCGCATACTCTGTCTGTATGGATCGTGAGTTTTTGGGCCGTGGTTTGGGGCATGTTTGGGTATTTGGGCCTTAGTGGGCCATCAAAAATCATATTATATGGACCAAGGAATATATTTTGGGCTTAGGGTGAGGCCCATTAAGGGATTGGGCCCAATGTAGCAAATTGGGCCATTAGTGGGTCACTAGTGGGCTTGAGAAGCTTACCTAGTGTTGGGCCCTTCATATTATGGTGTTGGGCCTTAGTCATGGACCAGATTGGGTTAAGGGTAAAATGGTCAATTTACCCTTAGAAGGATATTGTTTTGGGCTAAGTGTTTTTGTGGCATTGATAGTTCGGGGAGCTAGAGGAGCAGCAGTGCGGGGATTGTCAGATAGCAGCCAGAAGGGTACCAACAGTATTTTGGCAGTCGCAAGGTGAGTTATCCTCACTTTATCGACAGGGTCTACGGAACCAAGGCCGGCCCTTTATCGGATGGGAATCCGGGTAGTTGTTGTTATGTTATTGCTTTGCTAATGTTTGCATCCTGGTAGTTAGAATGGTATGCGTTAGAGGCCTGGTTAAGGTCGGTACCCGGGATATAAGGTAATGTTATGCTAGTGACCGGTTTGGTCGGAATCATGGTTAGGATATTGATATTCTATGTGATCTGTTAGACTGCTTGTCTGGTTAGAGATTTGTTATGTGATTGATTGTTTTATGTGCACATGGTTGTATGACGGGGGTTGGGTTGAGGCGGGTCCTGCTTAGTGCTGTAGGCCAACATACCGAGGGCGGACCGGATATTCCGAAGGCCCAGCGAGCGGTCCGGATAGGCTGAAGGCCCCAAGAGGGCGGACCAGACGTGCCGAGGCTCGGAGAGTGGACCAGGCCGACTGAAGGCCCGGCGCGGGCGGACCAGTCATACTGCAGACTCAGAAAGTGGATCAGGTGGATTGAAGGCCCGGTGCGGGCGGACCAATCACACTGTAGACTCGATGTACATGGCTAGACTCGGAGGGTGGACCAGGTGGACTGAAGGCCCGGTGCGGGCGGACCAGTCACACAGTAGACCCGATGTACGTGGCTGTTCTATTTGTGATATGATATGAGTATGTTATGTGTGGTTGGTATTTTGGGGGTAACTCACTAAGCTTTCGGGCTTACAGTTGTAGTGTTATGTTTCAGGTACTTCAGGAGATCGTGGCAAGGCGAAGGTGTGATCGTACCGCTCCTCATGTTTTACGATTTTTATGATATGGTTTTGGGGGATACTCTGATAATAAACTATTTTGAAAACGAGATGTATGAAGTTAATGGTTTTTGAATGAATGAAAATGTTTTAATTTGACTCAATTTTTATGGGTGTTACAAGTTGGTATCAGAGCCTTGGTTTGAGTGAATTGGAGGAACATTGGTGTGAATCCAGTCTCAAATCAAGGAGGGATTTTCAAAATGGTTTTCAAAAGGTTTTTGAAATAAGTAAAGGAGGATGTAGAGGGTACGATCAGCCAGAGCCAGTAAGTAGACCCCAAAATACCATACAAGCTATTTGATTATGTGATATGTTAGAACAGCATGCTAGTGATAGGCTAAGGAACTTCAGGAATTTGCATGATAGAATTGCCTGATTATATGATGCCTATTAGCCTAGGGTTATCCTTATATGAGATATGCAGCTTTCCCTCTGGGAGTGAGGTTTGAGCGGGTGTGTATATATATGGTTAGAGTGTTGTGGTGATACTTGAGACAAATATGCGTAGGTGTGGAAGGTAGTATGGGCCCGTACTACTGAAAGCACAGGACCCATACGCGTATCAAGGAAGTCACAACTCTCTAGGGTATCGGTTATGAGATAATTCCCCGGGTGGATATGTGATGTGACTAAGGGTCTTATTGGTGTATTGCAGTATGGCGATTACGAGACGTTTCGGGGCAGGATCCGGTTCGGGATCGGGATCAGGAGAGGGTGGTCAGGATGGAGCAGTGCCACCCGAGGTCATCGGTCGGATGAGTACGGAAGAGTTGGATGCCAGGATTCGTGAGATCCTGCATGATGAGGTTGCTGCTATGTTTCGGGCTGAGTTGTCGGAGATGTTTGGGTCAATCAAGACCGCCATGGTTGAATACTTTGATGAGCGCTACGCAGCTCTTGCGGAGACGGCTGCCGCGGCAGCTACAGCGGCTGTAGCAGCGGCAGGGGGAGGAACCGGTCGAGGTTTTCAGTATCGGGACTTCGATAATACGAAGCCCCCTACTTTCGATGGAGTTCAGGATCCGATCGTTGCGATGAGATGATTGTCAGACGTGAAGGGTTGTTTCTTCACGTGTTCATGCCCTGCGGATCAGAGGGTGAGGTGTGCTCTGAACCTTTTGAGGCTCGGAGCGAAGGATTGGTGGAGGTTAACTACGGGATCTTATTTGACGCGCAGCGGGCTGCGGTTACGTGGGATCAGTTCCGGGAAATGTTCAGTACCCGTTATGTTCCACGGGTTGAGAGAGAGAGGTTGGCTCAGGAGTTTCTAGAGCTGAAGCAGGATTCAGAGTCGGTGACGGAGATCACCAGGATGTTCACTGAGAGGGCGATGTTTTGCTGTGAGTTTGCTTCGGAGCAGGCTCAGATGTCCCGATATCTGAGTATGCTCAAGAGGGATATCAGGCAGTTTGTGTCTACGCAGAGGTGCGAGACTTTGCTGGAGTTGCAGGAGGCCGCTCGACGGCGTGAGTTGGAGATTGAGTTACATCTGCGAGAGCAGAGGCAGGCCCCGGTGCAGTCGCAGCCGGCGCCGAAACGATCCAAGACTGTTGATTCCAGGTTGGGAGGTCAGGGTAGCCACACTTGTGAGAAGTGTGGGAAGGGTCATACCGGAGTTTGTAGGTCCGGTGGTGCGTGCCGCAAGTGTGGGAGAGAGGGGCATTACGCGAGGGATTGCCGTCAATCAGCCCCGGTTCAGGATTTGAGGATTTGTTATCATTGCCATCAGGTTGGTCACTTGAGGTCCAACTGTCCACAGCTTGTCTCCAGACCGATGCAGGTTCCAACACCAACCACTTTGAGGATTACGGGTGGAGGTCAGGGTGGAGCGGAGCCTCCGAGGGCTCAGGGACGCGCTTTCCAGCTTACAGCAGAGGAGGTCAGGGCAAAGCCAGATGCAGCTGCGGGTATGTTTCCATTTTGATGTCTTGTTATCTTGTTGATTATGTGGTATTGTAAATCTGTCTGCCTTGTTCCGTATGTTTCGTAATATGATTGAGGATCTTAGTAGTTAGGAGTTGTAGTTAGCGTTCAGGAGGATTCGTGGTCGAAAGATAAGGTATGTGATCTCGTTGCTAGGGATAGCAAATGCGATGCGAGAAGTGTTCAGTTGGGATTCGAACTTCCTTGGAGTTCGGGATGTGCGATGACGGGAGAGTATTCTGTGAAGGTTGCTCACTTCGGAGGGATTTAGTTTCGGGAGATGAGGGAGAACTTTATCAAGTAAGGTCGATCGAGTTATGACAGTTTGTCAGCGGAAGTTAGTAGTTGGTACACTAAGTGGGGAGAATTGGAAAATTCTCCGGTAAAACAGCAAGTATCCAGGGTTGGTTAGCTGTTTAGATTTATCAGTGTTGTTAGCCGAGAGTGTGGCATGATTAGAACAAGTGATAGACAAGTGGGGCAGGGAACAGACCATGATTTCAGTTAAGGTAGTTGGTCGATGTGAGGCCTGGGTTTAGGCCATGGAAAGGATTCCGGGAATGGAACTGAAGTTCGGAACCCCAAGAGGGCTAGAACAGACTGCATGGGAGAGATTCCCGGGAAGAATGGATCAGAGTGATGTGCGACAGTCTTTGAGCGGTCTGGATAGACTGAAGGCCGGTGGGCGTACCAGTCAGGCCGAAGGCTCGGGGAACGGTCCAGATAAGCTGAAGGCCTAGGAGGGCGGTCCAGACATGCTGAAGGTTCCGAGAGTGGTCCAGATAGGCTGAAGGCTTGGAAAGGCGGTCCAGTCATGCTGAAGACTCTGTATGTGATAGTAGATCGATATGAGGAGAATGAGTAAATACGTCGCCATGAAGTAGTAATCGATATGGTCTGGCCCCAAGTATTGATCATGATGATGGAGATGGCTGTAGGCCGCGCGTGGGCCTTGTTAGTTATGTGATCGGATTCAGAGTATATGGGAGTTAGAGAATAACGGTTGCTCTACATAGTGTAGAGCGGAGTATAGCTCTGTGGCACTTATAGGTGCGATAAGGGTTGATGAGTAGACTTCCTGGAAAGGAAAGGTATGTAGCTCCGGAAGGAGTGTGGGTCCTCTGAGAGGAAGGCATGCAGAGTAAAAGGATGATCGAAGATGCTTCGGTTATTGGTAGTAAGCACTGGGATTGTACCAGATATATGGAAGCACATACGGGTTGGATGCCCGATGAGATGCCCGTTGTGGCAATGTTGGATGATGCGCATGCATGTGTTCGGTCTCCTTGGAAGAGGAGAAGGTAAGGGATTCCCGATTGGAGATTGGGACAGAAGTAAGGTAGTGTCTTCAGGTGGCACTCAGTTGATGAGCGTTGTCATCAGAGAAAAGAAGCCGGTGACCGGCTTGAAGCAGTTGATCGGAACCCTGCAAGGGAAGAGATGGATTTAGAGATTCGATACCTGTGTTTGAGGGAAACTGAGCCGGTTTGAGATCAGTGGATGCATTGTAGGAGTATCATTCGGAAGTTTGTGTTGCCGCAGGCTTCGAGGACGAAGCCTAATTTAAGTGGGGGAGAATTGTAACACCCCGTTCGAAAAAATACTTATTTATGAACTTCCGAGATCAAGAGTAAGGGCGTTTCGGTCTTTTATGGTCAATGGGTTTTATTCGAGAAGGTTTCGGGTCGGGGAGTGTTGCTAGAAGCATAGGGCTTCTCGCCACCTTTTCGTGGATATAAAGTTCGTCGGAAGCGGACTTAGAATAAAAGAGTTATGACACTTTGAAGATAGTGTCAACAATGGTCCCTAAAGGAAATATCTGGCAAAGGGTCCTAGGCATGCATGGAGTGCATGCGTGTAATTGGTTGGGTACGCCCATCGTAAGCTAGCTTACGCCCAGCGTAGAGTGGATAAATGAACTTGGGTGTTGGGGGCGTACGCCCAGTGTACAGGATGTACGCCCAGCGTACGTCCAAAGTCTTTAAACCCTAATTTGAGGGTGAGCCACTATATATAGAACATAATGGCTTCAACCCTAGCCCCCATATCAGCCTCCCTAACCTTAGAAGAAACCCTAGAACGTTTCAACCTCCATTTTTAGAGATCTTGGCCTTGGAAAGCTCATCTTGGTGGTTTAAGCTTGGAAGAGGAAAAGAGGAAGTTGTCAAGGAAGGAGTTGGGTGGCTGGAGCTCGTGGATCTGGGAAGGCATCATCTTGTGGAGCCCTTTTGAGGTATAAAGTCTCTTGCTTGCCATCTATTTTGTGTAGATCTTGGTGTTATGAAGTTTTGACATCATTTCTTGTCCTAAAACCCCAAAGTGATGCATGATGTGAGTTGGTTGAGATTAGCTGTCCTTTCAGACCTTTGGAGAGGTCTTGAGTGAGAAAAATGAGGTCCCAAGGGCTTTGGTTGTCTCATGTATGATGTAGGTGGGTCTTAATGGATTAAGACCTTGAGTTAAGAGCTTTATGGACGTCCCAAGTGATAAAGTTTGAGACTTTATGGATCCTAGGCATGTTTGGTCGATGGATCTGAAGTTTGGGCTTAAGAGCTTAAGCCATTAAGAACTTATGAGGACTTTTAGTTCAGCGAGTTTACGCCCCGCGTAAAGTGATGTACGCCCAGCGTACTCACCATTCTGCCTGTACGCTTAGCGTACATGGGGGGTACGCCCCGCGTACTCTGTCTGTATGGATCGTGAGTTTTTGGGCCGTGGTTTGGGGCATGTTTGGGTATTTGGGCCTTAGTGGGCCATCAAAAATCATATTATATGGACCAAGGAATATATTTTGGGCTAAGGGTGAGGCCCATTAAGGGATTGGGCCCAATGTAGCAAATTGGGCCATTAGTGGGTCACTAGTGGGCTTGAGAAGCTTACCTAGTGTTGGGCCCTTCATATTATGGTGTTGGGCCTTAGTCATGGACCAGATTGGGTTAAGGGTAAAATGGTCAATTTACCCTTAGAAGGATATTGTTTTAGGCTAATTGTTTTTGTGGCATTGATATTTCGGGGAGCTAGAGGAGCAGCAGTGCGGGGATTGTCAGATAGCAGCCAGAAGGGTACCAGCAGTATTTCGGCAGTTGCAAGGTGAGTTATCCTCACTTTATCGACAGGGTCTACGGCACCAAGGCCGGCCCTTTATCGGATGGGAATCCGGGTAGTTGTTGTTATGTTATTGCTTTGCTAATGTTTGCATCCTGGTAGTTAGGATGGTATGCGTTAGAGACCTGGTTACCCGGGATATAGGGTAATGTTATGCTAGTGACCGGTTTGGTCGGAATCATGGTTAGGATATTGATATTCTATGTGATCTGTTAGACTGCTTGTCTGGTTAGAGATTTGTTATGTGATTGATTGTTTTATGTGCACATGGTTGTATGTCGGGGGTTGGGTTGAGGCGGGTCCTGCTTAGTGCTGTAGGCCAACATACCGAGGGCGGACCGGATATTCCGAAGGCCCAGCGAGCGGTCCGGATAGGCTGAAGGCCCCAAGAGGGCGGACCAGACATGCCGAGGCTCGGAGAGTGGACCATGCCGACTGAAGGCCCGACGCGGGCGGACCAGTCATACTGCAGACTCAGAAAGTGGACCAGGTGGATTGAAGGCCCGGTGCGGGCGGACCAATCATACTGTAGACTCGACGTACATGGCTAGACTCGGAGGGTGGACCAGGTGGACTGAAGGCCCGGCGCGGGCGGACCAGTCACACAGTAGACCCGATGTGCGTGGCTGTTCTATTTGTGATATGATATGAGTATGTTATGTGTGGTTGGTATTTTGGGGGTAACTCACTAAGCTTTCGGGCTTACAGTTGTAGTGTTATGTTTCAGGTACTTCAGGAGATCGTGGCAAGGCGAAGGTGTGATCGTACCGCTCCTCATGTTTTACGATTTTTATGATATGGTTCTGGGGGATACTCTGATAATAAACTATTTTGAAAACGAGATGTATGAAGTTAATGGTTTTTGAATGAATGAAAATGTTTTAGTTTGACTCAATTTTTATGGGTGTTACAATGTACTTGACCCGACCCGGCATGGTCCATTTGGGTTGGATGGCATTGCAATACTTGGATAGACCAAAATGAGAGAAATGACACTTAATGTTATTAATATATTATAAGTACTAATATATTAATAATATTATTTAATTAGTATTGATCAAAGAATTAATCTTGAATTAATTAAGTGATCAAAAAGAGACTAATTAAATATATGGGGTTGATTATGTAGATAATCTATTCTTGTATAGTGGGCTAATGATCCATGGTTTGTATGGATTGGGTTAAAACCCATAAGGTGCTCCATGGATAGTCCATGGAGGTTACAAACGCATGGATCATGGAATATGGAAAGCCATGACAATTAGGGTTTACATGGTGTAACCCTACTTGTGTCACAACTATATAAAGACTCCTTGTCTAGCAAAATCGGCACTACTACAAGCAAGTAAGAGGGCTAGCCGATTTTTGAGTATAGTGAACTTCTCTCAAGGTTATTCCAAGAATTGTGGTGTTGTGTGAAGCATTTGTGGCATCACATTTGGGGTGCTAGGCTCACAAAGTCATCAAGGAATCCAAGCTTCTAAAAGGTATGTTATTCTACTTGAATTTTGTATTACAAGTTCCCCATGACATGCTAGATAGGAAGTAAACCTTGGAAAATCAAATTTGCATGTATTTAGAGAAAACATAGATCCAAGGTTTCTAGGGTTGCATGTACACCATAGGAGTGTTAGAATGCTCAAAACCCAACAATAACTCCTCTGACCCCTATTCAGAAAGAAGATCCTAAGTTGGTGCAAGAGGAAGAAGCAGAAGCTGAAGAATCACAAATTCCCGATCCGACTCGCTGAGTCCCAGATATGGACTCGACGAGTCCCCCACCTTAATAGAAAAACAAACATCCTGTTAAGCCATATCAGCCTCCACTGCCATTTCCAGCTCGAGCCAGACAAGAAAAGCATGATGTTGATTACCAAAAGTTCCTGGAACATATAAAGGCCCTTCAAATTAATATGTCATTCATCGAGGCGGTCGCACAAATGCCTAAATATGCCAAATTTCTAAAGGAGCTTCTAACTAATAGAAAGAAGATGGAAGAGGTGAAGAAAGTGGTCTTAAATGAAAATTGTCCAGCTGCCATGTTGAATAAATTACCTAAGAAGAAGGGTGATCCGGGAAGTTTGACATTGCCTTGTCAATTCGGAAATCTAGCAACTATTCATGCATTACCTGATTCGGGGGCAAGTGTAAATCTCATGCCATATTCATTCTTCAAGAAATTAGATCTTCCGGAGCCAAGGCCAATTTGAATGGCAATTCACTAAGTTAATAAAACGGTCACATTTCCAAAGGGAATATGCAAAGATCTATTGGTAAAAGTTGATAAGTTTGTGTTCCCCGCGGACTTCATAGTACTAGACATGGAAGTGGATCCTCAAGTCCCGATTATACTTGGAAGACCTTTCCTCAATACCGCGAGTGCTATAGTAGACATGCGAGATTCTAAACTTACCCTTCGGGTGGGAGACGAATCAGTTACATTTGGGGTTGATCAAGCCATGAAGCATGCAAGGTTTAGTGATGACACGACATTTTCGGTTGATATGTTAGAAGAATTAATGGAAGAATGGAAAGAAGACAAGCCAAACAATTTTACCACTGCCTTCGAAGATGATTTTGATGTTGAAAGAGATATAAAGGAGATAGATAGACTGCTCGAAGAAGCTGAATACAATGAACTAATAAGAAGTGCAGAAGACTCGACTCGCCGAGTAGCATCCATCGACTCGACGAGTCTGTCCGAGAAATCGCGATCAGACGGGGATTTTGGCCTGGACACGACGAGTCACCTCTCTGGACTCGACGTGTTCAGTGTACAAAACACGAGATCAGACCTGAAAACTTTACCTGATCATTTGGAGTATGCGTTTCTTGAAGAAGGTGAACAAAAACTTGTTATTATAGCTTCTGACCTCACCAAATCTGAAAAAGAAGAGTTAGTCCATGTCTTAAAAAAGAGAAAGAGTGCCATTGCATGGAACATCACTGATATCAAGGGGATAAGCCCTTCTTATTGCTCTCACAAGATCAACCTGGAAGAAGGAGCAAAGCCGGTAGTACAACATCAAGGGCGGTTGAACCCAAACATGCAAGAAGTGGTCAAGAAGGAGGTGGTCAAGCTTTTAGATGTGGGGATCATATATTCTATTTTCGATAGTCCATGGGTTAGTCTCGTTCAAGTGGTACCCAAGAAAGGAGGGATGACGGTAGTGACAAACGAGAAGAACGAGCTCATTCCAACTCGAACGGTAACCGGTTGGCGAGTGTGCATTGATTATCGAAAGCTAAACGATGCCACTCGTAAAGACCATTTATCTGGCCATAGTTATTACTGTTTCTTAGACGGATTTTCGGGTTACTTCCAAATACCCATAGACCCAATTGACCAAGAAAAGACTACTTTCACTTGCCCAAATGGGACTTTTGTCTATCGCCGCATGCCTTTTGGGTTATGCAATGCGCCCGCGACCTTTCAAAGATGCATGACGGCGATATTCCACGACATGGTGGAAAAGTTTATGGAAGTATTTATGGATGATTTTTCTGTTTTTGGATCTTCCTTTCATGATTGTCTTGCTAACCTTGACATGATGTTTGCTAGGTGTGAAAAGACTGATTTAGTTCTTAATTGGGAAAAATGTCACTTTATGGTTAAAGAGGGTATAGTCTTAGGTCACAAGGTATCCAAGGCGGGGATTGAAGTGGATCGGGAAAAAATTGATACAATTGCTAAATTACCCCCACCAACCAATGTGAAGGGCATTAGGAGTTTTTTAGGACACGCGGGTTTTTACCGTCGTTTTATAAAAGATTTTTCTAAAATAAATAGACCTCTAACTCAATTACTTTTAAAAGATGCACCTTTTAATTTTTCTAAAGAGTGTCTAGCTGCATTTGAGATTTTGAAGGAAAAATTAACTAATGCCCCTATCATTATCGCCCCGAATTGGAACTTGCCCTTTGAAATAATGTGTGACGCAAGCGACTTTGCATTAGGAGTTGTACTTGGCCAAAGGGTTGATAAGCACTTTCGACGCATCTATTATGCAAGCAAGACTTTAAATCCGGCCCAAGAAAACTACACCACAACCGAAAAAGAATTACTAGCCGTGGTGTATGCCTTTGACAAATTCCGCCCTTATCTTATTTTATCTAAAACCACCGTTTTTACTGACCACTCTGCTATAAAGTACTTGTTTGCCAAGCAGGATGCAAAGCCAAGATTGATCCGGTGGGTGCTTTTATTACAAGAATTTGACATCAAGATCAAGGATAAAAAGGGGATGGAGAATGTAGCTGTTGACCACCTATCTAGACTAGAAAATCCAGAAAGGGAAGAGATAGATAATATGGGTATTGAAGATAGCTTTCCGGAAGAATACTTGATGGTGGTCGTGGATGAAGAACCATGGTATGCAGACATTGAAAATTACTTGGCTGGCAATTACCTTCCAAAAGGCCTTACTCATCAACAAAAGAAGAAGCTCTTTTCAGAAATTAAATCTTATTTCTGGGATGAGCCATATCTTTTTAGGAGCTGCGCGGATGGAATCATAAGAAGATGTGTTTTTGGCAAGGAAAGTCGGGACATATTAGAGCATTGCCATAATGGACCAGCAGGAGGACATCATGGGGTACAATACACTGCTAAAAAAGTGTTTGATGTTGGTTTTTATTAGCCTACTATCTTCAAAGATGCTGTTATTTACGTAAGGGAATGCGATGCTTGTCAGAGAACGGGTAATATATCGACAAGGAATGAAATGCCCCAAATGAGTATTCAAGTTTGTGAAATCTTTGATGTGTGGGGTATAGATTTCATGGGACCATTTCCTTCATCCAAAGGCAACAAATACATACTAGTGGCGGTGGATTATGTGTCAAAGTGGGCGGAAGCACAAGCCTTACCAACTAATGATGCAAGAGTTGTGGTTAAATTGTTAAAGAAATTATTCTCAAGATTTGGAGTGCCTAAGGCGTTAATTAGTGATAGGGGAACCCACTTTGCTAATGACCAACTAGCAAAAGTGTTGCAAAAATATGGGGTACGCCATAGATTTTCAACACCTTACCATCCACAATCAAATGGGCAAACCGAAATGACAAATAGGGCACTAAAAAGAATATTGGAGAAATCGGTGGGGCATAATAGAAAATATTGGGCGGACAAATTAGATGATGCACTTTGGGCATTTAGGACCGCGTTTAAAACACCCATTGGAACCACACCTTATAGGCTAGTGTATGGTAAAAATTGCCATTTACCCGTGGAGCTTGAACACAAAGCCTATTGGACTTTGAAAACATGCAATCTTGAGCCACATGAGTTACGTGCCAACCGACTTTTGCAAATGAATGCATTGGAAGAATTGAGGAATGAGTCTTATACTAACTCATTAATTTATAAGGACAAGACCAAAAGATGGCATGATGCAAGGTTGAAGGGAAATAAAGAATTTGAGGAAGGGAAAAAAGTTCTCTTATATAATTCAAGGCTTAAGCTCTTTCCAGGAAAATTATGCACTCGTTGGACCAGGCCTTTTACAGTAAATCATGTTTATCCTTATGGAGTGGTTGAGTTATGGAGTAAAGATGGCTCAAGCTTTAAAGTTAATGGGCATCGGGTTAAGAGATACGAAGAAGGAATGCGACAAGACGAAAGACTTGAAGAAGGGTTGGACTTGGAAGAAACCGCTGAAACATAGAGCGGAAAGGAGTCCAGCTAAAGACTCCTCAAAAAGAAGCGCTAGACGGGAGGCAACCCGTCTCTAGAGTTTTCTTTATTTTTCCTTTCGTTTTCATTTTATTTTTTGTTTTTGTTTTGTGTGGTTTTTTAAGGTTTTTCTATCCAAATCTTCCTATTTGTCTACAAATGATTGCTTGAGGACAAGCAAGGCCTGAGTGTGGGGTGTGGTGTTTTTATTTTAAAGAGAGAAAAATTTTTGAAAACATTTTCAAACAGATTAAAAGACTCGACGAGTCTATTTATGACTCGATGAGTCCATGCATAAATATTAAAGTAACATTCGCGACACGACTCGTCAGGTCGATATATTGACTCGACGTGTCGATTATTTTTACCGGAAAAAAATATATATTTACAATCTGTAAATTGGGGTTTTTAACACTAAAAGTTAAACACAAACACATTTCACAGCCAACACGCCTCACTCGCCGTGTCATTCTCTCTCAAGCATTCATCTTCATCTCTTCAATTTCTTCCAAATTCTTCATACAAGGTAACAGTTTTCTTCCCTATTTCTGTTAAAGGTCAAAACTTTAGAGGATTCATGACTTAATTTGTTGAAAAACCCGGTTTTGAAAAAGACATAATTTCTAGGGTTCCAATTTTTGGCCTAAATAGAGTGTTTTAGATTGAATATTTTATGATGTAATACTCGAAATACCTTCCTAGACAAACCCCTGAAATTAACTGTTAGTTTGGATGGATGATTTGGCACGAATTAGAAATGCGACACGAGCAGGTCAAATGACACGCCGAGTCAGTTCATGGACTCGACGTGTCAGTCCCTAATGCAGGCCAGGTTTTATTCTAACATTTCTGTGGTGTTTTGGTGTTGTTTATCTTGTTTTATGATTACATAAAATGTTTTCCAGAAGGGGCCAAAGTTCACAAGGGAACCAAGGGGATCATCCTTGGTTAACTTTTCCACGAATTCAATCAAAGTCCACAATGACTAGATGGAGGAAGAAGTTGGAGGAAGTTGAAAAGAAGGAAATGTATGTGCCCAACACAATTAACTGGGAGTGGCTGGGGAAAGTCCGATATGAGGAGGAATTGGCTCCATTTGTGGTCAAAACATTTGTACATAATGGGGTGTCGTTCAGCTGTGATGGGTGGAACCGGTTATTCCATATTCAAGAACCGGTGTTTCAGGAGTTGTGTTGGGAATTTTTCTCAACTATTACTTTCCGTGGAGGAAATGATTACCACAATCCGGATGTCCTCACGTTTTTCCTTGGCGGGGAATACCGCCAATGCAGCATGGCCAAGCTTGCATGGAGATTAGGCATCTATGACCAACATTTGGTCAATACTGA